>NC_080163.1:197869706-198206873 GCF_950295315.1 Erinaceus europaeus | reverse complement strand
ATATAGCCAGATATGAGCCTTGCCACCACATGGAAGCCCTCACAGCACTGGGAGAAGCTCTAGTACTATCTCCACCCCCCCCCCCCATCCTCTCCCCAGCCCCCACACAATCCCACTCTCTGTGTCTGGAATAAGCAGAATGAATACTAGTGACCTGGGAGCTGTAGCACACTGAGCTGGCTTCCCCTCAGGTGGGCAGCTGCAGCTGGGGACTGTCTTTGGGTGACTCAGCTGGGTGAATAAGGGAAGCAGGGGGTGCACCTGGCAGAACAAACATGCTGCAATGTGCAAGGACCTGGGTTCGGATCCTCAGTCCCCATCTGCGGGGTGGGGATGGGGGAGCTTCAGGAGTGGTGAAACAAGTCTGCAGGTGTCTCTCTGTGTCTCTCCCTCTCTCTCTCTCACCCCTCTATCAATATCTCTGTCCTATCAGGTGAATAAATAAAACAGATACATGTGTTTAGTCCCAGGTTTCTCCTGGGAAACATTAAGGTCTGAAGGACCATTTTTCACTCAACTGAACTTTTCTATTGATATTTATTTTATTTTATTTCTCTTCTTTTAAAATTTTTTTATAGTTATTTGTTTTCCCTTTTGTTGCCCTTGTTGTTTTACTATTGTAGTTATTGTTGTTATTGATGTTGTTAGATAGGACAGAGAGAAATGGAGAGAGGAGGGGGAGACAGAGAGGGGGAGAGAAAGAGAGACACCTGCAGACCTGCTTCACCACTTGTGAAGTGACTCCCCTGCAGGGGGGGAGCTGGGGGCTCGAACCGGCATCCTTACCCTGGTCCTTGTGCTTTGCGCTGTGTGTGCTTAACCCGCTGCGCTATCGCCCTAATTTCCTTTCTTTTTAAAAATGTTATTTAGTTATTTTATTTCAGTGAGAGAGAGAGACTAGAGCAATGCTCAGCTCTAGCTTATGGTGGTGTTGGGGATTGAACTTGAGACCTCAGAGCTTCAGGCATGAGAGTCTCTTTTATAACTATTATGCTATCTACTCCCAGATATGCAATTCTTTTGCAAAACCATTATTCTGTCTCTCCAGCCCTCGATTTTCATCTGGCGTTTTTAATGTGAGAGCTTAACCAGGTGTGCCACCACCTGGCCCCTATCTGGTGTTTTTTAAAAAATATTTTATTTATTTGTTTATTTTGGACGGAGACAGAGAGAAATTTAAAGGGAAGGGAAAGACAATTCTTTCTGTTCAGGTGCGAGGGGAGAAATTCTGTTTCAGTAATGTAGGGGTGGGTTTGCATGGGAAAGGAAAATACATTTTCTCTCTTTGCCTCAGTGTCTTTTAGCATCTTCCTGTCTGCCTGACTCATTTATAAATGAGAACTAGAACCCCAGCAACCATTCTGGTACATGCTATGCTGGGGGCCAAACTTGGGTCCTCATTCATGTGACTTTGATGCTTTACCCTGCAGCCCCACTTTCTAGGTCGATGCTTATTTGTATGATACGCAGAGAGAGACCAGAGCACTGTTCGGCCCTGCCATAGGGTAGTGCCAGGGATTGAAGCTATGTCCTCCGGGTTTCAGACATGCGTCTTCTTTGCTGTAAATGCATTGCACATGAAGACCTGGTGGCATCGACATTCTGCGCGTGTGTGGGTGTACTTACCAATATGCTTAACGTACCTGCAATTTGAAGCTATTGCTGTTTCTTTGACTTTTATTTATTTTTATTTATTTTTAAATATTTATTATTTATTTATTTATTCCCTTTTGTTGCCCTTGTTGTTTTATTGTTGTAGTTATTATTATTGTTGTTGTCGTTGTTGGATAGGACAGAGAGAAATGGAGAGAGGAGGGGAAGACAGAGAGGAGGAGAGAAAGATAGACACCTGCAGACCTGCTTCACCGCCTGTGAAGCGACTCCCCTGCAGGTGGGGAGCCGGGGTTCGAACTGGGATCCTTATGCCGGTCCTTGTGCTTTGTGCCACCTGCGCTTAACCCACTGCACTACAGCCTGACTCCCTTCTTTGACTTTTAAAGGGGGTAGAGTGGAATGGACTGAGGAGATTTGCTGTGACATGAACCCAGGGAAGCATATGTTCTTTCACCGAGCTGGACCCCTACTCTCTGGCCCCCGCCCTGTTCCTTTCTTTTATGTTTTTCTATTGAGCATAGGTAAGTGGTCTTACCCAGTGGCCAGGGCCCAGAGATTAGACGTGTCCCAGGGTGGAGAGAAAGTCACCATAGCCAGTTGCCATAAAGTTGGCTAGAAGAGGTCAGGTGGGAACACACACATAGGACATCCCTCCCTAGGACAGTGTCAAGTGTGTGCCCCCCACCTCAAGCTTCCAGGAGTATTTATTTGTAAAATTGATGCATGGGGGCCGGGTGGTAGCACAGCAGGTTAAGCGCACATGGCGTGAAGCTCAAGGACCAGTGTAAATATCCCGGTTCAAACCCCTGGCTCCCCACTTACAAGGGGGTCACTTCACAAATAGTGAAGCAGGTCTGCAGGTATCTGTCTTTCTCTTCCCCTCTCTGACTTCCCCTCCTCTCTCCATTTCTCTGTCCTAGCCAACAACAACAATAGCAATAACAATAATGATAACAAGGGCAACAAAAAGGAAAAAATAGCTTCCAGGAGCAGTGGATTTGTAGTGCAGGCACTGAGCCCCAGCGAAAACTCTGGAGGCAAAAATAAATAAAAAGTAAATAAATAAACTTATGCATTACATGACATTATTCAGTCAAAACAACATAAAGATCAGAATACATTTCTCAGGGAGAAGACATCTGGGTAAGGGTGCTTAAAACTGACATTATCCAAATGTCATAATGTCAGGTACATTCTTTTGATGCCATAAGATACTGAGTTGAGGGAGGCCGGCGGTAGCACAGCGGGTTAAACGCACATGGTGCGAGGCGCGAGGACCGGCATAAGGATCCCGGTTCGAGCCCCCATCTCTCCACCTGCAGGGGCTTCATTTCACCGGCGGTGAAGCAGATCTGCAGGTGTCTATCTTTCTCTCCCTCTCTCTGTCTTCCCCTCCTCTCTCCATTTCTCTCTGTCCTATCCAACGACAGCAACAACAACAATAATAACCACAACAATGATAAAGAAACAACAACAAGAGCAACAAAAGGGAAAAAAATGATCTCCAGGAGCAATGGATTTGTAGCGTAGGCATCGAGCCCCGACAATAACCCTAGAGGCAAAGAAAAATAAAAGATACTGAGTTGATTCCAGTTATCCCAGGCACAATCTCCAGACCCTCAGAGCAGCATCCAGACATCAGAGTTATGGTGATCACATGAGACAATCCAGCCCTTTACAGCCCAGGGGCATGAGTCTCTGAAACATCTAGACTTCACCTTAGAGCAAGATTTTGTGACAGTGGGACAGAGTCTGAAATAAAGGCCTCTGTGGAAAATTAGCCAAAGGAATATACCTTGCGCTTTGTTCCATGTGCGCTTAACTCACTGTGCTACCGCCTGGCTCCCCATAGGATTTCTAATAACAAGTATCAGGATGTCTGGGATCAGGAAGCATCTACAACACTTTTCCACTGTATCGATTGCTGTGTTTTGAGTTGATACAAGGAAAGTTGTATCAACTTTCAGTTGATACAAGGAAAGTTCTCTTCTTAGTTGGTGCTTGAATTATTTTTCAGTAATGAATTTTTCACATATATTGATATTCTTCTACTTCACTTACATAACTAGGCACCTAATTTTTTTTTTGTTTGCATGAAAAATATTTTATTTTTCCCTATCATGTTACTGAGTTACCTCATTTGGCGGGGGGGTGGGGGGGAGATCCTTTTCCTCTTTAACCTAGAATTTCAGTAAGTCATTAAAAAAACAGCAGAGTCTGTGGCCCAGGAGGTGGCGCAGTGGATAAAGCGCTTGACTCTCAAGTGTGAAGTCCTGAGTTCAAGCCCCGGCAGCACTTGTACCAGAGTGATGTCTGGTTCTTTCTCTCTCTCCTATCTTTCTCATCAATCAATCAATAAAATTTTTAAAAATTATTTATTTATTTATTTTAATATTTATTTTATTTATTTATTCCCTTTGTTGCCCTTGTTGTTTTATTGTTGTAGTTATTATTATTGTTGTTGTCGTTGTTGGATAGGACAGAGAGAAATGGAGAGAGGAGGGGAAGACAGAGAGGAGGAGAGAAAGACAGACACCTGCAGACCTGCTTCACCGCCTGTGAAGTGACTCCCCTGCAGGTGGGGAGCCGGGGCTCGGACCGGGATCCTTATGCCAGTCCTTGTGCTTTGCGCCACCTGCGATTAACCCGCTGTGCTACAGCCCGACTCCCAATAAATAAAATCTTAAAAAACAAAACAAAACAGCAGAGTACAGGAGTCAGGCAGTAGCGCAGCAGGTTAAGCGCACATGGTGTGAAGTGCAAGGACCCGCGGAAAGATCTCGGTTCGAGACCCCGGTTCGAGCCCCCGGCTCCCCACCTGCAGGGGAGTCATTTCACAGGCAGTGAAGCAGGTCTGCAGGTGTCTCTCTTTCTCTCCCCCTCTGCCTTCCCCTCCTCTCACCATTTCTCTCTGTCCTATCCGTCGAGGACATCATCAACAATAATAACCACAACAACAATAAAACAAGTGCAACAAAAGGAAAAATAAAGAATAACAAAAAATCTTAAAAAGAAAACAAAAACAACAGCAGAGTACATTTATTTGTAAGTAGCAGGGATTCGTGATTTAAAGGGTGTGTATTCACATTACAAGCCTGAAATGTGTTCCAAAGAGGGACAAATGAGGCTTCTTGTGGGGGGAGAAGGGGGGGGAGAAGGGGAGAAGGAGAGCAGAGGAGAGTTTGTGCAAAAAAGATGAGGTATTTGTCAAGTAAAGACTAAATGGTCAGGTGGAGGGACACACACCCACTGAAAGTAGGTAATGTCCACTTTTTTTTCCCCTTCTTTTTTGCCTCCAGGGTTATTTGCTGGGGCTTGGTGCCTGAACTAGAAATCCACTGCTCCTAGAGGCCTTTTTTTTTTTTTTTTAAAGATGTAATTTTTTTTATCTTTATTTATTTGATAGAGACAGCCAGAAATTGAGTGGGAAGGGGGTGATAGGAAGAGAGACAGAGAGAGACACCTGCAGCCCTGCTTAACTACTCGCAAAGCTTTCCCCTTGCAGGTGGGGACCGGGGGCTCAAACCCTGCTTTTGTACACTGTAACATGTACACTCAACCAGGTACGCCACCACCCGGCCCCAAATTTACACTTTATCCCTGTTTTAAAAACTGATATTCATTCATTCATTCATTCATTCATTCATACTCATTCATTCATTCATTGATTCATTTTTAATTGCCACCAGGGTTATCACTGAGGCTTGGTGCTTGCACAATGAATCCACAGCTCCTGGTGTGGATTTCCCCTTCCTTCCTTCCTTCCTTCCTTCCTTCCTTCCTTCCTTCCTTCCTTCCTTCCTTCCTCCCACCTTCCTCCCCCCCACCCCTGTCTTTCTTTCTTTTGATAGGATAGAGAGAAGTTGAGAGGGAAGGGCAAGGTAGCCTAATAGCAATGCTCCCATGTTAATTCACCTTAAGTCCGAGCTGGGAGTCGGGCAGTAGCTCCGTGGGTTGAGCGCAGGTGGCGCAAAGTGCAAGGACTGGCAGTAAGCGTCCTATTTCGAGCCCCAACTCCCCACCTGTAGGGGAGTCGCTTCACAGTGAAGCAGGTCTGCAGGTGTCTATCTTTCTCTCCCTCTCTCTGTCTTCCCCTCCTCTCTCCATTTCTATCCTATCCAACAACGACATCAATAATTACAACAATAAAACAACAAGGGCAACAAAAGGGAATAAATAAATATTTTTTAAAAAGGAAAAAAAAGTCCGAGCTGAGGAATGCTCTGGTAGAAACAGGCCAGGCGGTGGCGCACCTGGTTAAGTGCACATGTTACAGTACAGAAGGGCCCAGGTTCAACCCCCTGGTCCCCACCTACTGGGGGAAAGCTTCATGAATGATGAAGCTGGGTTGCAGATGTCTCTCTTTCGCTTTCCCTCCATTCTCTCAATTTCTGTCTATCCAATAAAAAATAAAATAATAATAAGAAGAAAACAGAAAACAAACACACATACAAACAAACAAAAAATGGCTGTAGTCATGTCAAGTCTTCTCATTCATTCCCTTTTCAGCTTTTTTAAAGTTCTCTAAGAGGATCTTTGTGACAAAGCAGCCAAGCTTATCCAGTGCAGGTGGGGAGTAAAGACCCAAAGGCATGGCTGCCACTGAATGATTTTATGCTAGATTGGAGGAGACGCAGGAAGTCCTGGAGAGCAGCCTGGGAGCTGGTGCAGTGGAGAGAGAGCTGAACCTTCAAGCGTGGAGTCCTGAGTTCAAGCTCTGGGGAGTATGGCATGGCACTTCAGGGCAGCGAGAAGGGGCCAAGTAGAGGGGACGGGGGTCTGGTTGTAGCCAGCCCCTGAGCTGGGCCTGGGACTTGTCCACATCGCTCACCACGGTGAGGAGCATGGAAGCTGTGACTTGCTCACTTGGGGCTGCCCCGGTTGACCTGTGTCTGCAGAGAAAGACTGAAAGTGGACTTGTGATGGTCTAATGGAGAAGGCCTGGCTTCCTGTGCCAGGGTTTGTGAGTTCAAGTCCCAATGAGTAAAGTAGGGGCAAAAATCTGTGTTGGGCTAGTCTGTGCTATTGAGGTTTTGACTTCATGACTTAAGTGAAAGATGCTTGTTTCACTTAATTAAATAAATTAAATAAATCCTCCGGTGGCCCAAGAGGTGGAGCAGTGTGTCTAGTGCTGGGCTGGAGTTGCTGATGCCCGAGCTTTATTTATGGGATAGAGACAGAGAAATTGAGAGAGAGGCGGAGAATAGAGAGGGAGAGGGAGGACCAGCACAGTAGCTCATGTGCTAGTGAGCTTCTTTGTCATGTGTGTGACCCAGGTTTGAGTCCCGCACTCACTGCATTGAAGGAAGCTTCTGCACTGTGGTTTATCTCTTCTCCTCCTCCTCCTTCTCTTTCTTCTTTTTCTCCTCCTCCTCCTTCTCCTTCTTTTTCTCCTCCTCTTCCTCCTCATCTTTTCCTTCTCCTCTTCCTCCTTTTCCTCCTCCTCTACCTCCTTCTCCTCATCCTTCTTCTTCTTTTCTCTCTCCCCCCTCCCCTCCCCTCTCCCTATCTCCCTCTCTTTTAAAAAAAAATCACTGGGGCCTGGGGAAACAGCATCATGGTTCTGCAAAAGACTTTCATGCCTGAGGCTCTGAGGTCTCAGGTTCAATCCCCAGCATCACCTGAAGCCAGAGCAGAGCAGTGCTCTGGTCTTTCTCTATACCTCTCTCATTAAACTAAAACAAATCATTGGAACATAAAAGGACACAAGGGAACATCTTTAGGGGAAAAAAAACACCAAACTTCAAATCTACACTCCTTATAGAGTGGCTTAACCAGATTTATTTGGTTAAACAGAGCCACCTCTAATTTAAAATTTCAGCAAGTCTCGACAATGTAATTCTGTCCTTTCTTTTCTAAAAGTGTCAAGCATTTAACGACAGTGTTAAAAAGTCAGTTTAGGGGAGTCGGGGTGTAGCGCAGCAGGCTAAGCCCACGTGGCGCGAAGTGCAATGATGGTGTAAGGATCCCAGTTCGAGCCCCCAGCTCCCCACCTGCAGGGGAGTCACTTCACAAGTGGTGAAACAGGTCTGCAGGTGTCTGTCTTTCTCTCCCCCTCTCTGTCTTCCCCTCCTCTCTCCATTTCTCTCTGTCCTATCCAACAATGATGACATCAATATCAACAACAATAAAACAAGGGCAACAAAAGGGAATAAATAAATAAATAAATATAATAAAAAAAATCAGTTTAGAGCAACCTAGTGGGTAGTTTGGGGCTAACAGCATGAGGTCCCAAGTTCTACCTCCCCAGCATCACATTTACCAGAAGGAAGCTTTGTTTCTCTGGCTCTTTCTCATTACTGTTAATATTTTTTAATTTTAATTTATTTTTTATTTCATGAGGGAAACAGTGATTCATAGCACAGTTGTTGACACATGGACACAATTCCTTCTCTGTGATAGGTGCTTTTTTTTTTTTTTAAAGGACCAGTTAAAATTTTTTTAAAAATTATCTTTACTTATTAGATAGAGGCAGCCAGAAATCGAGACGGTAAGGGAAGGTGGAGAGGGACAGACAGACACCTGTAGGCATGCCTCGACACTTGCACAGCTTTCCCCCTGCAGGTGGGGACTGGGTGCTTGAACCCTGGTCCTGGCACATTGTAACATATGCACTCAACCAGTTGCGTCACCACCCGGCCCCTCCACTGTGACAGCTGTTTGTCCTCCACTGTGATAGCTGTTTGTCCTCCACTGCCACCACCACCGTAAGTCCTTCAGCATCTTGAACCAAGTCTTCAAAGCCCCCTCCAACTCCCTCCTGCCTCCCTAAATGAATGAATCTTTATAAGGGTAAGGGGAGGGAGAATTTGCATAGCCCTGTTCTTCTGTAGATGTTAGATGATCAGAGAATCTTGTCTCCAGTGGGGACAGTCAGGGAAAACAGTCATCCTGGAAGTTTGAAAAGATGGACAGGGGTGGGGATGGGGGGGTAGATAGCATAATGGTTATGCAAAGCAACTCTCATGCCCGAGGCTCTGAAGTCCCAGGTTCAGTCCCCTGTGCCACCATAAGTCAGAGCTGAACAGTGCTCTGGTAGGATAAAAAAAAAATTAAAATAAATCAATAAATGGGGAGAGGTGGGCTGTGGCGCACCGGGTTAAGCGCACATAGTATGAAGTGCAAGGACCCGTGCAAGAATCCAAGTTTGAACCCAGCTCCTCACCTGCAGGGGGTCACTTCACAAGTAGTGAAGCAGGCCTGCAGTTCTCTCTCTTTTGGAAAGAAATTTTTAAAGGACTTTTCTCTTTTTTTTTTAATTCTTTTTTTGTAATTTTATTTATCTTCCCTTTTGTTGCCCTTGTTGTCTTTTTATTGTTGTTGTAGTTATTGTTGTTGTAGTTGATGTCATCGTTGTTGGATAGGACAGAGAGAAATGGAGAGAGGAGGGGAAGACAGAGAGGGGAGAGAAAGACAGACACCTGCAGACGTGCTTCACCGCCTGTGAAGTGACTCCCCTGCAGGTGGGGAGCCGGGGACTCGAACCGTGATCCTCATGCCCGTCCTTGCACTTAGCGCCACCTGCGCTTAACCCGCTACACTAATGCCCGGCTCCCTCTTTTAGAAATTTCTATTATCTTTCTTTAATTTTTTTGCATAGAGACAGACACCTGCAGCGTTGCTTCACCGCTCGCTAAACTCTCCCTCTGCACCGAGTACCGAGGACTCGAACCCAGGTCCTTGCACATGGTAGCATGTATGCTCAATCAGGTGTACCACCACCTAGCCCCTCTCTATTTCTTTTTCACAATGAACACCTTTCTTTTTTTTTGGGGGGGAGGGACTCATGCCTGAGGCTCCCAGGTGCCAAATTTAAACCCCCACCAGCTGAACAGTGCTCTGGGGGAAAAAATGGGAGTGAGTGACTACAGTTTTTTGTTCTTTTGTACCCATTACTGTGCTTGGCATGGAGAGAGAGAGAGAGAGAGAGAGAGAGAGAGATATGGGACCATTGGACCATTTGCATCCAGCTTCTTTCTCACTGGGATGCTTACACCTTCACTTGGGTCTTGCTGGGAAGCTCCAGGGGTGATTGTCACTTTCTCCTTTAGGAATTGTGCTTGACACTTTTTGAAGCACATTTCCTGTGGTGGTGGATGTGTCTCTGTGAGTCTCCACTCTCAGCTGGGCAATCCTGATCCCCCAGGAAGCTTCTGGAAGGGAAGGAGGGAGGTGGTTCATTCCACACTCTGGTTCCATCTCTTACCCAGCAAATGGAGGCATTTCCCCTTCATGAATTCCCAGTCTTCTGGTCCAGGAGGTGGCGCAGTGATAAAAAATTGGACTCTCAAGCATGAGGTCCCGAGTTTGATCACCAGCAGCACATGTGCCAGAGTGATGTCTGGTTCTTTCTCTCTCTTCCTATCTTTCTCATAAATAAATAAATAAATAAATAAATAAATAAATAAATAAATCTTAAAAAAAAATAATTTCCAGTCTTGGCATTCATGAACTCCTCTGTCTTTCCCTTCACTGGGCATTCTCCTTGCAACCTTACTGCCCTGAGCATTTTCCAGCTTCCTTTTCACTGGAAATGTAGTACTCTCCTCCCTGTCTGCTTCTTAGCTCAGGTCTAAGTGAAAAGGTCACAGTGCCCCCTAGTGGCTGAGTCTTGGAATCAGGTCTGGAGCTCGTTTTTTTTCAAGGGCCAGCCAGAGCTCACCGGAAGCAGCTGGAACCGCGACGCTTTCCAAGGCAAGGGCCCTTCTCTGGGGCGAACCCATTCCAGGGCGCCCTGCTTGTCTTTTTTATTTTAACTAACTAACTAACTAACTAACTAACTAACTAACTAACTAACTAACTAATTAATTAATTAACTTATTTTTGCCTCCATGGTTATTGTTGGCGCTCAGTGCCTGCACCACAAAAAATAGCTCCTGGAGGCTACTTTTTCCCTTTTGTTGCCTTGTTGTTTATCGTTGTTGTTGTTACTATTATTATTGTCTTTGCTGTTATTGTTGGATAGGACAGAGAGAAATCAAGAGAGGAGGGAAAGACAGAGAAGGGGACAGAAAGATACCTGCAGATCTTCTTCAATGCCTGTGAAGTGACCCCCCTGCAGGTGGCGAGCAGGGGGCTCAAACCGAGATCATTTCACTGGTCCTTGCGATTCTCGCCATGTGCGCTTAACCCGCTGCGCCACCGCCCAGCCCCTTGAGCTAGTCTTTCAAAGCTCCCTGTCTAAAGCCCCAAACCAGCTCCAAATTCTGATTTAAACGTTTGCCTCAGATGATTAAAAAGAACTAAAGACCAGGAAGATATCTCAGCCACAGAGCACAGGACTTGAATGCCTGATCAGAGGCTGTAGATTTGATTCCTAGGATCTGTTTTCTAGAGATATGAGTCATGCACTTCTCTCTCACTCTTTCGTAGCAACAACAAAAAGTAAACAAATATATACATGCATATAACCCCCCCCTTAAAAAAAATCTAGTGATTTGATAATAGCTTATAGGATTATAAGATTATAGGGATATGGTTCCACACTTCTCCCAGCACCAAAGTTCTGTGCCTCCGGGCTCTGTCAGCCCCCACATACCTCCTTAAATACCAACAGTTTTTAAAGTCTTAGAAGCAGGTCACCCCCACCCCCAGTGCACAAGTTTCCCATATTCCACATGTGCACAAAACCTTTCACTTCCTTGCTTGCTTCCCTAAGCATCATCACCTTCAGTTCCATCTATCTTGTCCTAAAGGACACAATGTCTTCTTGAATGCAGAGTGGTATTCCATTGAATGTATGTCCCATAACTCTTTTTTAATTATTATTATCTTTATTTATTTATTTATTGGATAGAAACAGAAATTGAGAGGGAAGGGGGTGATAGAGAGGGAGAGAGACAGAGAGATACCTGCAGCCCTGCTTCACCACTCTCAAAGCTTCCCCCCACCCCCCGCAGGTGGGAACTGGGGCCTTGAACATGGGACCTTGTGTATTGTAACTTGTGCACTCAACCAGGTGTGCCACCACCGGCCGCAACTCTTTCCTTTTTAAAAATTTTTTTTGATATTTATTTATTCCCTTTTGTTGCCCTTGCTGTTTTATTGTTGTACTCATTATTGATGTCGTTGTTGTTGGATAGACTAGAAAGAAATGGAGAGAGGAGGGGAAGACAGAGAGGGGGAGAGGAAGAGAGATACCTGCTGACCTGCTTCACCGCTTGTGAAGCGATTCCCTTGCAGGTGGGGAGCTGGGGCTCAAACCGGGATCCTTAAACTGGTCCTTGTGCTTTGCGCCACCTGCGCTTAACCTGCTGTGCTACCGCCCAATTCCCAAGATTCTAGTTATTAAAAAATAATAATAATAATTGTGGAGAAGACCATCAACTCAGACATTTTTTTAAAAAAGAATTTATTTATTTATGAGAAAGATAAGCAGAGAGTGAAAGAACCAGACATCACTCTGGTACATGTGCTGCTGGGGATTGAACTTGGGACCTCACAGTTGAGAATCCAGTGCTTTATCCACTGCACCACCGCCCAGACCACAGATTCACACATTTAAAGCTTTTATTCAGGACAAGTGAAATCACATGCACAGAGACATGTAGGTAAAAAGGCGGCGTGGTGATGCTGTTGGTGTCTTTTGCACTTTGTTTAGAAATTATTTTTAAAAATATTTTTCAATTTTACTAGTGATATAATAATGATCAACAAGATTGTGGGATAAGAGGGGTACAATTCCCACCACCAAAATTCCGTGTCCCATCCCCTTTACTGGAAGTTTCCCTATTCTTTATTCCTCTGGGAGTAAGGACAAAAGTTTTTTTTTTTTTTTCCCCTACAGGCTTATTGTTGGGGCTTGGCTCCTGCACTACAAATCCACTGCTTCTGGTGGCCATCTTTTCCATTTTATTGGATAGGACAGAGAGAAATTAAGTGAGATGAGGGGGATAGTGAAGGGGAGAGGAAGGTAGATACCTGCAGACTTGCTCCACCACTTGTGAAGTGATCCCCCTGCAGGTGGGGAGTGGGGACTTCTAACTGGGATCCTTGCAGGGGTCCTTGCACTTAGTACGATGTGCACTTAGCCCAGTGCACCACCTGCCCCCCCCCCCCACCAAAGATCTTTATGGGGAGCAGAAGGTAGGAGGTCTGGCTTCTATAATTGCTTCTCCACTGGACATGGGCATTGGCAGGTATATCCACACCCCCAGCCTGTTTCTGTCTTTCCCTAGTGGGACAGGACTCTGAGAAGGTGGGGTTCCAGGATACATTGGTGAGGTTGTTTGCCCAGGGAAGTCAGGTTGGTTTCATGGTAGGATCGGCAATAGCCAAGAGTTTTAAGATATAAAGCAAAACAAGTTGTTTAATACTCAGGAACCTAAAGGTAAGAGTATTTATTTCTTTATTGGAAAGGACAGAAAGATAGTGATAGGGGAAGGGGACATAGAGAGGGAGAGAGACAGAGAGACACCTGCAGCCCTGTTTCATTTCTTGTTTAGCTTCTTCCCTTCTGGTGGGGACAGGGGTCTTGAACCTGGGTTCTTATGCACTATAATGTGTGCACTCAACCAGCTGTGCCACTACCCTTTTATGCACTTTTTAAAAATTTCTTTATTGAGGAATTAATGTTTTACATTCAACAGTAAATACAATAGTTTGTACATGCATAACATTCCCCAGTTTCACATATAACAATACAACCCCCACTAGGTCCTCTGCCATCCTTCTTGGACCTGTATTCTTCCTACCCACCCACCCCAGAGTCTTTTACTTTGGTGCGATATGCCAATTTCATTTCAGGTTCTACTTGTGTTTTTTTTTTTTTCTGATCTTGTTTTTCAACTTCTGCCTGAGAGTGACATCATCCCATATTCATCCTTCTGTTTCTGACTTATTTCACTTAACATGAATTTTTCAAAGTCCATCCCAGATCGGCTGAAAACGGTGAAGTCACCATTTTTTATAGCTGAGTAGTATTCCATTGTGTATATATACCACAGCTTGCTCAGCCACTCATCTGTTGTTGGACACCTGGGTTGCTTCCAGGTTTTGGCTATTACAAATTGTGCTGCTAAGGACATATGTGTACACAGATCTTTTTGGATCGATGTGTTGGGTTCCTTAGGATATATCCCCAGGAGGGGAATTGCAGGGTCATGGGGTAGGTCCATTTCTAGCCTTCTGAGAGTTCTCCAGACTGTTCTCCACAGAGGTTGGACCAATTGACATTCCCACCAGCAGTGCAGGAAGGTTCCTTTAGCCTCACACCCTCTCCAGCATTTGCTGCTGTTACCTTTTCTGATGTATGACATTCTCACAGGAGTGAAGTGATATCTCATTGTTGTCTTGATTTGCATTTCTCTGACAATCAGAGACTTGGAGCATTTTTTCATGTGTTTCTTGGCCTTTTGGATCTCTTCTGTGGTGAATATTCTGTCCATGTCCTCCCCCCATTTTTGGATGGGGTTATTTGTTGTCTTGTTGTTGAGTTTGGCAAGCTCTTTATATATGTTGATTATCAAACTCTTGTCTGATGTATGGCATGTAAAGATCTTCTCCCATTCTGTGAGGGGTCTCTTGGTTTGGGTAGTGGTTTCTTTTGCTGTGCAGAAGCTTTTTAATTTGATGTAGTCCCATAGGTTTATACTTGCCTTAGTCTTCTTTGTAATTGGATTCATTTCATTGAAGGTGTCTTTAAAATTTATGCAGAAAAAAGTTCTGCCAATATTTTCCTCTAAGTATCTGATAGTTTCTGGTCTAACATCCAAGTCCTTGATCCACTTGGAATTTAATTTTGTATTTGGTGAAATATAGTGGTTCAGTTTCATTCTTCTGCATGTTTCAACCCATTGTTTCCAACACCATTTGTTGAAGAGACTCTGCTTTCCCCATTTAATAGGCTGGGCCCCTTTGTCAAAGATTAGATGTCCATAGGTGTGGTTTTATGCACTTTTTAAGACCCACCTTCATTTCCTTTCTAAGCCACCCCCACATTGATTACAACTTCTGTGGGTGCTCTTTGTTTTTCTTTCTCTCTCTCTCTCTCTTTTTAACTTCTTTTATTATCTTTATTTTTATTGGATAGAGACAGCCAGAAACTGAGCGAGGAGGTGGAGATAGAGGGACAGAGAGACACCTGTAGCCCTGCTTCACCATTCGTGAAACTTTCCCCCTGCAGGTGGGGACCTGGGGCTCGAATCCAGGTCCTTGTGCATTGGGACACATACACTCAACCAGGTGCGCCACCACCCAGCACCCCCCACCCCCTTTCTTTTTCCTCTTCCTTCTCAGGTAAGGGAATCATAGGCCTAACTTCCTCAGTTGTTCCTCAGATTCTCCTCCCTCAGTGACCAGGCAAAAACAAAGGTTCCTGGTCATCAAAGTCCCAGGTCCTGGTGCAACTGGGGTCGGGCCCTCACCTTCCTCTAACACCCCCCCGCCCCCGTTTTGTGCTCCAAATTTGAAGCTTTGCTACGTCGACTTGCTTGTTTCTTCATATTGCACTCGTGTGAGATCATGTACTTTTTGCCAAATTCTTTTTTTTAAGTTTTTTTAAAAAAATATATATATATATATATTTATTTATTTTCCCTTTTGTTGCCCTTGTTGTCTAATGTTGTGGGGGTTATTGATGTCATTGTTGTTGGATAGGACAGAGAGAAATGGAGAGAGGAGGGGAAGACAGAGAGGGGGAGAGAAAGACAGACACCTGCAGACCTGCTTCACCACCTGTGAAGCGACTCCCCTGCAGGTGGGGAGGCCGGGGCTCCAACCTGGATCCATATGCCCCCGGCTCCCCACCTGCAGTGGGGGTTGTTTCACAGGTGGTGAAGCAGGTCTGCAGGTGTCTATCTTTCTCTCCCCCTCTCTGTCTTCCCCTCCTCTCTCCATTTCTCTCTGTCCAATCCAACAACAACGACAAAAATGGAAAAAGTGGCTGCCAGGAGCAGTGGATTTATAGTGCAGGCACTAAGCCCCAGTGATAACCCTGGAGGCAAAAAAAAAAAAAAGGTTGAAATTCTACTTTGTTCAGTGCTGTAGATGTCAACACAATTGTTAGCAGGAGGAGAGAAGAGTCATCACATTAGTGTTTGATGTTTACTGTGGGTGTCACAAATTGCTAGGGATATCTAAGGGACTTACAGGTGTTACACATCCTAATTCCCTCCTACTGTGTTTAGTTCATTTGCTTAAGACACTTGGAGAAATAAAGAGCTTGAGACAAAGAAAGAAACAAGGAAGGTAGAAGTTGGTGTGCTAGTTTTTGTTGTTGTTTTATTAGGAATCTGATCTGTGCTTATTATAGAATGCTTTGGGAAAGTGAACATTATTATTTTTTTTTTTTTAATTTTTTATTTAAGAAAGGATTAGTGAACAAAGGCATAAGGTAGGAGGGGTACAATTCCACACAATTCCCACCACCCAATCCCCATAACCCACCCTCTCCCATGATAGCCTTCCCATTCTCTAGCCCTCTGGGAGCATGGACCCAGGGTCGTTGAGGGTTGCAGAAGGTAGAGGGTCTGGCTTCTGTAATTGCTTCCCCGCTGAACATGGGCGTTGACTGGTCGGTCCATACTCCCAGTCTGCCTCTCTCTTTCCCTAGTAAGGTGTGTCTCTGGGGAAGCTGAGCTCCAGGACACATTGGTGGGGTCTTCAATCCAGGGAAGCCTAGCCAGCATCCTGGTGGCATCTGGAACCTGGTGATTGAAAAGAGAGTTAACATACAAAGCCAAACAATTTGTTGAGCAATCATGGATCCCAAGTTTGGAATAGTGGAGAGGAAGTGTTAGGGAGGTACTCACTGCAAACTCTAGTGTAATCCTGCTTTCAGGTATATATTTTGCAGTAGTTTATGGATACGTGTGAACATAAGCTCTCTCTCACAGAAACTGTTGTATGTCTAGGTGTGAACATTATTTTTAAACTTACCATCTGTTACCTCCAAATTTGATTTTTTTTTGATAATGTGAACTCATTTTTTATTTTGATCCAAAATTTTAAAATAAAACTCCATAGGTAAGGTTTACGTAAGGAACCTTAAAACAAACAAGCAAACAAAAAAAAACCCCTCAGTGTTTTCCTGTTAAGAGCCCAAAAGTATTAAATCATCTTACTCAAGAAATTAAAAAAAGGCACACACAAGTGTAAAGCTAAGGTGATTAGGTGGCTCATATAAATATCACTGCTATGAAAGGATGAACTATTAATTCTATTTTAATCAAGGAGTTTAATTATATTATGGGGGTATTAGTTGTCACATAATAATTTAGAAGGATGGCTACCAGGCAAATAATTTATTATTGTTATTATTTATGCCCAAAACTGCTTGTTAAGAATGTTACCAGGTGGGCCCAGCTGGGCAGTGATGCATCTCATTGAGTGTACATATTACCAAGTGCAAGGACCCAGGTTCAAGCCTCCGCTCCCCATCTGCAGGAAGGAAAGCTTTGCAACCAGTGAAGCAGGGAGGTATGTGTTTCTCTTTCCTTTCAAATAAATAAAATAGGCAAAAAAAGAAAGTTACCTGTTATTAATTACTAAAAATCAGATAGAAACTAGCTTATATTTTTAACAAAACTTCTGTAGAAGCTACACTGTAGTTAGAGATGGTTTTGTTCAGTTCCACTTGTCACAGCAGAGCAAACTAAAGCTCTGGTAGAAATGAGCTCGCTTCCTCATCTGAGCATCTCCACTGTCATGTGTCAGAAGACACACTCGACACTGAGAATGAGAGGTTCTGAAATGCTTCCGTGACAAAATTGAATTGCACCCGAAGACAAGCCTTTTGGAAGCTTTTCAAGCAGTGAATAGCTTATCTGTGCAGATTTCTAAGTTGGATGCCTGACAGAATCCATTGTTGAGTATTAAGACTTCCTGTCTAAGAGTCTGATGTCTTTAAACAGAGTATTTTGATGGACAGGCTTCCTGTCCTGGAGGTGGGGGTGTGGCGTGTCCAACTCATTGTCAGGAGATACTTTATTGATGAAATGATTCGTGGAAGCAGAGCATTCAGTTACCTTTTTTTTTTTTTTTTTGATTAATTCTTTATCTTTATTTACTGGATAGAGACAGCCAGAAATTGAAAGGGAAAGGAAGGGAGAGAGAGACAGAGAGAGACACTTGCAACCCTGCTTCCCCATTCGCAAAACTTTCCCCTTGCAGGTGGGGACTGGGAGCTCAAACCCAGATCCTTGAGCACTGTAACATGTTCGTGCAACCAGATGCGCCACTTCCTGGCCCCCAGTTATCTTATTTACCTTTGGCTCCGTCTACTTCCAGCCAGTCAAGTAAAGCCAGTCCCCAGAACGTAGACTCCTGGAGAGGCAATTGAAGGGTAATTCAGTCTCCAAACCTGCCTTCTGTACTGAGTGATTGTTTTCAGGACTCCACCTAGAGGTCTTCCATCAGTGTGAACAGGGATCTTTTTTTCCTTTCTGAGCCAAGGAAGGTACTGAATGCTTCTGTAAGAAGTTTCTGTGGCCCCAATGATGCTAGCCAGGAATCAATCTCAAGTGCTTTCATCAAAGAGTGAAAGTTTACTGCCAGGAACCTCGTCTGCTTGGCAGTCTGAGAGCATGGTATAGATTTTTGATTTCAGGGCAACTGAGAGCTCCTTTCCAAGCAGGAATTTGTGGAAGAACGTGTGAGTTTGAGAAGCAACTGTGACACAGAACAATTCAGAGGAGCCCGAGTGGCAGATTCAGGAAGCAATTAGGTTTGAATCTGGGTCTGAGGACTTGTGAGCAGAACGACTCTGGGAAATAGTAATTGCTCTGCGCCCAAATTTGGTCGTCTGTGAGATGAGGATAATGCTGTTTGTTAGGAGAGGCAGACGAGATAATGAATACCAGGCACCAGCAGTGGAATCTGGCTTATTCCATGGAAGTCTGACTCTTCTCCGGGACTCCCCGTGACTTCCCGGCCCTTCCTGTGGATGACTTTGGATGGGCTGCAGGGTAGCTGGAGTGGGGAGAGCGTGGGAGCACAGCTGCCAGCATGTGACTTTCAGGAGCGGCATGTCCATTCTTTGCTCTGCACAGCTAGCTCCTTGCTGCAGACAGTGAGCACAGCCAAGGAGACCCAAGTCCTGGCAATGTCACCTTTTGTGTATAACTTGAAGCCTTGATATTCCTGCATCAAGCTATCCAACATTGGCCTCCACAGTGCTACTTATAAAATCCTGGTGCTCGTGGTCCAGGAGGTGGCACAATGGATAAAGCACTAAACTCTCAAGCACGACATCCCGAGTTTAATCCCTGGCAGCACATGATGCCTGGATCTTTTCCCTCTCTCTTCCTATGTTCTTCATGAATAAGTGAATTTAAAAACTCTTTTAAAAAATTCTAGTGCTCAGGGGGCTGGAGGTGGCACACCTGGTTGAGTGCACAAGGACCCAGGTTCAAGCCCCCGCTCACCAGTTGCAGTGGGAAGTTTCACAAGCAGTGAAACAGTGCTGCAGGTCTCTCTCTTTTTCCCTCTCTGTCTCCCCCTTTCCTCTCAATTTCTCTGTCTCTATCCAAAATAAATTTAAAAAATTAAAAAAGGGAGTCTGGCGGTAGCAGGTTACACGCAGGTGGCACAAAGCTCAAGGACTGCCATAAGGATCCCGGTTCGAGCCCCTGGCTCCCCACCTGCAGGGGCGTCGCTTCACAAGCGGTGAAGCAGGTCTGCAGGTGTCTATCTTTCTCTCCCCTTCTCTATCCTTCCCTCCTTTCTCCATTTCTCTGTATCCGATCTGACAACGACGACATCTACAACAGTAAAACAACAAGGGCAACAAAAGGGAATAAATAAATATTAAAAAGAAAGAAAGAAAGAAAGAAAGAAAGAAAGAAAGAAACCTAGCATTCAGATGAAGTGGATTACACTTCTCTGGGAAAGAAGAGTTAGAGTTGCAGATGCTTAAATAAGACAGATGCTAAGGCCCAGGGACAGGAGTAGAAAGGACAAGGACAAGAATTGTAGAAGGGGGCCTGGTGGTGGCACACCTGGTTGAGCATATATGTTACCATGTACAAGGACCCCGGTCCCTACCTGCAAGGGGGAAGCTTCATGACTAGTGAAGCAGTGCTGCAAGTCTCTCTCTTTCTCTCGTCCACTTTATGTCCCCTACCCCTCTCAATTTCTCTCTGTCCTATCAGATATAGGAACAACATAATAAAGCAAACATGTCAAAATTGTGGTAAAACACTACAAGTCTTCAGCACCGTGATGCTAAGCACATTCACTTTGTTTTAGAGCCACTGCCAATCCTAGCAATTTTGACTCTCCCAGAGATTTTTTTAAAAGATTTAAAAAAATACTTATTTATTTATTTCCTTTTTGTTGCCCTTGTCGTTTTTATTGTTGTTGTAATTATTGCTGTTGATGTCGTCATTGTTGGTTAGGACAGAGAGAAATGAAGAGAGGAGGGGAAGACAAAGAGGGGGAGAGAAAGACAACTGCAGACCTGCTTCACTGCCTGTGCAGCGACTCCCCCGCCTGTGAAGTGACTCCCCCACAGGTGGAGAGCTGAGAGCTTGAACCGGGATCCTTATGCTGGTCCTTGCGCTTTGCGCCAAGTGTGCTTAACCCGCTGCGCTACCGTGCAACTCCCTCCCAGAGATTCTTCTCTGCTCACTAATGAAAGCTTTTCTCGCCAGCCCTCTATGATGACCTCTATCCCGTCTTCTCTCGCGATACATTTGACTCTCTGAATAGCTCATATATGTACAGTTATACAGTATCTGTGCATTTGTGCCTGGCTTTATCACAATGTCTCCAAGGTTTGTATGGATTGTAGCACTTGTCAGTAGTTCCTTCCTTTCAAAACTTTCCTCCCCCCAAATATTTTTTATTTATTCTTTTTTTTTTTTTTGTAACACTTACTTTAATGAGAGAGAAATACAGAGAGAGATCAGAGGATTGCTAAGCTCTGGCTGATGGTAGTGCTGGGGATTGAACCTTAGACTTTGGAGTCTCAAGCATGAATTTCTTTTTATTTTAAATATTTATTTATTTATTCCCTTTTGTTGCCCTTGTAGTTATTATTGTTGTTGTTATTGATGTCCTCATTGTTGGATAGGACAGAGAGAAATGGAGAGGGGAGGGGAAGACAGAGAGGGGGAGAGAAAGATAGACACCTGCAGACCTGCTTCACCGCCTGTGAAGCGACTCCCCTGCAGGTGGGGAGCCGGGGGCTCAAACCGGGATCCTTACCGGGATCAAAGCTGGTCCTTGTGCTTTGCATCACTTGCTCTTAACCTGCCGCGCTACTGTCTGACTCCCCTAGGAATGGAAATCTTTCTGCAGAACCTTTATGCTGTTTCCCCAGCCTTTTTATTTGCTTGTCAATCAGAGAGAGAGTTAGAGTACCAGAGCATTACTCTGACACATGCAACACCAGGGATCTCATGCTTCAAGTCTGGCATTCTGCCTTCTGCACATCTTCCAGGTCACAAAATTACTTTCTTTGTCGTGGAGAATAATACCCCATCACATATGCGTGTGTATGTGTGAAAAAAATATATATATAATTTTGTGTTTCCATTCTTCTGTCAAGGGACACTCACTCTGCTTTTGCCTCTGGCTGTTGTGGACAATCCTGTTAAGATCATGGGTGTGAAAACAAGACCCAAAGCTGCTCGAGTCCTTTCTTTCAGTTCCTTTTTGGGTATAAACCAAAGAGTAGAAGAATTGTTGGATCAAAAAATAGTTCTATTTAAAAGGTTTTGAGGACTTGACAGAGCTCTTTTTTTTTAAAAAAAAATTATTTATTTATTATTCGATAGAGACAGAGAGAAATTGAGTGGGGGTGAGATAGAGAGGGAGAAAGACAGAGAGATACCTGCAGCCCTGCTTCACCACTCATGAAGTTTTCCCCCTGCAGGTGGGGACCAGGGGCTTGAACCTGGGTCCTTGTGCACTGTGATGTGTGCATTTAACCAGGTGCGTCACCACCTGGCCACCTCAGAACTCTTCCACAGTGCCTGCAACCATATTAGATCCCCAGCAGTGGTGTACAGGGTTCCAGCTTTTCCTCATTCTTGCCAAAACTTGGCATTTTCTGCCTTTTAAAGAATGTCACCCTTATTAAACTGAGATGGTAGATGAATCTTTCTTTTTAAAGTTGTTTATTTATTTGAATAAAGACAGAAATTGAGAAGGGTGTGGGGAGATAGAGACACCTGCAGCACTGCAGGTGGGGGCCAGGAGCTTGAACCCTGGTCCTTGTGCATTATAACGAGCATTCAAGCAGGTGTGCTACTACTTGGCTTCAGTAGATGAATCTTAAAGCAAAAATGTGATGCCAAGACAAATGTGAGTGAGTCCTTCTCTGGAGTAGCTCAGAGAGCCTGTTCCCTCTCTGGGAGTATGGCTGAGCCCTCAGGATATGCCAGCACACTTTAAGTCTCTTATGAAACCACCTCAACCTGGGGGCCGGGTGGTAGCACAGTGGGTTAAATGAACATGGTGCGCAGTGTAAGGACCAGCCTAAGGATACCAGTTTGAGCCCCCGACTCTCCACCTGCAGCGGCGGGGGTCACTTTAAGCAGGCTTGCAGATGTCTATCTGTCTTCCCATCTTCTCTCAGTTTCTGTTCTATCCAGCAGCAGCAGCAGCAGCAACAACAGCAACAAGGGCAAGAAAATGGGAAAAAATGGCCTCCAGGAGCAGTGGATTCGTAGTACAGGCACCGAGCCCCAGCAATAACCCTGGAGGCAAAAAAAAAAAAAATCACCTCAACCTTTTGGTTCCAAACTCCACCCTTTTCAAGCCATATTATGATTTCAATGAAACCTTTGTATTTACTTTTAAATATTTATTTATTTATTTATTTATTTATTTATTTGTTAATGAGAGAGAGGGGAAGAGAAAAAGAAGCAGAGCATCACACCAGCACATGTACTGCCAGGGATTGAACTCTGGTCTTATGCTTGAGAGTCCAGTGCTAGGGCAGTGTGGTGAAACACCTGGTTAAACACACAGTGCTCAAGGACCCAGGTTCAAGCCCCTGGTCCTCACTTGCAGGAGGGAAGCTTCACAAATGGTGAAGCAGGGCTGCAGGTGTTTCTCCCCCTTTCTATCTCCCCCTCTGCTCTCAATTTCTATCCAGTAAGTAAGTAAATCAAATATGAGAGTCCAATGCTTTATCTACTATGCCACCTCCCAGCTCTTACTCTGATAAATATAGTTTGTAAATGAGCACATGTATAAAGCACATGATCTACATGCATGCATTATACATACGTCATAGACCGAACCCTCTGGAGTCTGGGGGTCACCTTAGAGCTAACGTCTCTAGGACACCCATTTTATTATTTTAAAAGGTGTTTTTACTATTGCTATTATTTTAACATTTTAAAAAACATTTTAATATTACTATTATTTTAACATTTATTTGATAGGACAGAGAGAAATTGAGAGAGGAGGGGATAGAAAGGGAGAGAGAGAGAGAGAGAGAGAGAAACACCTGCAGCATTGCTTCATCATTCATGAAGCTTCCCCCTTGCAGGTGGGGACTAGCGGCTTGAACCTGGATCCTTGTGCATGATAACATGTTCAGTTAACCAGGTGCTCCACTGCCCAGCCCCTTTAGGACACTTTTTATGTAGGGAAGTCACTTCTCTTTGCACCAGGAATAGTACTGGCTGTGCACCATCCTTGGGAGAATGGAGAAAGGATGGCCTGGGTGGTCTCAGTGCTCAGTCTATGTTCTTGTGAAGACCCCTGGGTGAGACAGTGTATCTAGGAGGCTTCCCATTTGGGAGTGGAGTCTTAAGATGGAGTTTCTGAGCCTGCCAGGCTAAACACAATCGCTTTGCCAGGGTGCTGTGGGAACACATGGCCCTCAGGGAACCAGGCACACACACTGGGCACAGAACCATGTCTACTTCCTGTGCATAAGGGCAAAGGGGTTGTGCCTTTTTAAAAAAAATCTTTATTTATTTGTTGAATAGAGGTAGCCAGAAATTGAGAGGAAAGGGGATAGAGAGGGAGAGAAACAGATACACTTGCAGACTTGCTTCACTGCTCTGTGAAGCTTCCCCAGGCTTGAGCTTGGGTCCTTGTACTTTGTAACACTTGTGCTCAAGGCTGTGTCTTTGCACCCAGTCATATTCTGATGCTTGTCCTATTGAGACAAAGAGGCCTGTTTGGAGGCACTGAGATTTAATTGTCTTATATTCAAATCAGCCAAATGATGTAACTTGCCACACTATCATTTTTTTTTTTTAATTGCCACCAGGATTATCACAGAGACTCTGTGCCTGTACTACAAAGCCACCACTTCTGGTGACCATTTTTTCCTATTTTTTTTCTTTCTAATTTTCTTATTAGATGGGACAAAAAGAAATTGGGAGAGGAGAGGAAGGTAGAGAGAGGGGGAGAGAAAGTTAAGACATTTGCAGACCACTCATGAATCGTCCCCTATGCAAGTGGGGAGTAGGGGGTTGAACCTGGGTCTTTGCGCATGATATGTTTGCTTAACCAGGTGCTCCACCTGCTGCCCCCCACTGCCCCCGTTATCATTTTCATTATTATTTATTTATTTATACAATGGAAACACTGACAAGACCATAGGATAAGAGGGGTACAATTCCCACCATCAGAGCTCTGGATCTCATCCCCTCCCCTGATAGCTTTCCTATTCTTCATCCCTCTGGGAGTATGGATCCAAGGTTATTACGTGATGCAGAAGGTGGAAGGTCTGGCTTCTGTAATTGCTTCCCCGATGAACATGGGCATTGACAGGTTGACCCATACTCCCAGCCTGTCTCTCTATTTCCCTAGTGGGGCAGGGCTCTGGGGAAGCAGAGCTCCAGGACATATTGGTGGGGTTGTCTGCCCAGGGAATTATGGTTGGCATCATGGCAGCATCTGGAACTTGGTAACTGAAAAAGAGTTAACATATAAAGCCATACAAGTTGTTGACTAATTATGAACCTAAAGGCTGGACTATTGTAGATGAAGATTTGGGGTCTCTGTTTTGGAAATAGCTAGTAGGACTATTTTAGGTATATTCCAAAGGACCCATGACTTCATTAATTTTTGCCCTGTTCTCATTTTTAAGTGATTTTCCCTTTTTTCCTCTTCCTTTTATATTTGATTGGACTGATAGAAATTGAGAGAGAGAGAGAGAGAGAGAGAGACCTGTAGACCTGCTTCACCACTAGTGAAGCTTTCCCCTTGCAGGTGGGGACCAGGGGCTCAAACCCTGGTCTTTGTGCATGGTAATATGTGCACTCAGCTGGGTGCATCATTGCCCAGCCCCAACCATTATACATTATATATATATATATATATATATAGTGTATGTGTGTAATTAAAAAAAATTTATTTATAAAAAGGAAATATTGACAAAACCATAGCATAAGAGGGATATAGCTTCACACAATTCCCGCCACCAGAACTCTGTTCCCATCCCCTCCCCTGATAGCTTTCCTATTCTTTAACCCTCTGGGAGTATGGACTGACCCAAGGTCCTTGTGGGTTGCAGAAAGTGCAAGGTCTGGCTTCTGTAATTGCTTCCCTGATGAACATGGGCATTGACAGGTTGACCCATACTCCCAGCCTGCCTCTTTTTCCCTAGTAGGGTGGGTCTCTGGGGAAGCGGAGCTCTAGGACACATTGGTGGGGTTGTCTGTCCAGGGAAGTCTGGTCGGCATCATGCTGGCATCTGGAACCTGGTAGCTGAAAAGAGAGTTAACATACAAAGCCAAACCAATTGTTGAACAATCATGGACCTAAGGGCTGGAATAGTGCAGATGAAGTGTTGGGGGGGGGTCCTCCATTTTGTAGATAGCTAGTAGGTATATTTTAGTTAAATTCCAAAGAACCTGTGGCTATACTAGGTTTTTTGCCCCCTTTTTAAAAAAAAATTTATTTATTCCCTTTTGTTGCCCTCGTTTTATTGTTGTGGTTATTATTATTGTTGTCGTCGTTGTTGGATAGGACAGAGAGAAATGGAGAGAGGAGGGGAAGACAGAGAGGGGGATTGAAAGATAGACACCTGCAGACCTGCTTCACCGCCTGTGAAGTGACTCTTCTGCAGGTGGGGAGCCAGGGCTCAAACCGGGATCCTTACTCCGGTCCTTGTGCTTTGTGCCACCTGCGCTTAACCCCTGCGCTACAGCCTGACTCCTTTTCCCCCTTTTTCTTTTTGCCCCTGAATCTGAAATCTGATCAGTGGATCCAAGTTATTGTCTGGGGAGATGATGTCGTGGCTGGAAAAAGGACCAGAAAGCTGGATCAGGGAAGAGAGTAGCTCCCTAATATGGGAAAGGTGTATAAATATTGTTGACTGTAAACCCCATCAATTTGATGTGATCTGGGGCCCATAATTAGCTTAGGAGCCTGTGTGACCTCTGCATCCCTCTAGATATGAGCTCACATTCTGTGGTCATGAGTAGGAAGATTCCATGCTGCCCCAATATCAGGACCCATCTTCCTCAGGTGTAGCATAGAGTATGTTGTCCATCCTCCAAAGGGAGGATGGAACATTCTCTACCATTGTTGATCTAGGTTGAGGGCAAGGTCCTATAGGGGCCCACAAAGGGGTCTGTTGTGTTGTTCCTGATAGAAATGACCGGTAACAATGGAGAGAGGGATTTATTTGAGGTCTAGGCCCATCATGTCTGTTTGGGAATCTCAGGACTCCCTGACTAGGGCCCCATGTAATTTTTTTTATTCAGCTAGGCAGAGAGGGCAAGACACCAGAGCCCTTTTATTTTCTCTCTGTCTCTATTCAATTAAAAAAAAAAAAGGTTGGTATCTGTGGTCTGGGAGGTGGTGCAGTGGAAAGGGCACGGGACTCTCAAGCATGAGGTCCTGAGTTCAATCCCTGGCGGCACATGTACCAGAGTGATGTCTGGTTCCTTCTCTCTCTCCTCCTATCTTTCTCATTAATAATAAAAAAAATATTTTAAAATGTTGGTATCCTAGGAGCAGTGGAGGCCTCCATATATGAACCCCCAACACCACAAAAATATTTACTTAGAAAAAAAACATATGGGGACCACACAGCGGCACACTTGGTTGAGTGCACACGTTACCATGCACAAGGACCCAGGTTCAAGCCCTAGATCCCACCTGCAGGGGAGAGAGACACTTCACAAATGGTGAAACAGTGTGCCAGGTGTCGCTCTCTCCTCTCTCAGTTTCTCTTTGTCTATCTAAAATAAATAATAATATGCAATGAGATAAATTTAAAAAGCATATATATATGTTTATATATATGTCTCAGTAGCAGTATGCAGTTCTTACATGTGGGAGGTGCAGAGATCCTGGCATCACCTGTGCCAGAGGAATGCTCTGTTCTTTCTCCCCCTTTCTCTCTCACTTTCTCTTTCAGTCATTAATAAACAGAACATATTTAAAATAACTATAAGGACAGGCATCTACGTACAGAGGATGGGGAGATAGGCGGCGGGCTCCGGGGTAGAGGGAGGCACCGGGTATTTTTTGTTTTGGAGGGGTCGCTCAGTCCTGCAGAGTTGCAGCTTGACCAGAGCCGACGTCCCCACCCCCTACTTATGGGTGCCACCAGTCTCACTGCCTTTCTTGATACTCTTTTTCCCCCAGACCCTCTACCCCGCCATTTCTGCATGAAACAGGATTGTGCCAAGGCATTCTTGTCTCTTACCTGCTTGGGTGGGTGCGGCCCCGATCACTACCCCCACCCACCTCAGGCCCCGCCCTTAGACTCCAAGCCCCGCCCTAGATCCCTGACTCCCCCCCACCCCAGACTCCTAGACCTCAGGCTTCGCCCCCAGCTGCCCAAGCCCCTAGGCCCCGACCCAGATCCAGCCCTACCCCCAGACTTCAGACCCCCTTCCTAGCCCCCACCCAAGCCACGTCCCAACGCCCCCTGCCCCACCCCTGCCCCGCCCCCAGGCCCCTGGTCCTTGACCCTCCCCCCGAGGCCCCGCCCCCAGACCCCAGACCCGGCTCTATCCCCCACCCAAGCCCCGCCCCCACCCCATCCCCACCCGTCCGGGACGCCCGGGTCCCGCCCTCTGGCCCCAGGCCCTCCGCTCCGTCCCAGGCCCCGCCCCAGCCCCCCAGCCCCTCCCAGGACCCACCCCTAGACCCCCGGTTCCGCCCCAGGCCTCCTGATCCCCCCGGCTTATCCCCCAGACCCCCCGCCCCTATGTCCCCAGGCCTGGTTCCCAGACCCCAAACCTCCAGTCCCCCTGCTCTGCTCTAGACCCCCAGGCCCCGCCCCCAGCCCCCCCGGCCCCGCCCCAGGCCCCCCATCCTCTGCGGGCTGGGGGGGCTGCGGGGCGCGGCTGATGTCAGCGTGGTCACGTGGTGCCGAGCGGGCCTGCCGCTGGCCGCTGGGAGCCGCGCTGGGATTCGGGGCGCTGCCTGCTCACAGCTGCCTCGGGGTCCCAGGGGCTCCCCTGCCCGCCGCTCCTGCTCCCCGGCTGGCTGTCTCCGCTCGCTGCAGACGAGGCGGCGGCTCCCCGTAAGTCCTCGCCGCGGAGCTGTCTCTCCCCTGGGCCCGGGAGGCGGTGTCGGGATGTCGGGGTGTCTGTCAGGGTGTCGGGGTGTCAGGGTGTTAGTGTGTCAGGGTGTCTGAGCGTCAGGCCCCCTGGACGCCCTTTGTCGGCCGGCTCTCTCAGCATCTGCTGTGCCCACCCTTCTCTCTCCTCTGAGCCCCGGAGACCTGTTTGTGTCTGGGTGTTTGGGTGTGGGTGTGCCTGGTTGTTGGGGTGCAGCCTCCCTCCCCAGGACTCCTTGGGTCAGCGGGCTCTCCCCACCTCTGGCCCCGGCCACTGTGCGCGCACCCCCGCCAGGCTTGCCCACCCACCCAGCGCCTTTGCTGCTTTTGTAGCTCAGAGAGAGAGAGAGGGAGGGAGGGAAGGAGAGAGAGAAAGAGAGAGGACCCCCAGACTCCCAGCCCCGGGGTCCCCTGGCTCCCCCACACCCAGCAGGCAGAGGGAGGCCAGGGCGGTGGCTCTGGGGATTCCAACCTCGGTGCAGAACCTTTGCGGGGGTGGGTGGGTTGGGGGAGTCTTTGTGGTGGTGCTCCCCCCCCTCCCGCCTTTTTTTTTTTTTTTCCTTGGGGTGAGCCAGCAGTGTTAAGCAGAGCTGGGCGGCTCCGGTCCGAGGCGGTGCCTTCTTAAGGGCTGTGTGTGAGGGAGGGCCAGCTGTGGCTGTGGACAGTGCCCCCACACCCCTGGGGGGGTCTCCCTCTTCCAGCCTGTCCTGCCTATGCCTGGGCTGGGCTGGGCCTTGCCTTCATTACTGGCCCAGTGGCATGTTCCCACGCTGCGGGACAGATGCTCAGGTGTGGCCTTTCTGAGAGCAAGGGTTCAGTCTCCACTGCCCCGCCCTGGACAGGTGGTTTGCTTTAGGGCATAAAGGAGAAGTGGCCAGAAGAGGCTGGGAGGGGGCAGTCTGGGCAGCGGGTCGTTTAAGTACAGTGGATGCGTTTTCCACAATCCTGTGATGGGAGTCTAGGACTGAGACTGTGCTGTGCACAGGCAGGTGAGTGTCTCCATGAGGTCTGGCCTCCCTGCAGTGAGTCTGGAGCATCACTGAGCTAGCGAGAATGGGCCCCACCCTTGAGCTGTGAACTGGGACTGTGTCTTTGCCTTGTGAATGTCTAGGAAAGGCTTCAGCACATCAGGCTAGGCGGTGTGTGTGTGTGTGTATGTGTGTGTGTGTCACATGCAACGTTTGAGCCCCCCCCCCCCATACACCCTAGAGGAAGACAGACCCAGCTAGAGAAAATGCAGCCCAATAGAATGAAGACCCCACCCAGACAGGCTTCCTTCCATGTTGCCAGAGGATCTGGGTTTTAGTCAGCCACTGCCATTGCAGAGATGAGAAAGGGACACAGGTGGTGGTGGAGGTGGGGCTTCCAGGGGTGTGGTGGTGCTTGGTGGTGATGCGGTAGGGGGAGGTGTGCAGGGTGCTTGCAAGGAGTTATTTTCTGAGAGCTTCTTCCAGCCCAGCCCAGGGCCACACCTCCTTTTCTGGCCACGTGCCAAAGAAGGCAGTTTGGGCTGGGCCCTCAATCCTGCAGCCCCAGTCATCTGGCACACACACACACACACACACACACACACACACGCACACACACACGCACACACACACGCACACACCTGCTGCAAGAAGTTGGGATGCTTGTCTGATCCTTATCTTTCTTTCTTTTTTCTTTTTTATTAAAATGTACCTTTTTCAAAAACTATTTTTAATACTTTTATTTAGTTACTATTGGATAGAGACAGAAAATGAGAGGAGAGATAGAGAGACAGAGAGACACCTACAGCCCTGCTTCACCACTTGTGAAACTTTCCTTGCAGGTGGGGACCAGAGGCTTGAACCTGGGCCCTGTGCATTGTAATGTATCACTTAACCAGGTGTGTCACTGCCTGACCCCCTTTTCTTTTCTTTTCTTTTCTTTCTTTCTTTCTTTCTTTCTTTCTTTCTTTCTTTTTAAACCTTTTTTTTAATTGGGAAGAGACAGAAATTAGAGAAGCAAAGAGGAGATAGAAAGGGAGAGACAAAAGAGAGAGGCAGACTGGGAGTATGGATTACCAGTCAATGTCCATGTTCAGCGGGGAAGCAGTTAAAGAAGCCAGACCTTCCACCTTCTGCATCTCACTATGACCCTGGGTCCATGCTCCCAGAGGGTTAAAGAATAGGAAAGCTATCGGGAAGGGATGGGATACGGAGATCTGGTGGTGGGAATTGTGTGGAGTTGTATCCCTCTTATCCTATGGTTTTGTCAATGTTTCCTTTTTATAAATAATATATATAAAAGAAAGGGAGAGACAAGGACACCTGCAGTACTATTTCACCACTTGGAAAGCTTCCCTCCCACGTAGGTGGGGACCGGGTGCTTGAACCTGAGTCCTTGTGCTTTGTAGCCTGTGTGCTCAACCAGATGCACCACCGCCTGGCCCCCTCTGCACCTTCTCTAGGTATTCTTTTCTTCCTCAGTTCTTGCATGATTACAAACAAGTCAAAAAAAGTGCCCATCTTGCTCTGGTAAGTGCCATCAGGTCTCTTTGCATTTCCTTCTGGTCTCAAACCAGAAGGTGTGTGTGTGTGTGTGTGTGTGTGAGAGAGAGAGAGAGAGAGAGAAAGAGAGAGAGAGAGAGAGAAAGAGAGAGAAAGAAAGAGAAAAAGAGAGAGAGAGGGAGGGAGAGGGAGAGGGAGAGACACCGGAGCACCACTTAGCTCTGGCATACATGGTACCAGGGATTGAACCTGGGGCCTTAAACATGCAAGGCCTGTGCTTTAATGCTGAGCTCCTCCTGTTCATTGGGCTGATTGTGACGAATGCAGAGGGGCCCCCTGTACCCCGGATGTGTCTGCTGTTCTAGGAAGGCATATATAGCTCAGGGCTCAGAGCTGGTACAGACCTGAAGGACTGGCTGACGAAACCAGCCAGTTCACAGATGCTTAGTGACAGAGTCTGACCTCCAGCTCCGAGCACTGTCTGTATCCACATAACCTAAGGAGAGAGTGTGTGCCCCCAAAGTTGATGTTTTCTCAATTCCAGGTTCTTTTTCTTTCTGTTTAGCAACAGCAGTGTTAGAATAGTTAAATAATAACCAGCCCTTCCTGAGGGTATGTGGGAGGAGTTTGGAAAGTCCTTAAAAAGAAAGTTAGGGGGTTGGGCAGTGGTGCAGTGGGTTAAGCGCACATGGCACAAAGCGCAAGGACTGGTATAAGGATCCCGGTTCGAGCCCCCGGCTCCCCACCTGCAGGGGAGTCGCTTCACAAGCAGTGAAGCAGGTCTGCAGGTGTCTATCTTTCTCTCCCCCTCTGTCTTCCCCTCCTCTCTCCATTTCTGTCTGTACTATCCAACAACGAACAACATCAACAATGGTAATAATAATAACCACAACGAGGCTACAACAAGGGCAACAAAAAGGGGGAAAAAATGGCCTCCAGGAGTGGTGGATTCATGGTGCAGGCACTGAGCCCAGCAATAACCCTGGAGGAAAAAGAAAAAAAAAAAGAAAGTTAAGCTCTGGGGGGCTGTTGGGTAGTGCGCCCGGTTAAGCGCACATATCAAATCAGCAAGTGCAAGGCCCTGCGTGTGAGCCCCGACTGGCTCCCCACCTGCAGGGAGGACACTTCACAAATAGTGAAGCAGGTCTGCAGGTGCCTATCTTTCTCTTTCCCTCTTTTTTCTCTTTTTTTCTTTTTAAGGTTTTAAGTCATGATGATAATCCTTATTTTAAAAGTACTTTATTGGGGCCGGGTGGTAGCGCAGCGGCACACATGACGTCAAGCTCAAGGACCGGCATAAGGATCCGAGCCCCTGGCTCCCCACCTGCAGGGGGGTCGATTCACAAGCGGTGAAGCAGGTCTGCAGGTGTCTGTCTTTCTCTCCTCCTCTCTGTCTTCCCCTCCTCTCTCCATTTCTCTGTCCTGTCCAACAATGACAGCAATAACAACAACAATAATAACAACAACAACGACAAACAGCAAGGGCAACAAAAGGGAAACAATGGCCTCCAGGAGCAGTGGATTTGTAGTGCAGGTACTGAACCCCAGCAATTACCCTGGAGACAAGGAAAAGTATTTTATTTATTTATTGCAGAGAAAAATCAAGAGAGGAGGGGGAGACAAGAGATGACAGAGAGAGACAGAGAGACACTTGCAGACCTGCTTCACCACTTGTGAAGTTCCCCCCCTGCAGGTGGGGAGTAGGGGCTTGAACCCATGTCCTTGTGCACTGAAACATGTGCGTTTAATTAGGTGTGCTGCCACTCAGCCCCCTCTCTCCCTTTCTCTGTCCTCCTGCCCTCTTACTTTCTGTCTTGTCAAAAAAATTGATAATAATAAAATAATTAAAAAAAGGAAAAGGGAAAAAAATGACCTCTAAGAACGATGGATTCGTAGTGCTGGCACCGAGCCCCAGTGATAAACTTGGTGATGATAAAAAAAAAAGTTCTGTTTTCAGGGGTGGGGAGTTTGTGTGTCAAGTGCATAGTCTTGGCCATATGATGAGATTGAAAAGTCCCCTGAGCTTCACTTTCTGGGGGTGTACCCACCCTAACTGCTAGAGCCATTGTCCAGTGACAGCAAGTCAAACACCATAAAAACTGTTAGAAGCTTCTTCCCACATGAGTAATTATCAGAGCCAGACTACTATTATTTTCCTTTTAAAAATATTTTATTTATTTATTTTTAGTGAAAGGGAAGAAGGATACAGAGAGAGTTGAGAGAGACAGAGACCAGAGTAAGATTCAGCTCTGGCTGATGGTGGCTCAGTAGATTGACCCTGGCACCTCAGAGCCTCAGGCATGAAGGTCTTTTGCAGAACCATTATGCTGTCTCCCCAGCCCCCAGACTACTGATTTTTAAAAATTATTACTATTAGGGAGTTGGGTGGTAGCCCAGCGGGTTAAGCGCACGTGGCGCAAAGCGCAAGGACCGGCATAAGGATCCCAGTTCGAACCCCGGCTCCCCACCTGCAGGGGAGTCGCTTCACAGGCGGTGAAGCAGGTCTGCAGGTGTCTTTCTCTCCCCCCTCAAGAGAGGAGGGAGGAGATAGAGTGAGAGAAACACAGAGAGACACCTGCAGCCTTGCTTCACCACCTGCAAAGCTTCCCCAAGGTGGGGGCTGGGGGGTTGAACCTGGGTCTTTGTGCATTGTAACATATGCTCTCAAGCAGGTGCCCTACCACCTGGCCCCCATACTGCTGTGTTTTTTTTAAATTCTTTATTGGGGGATTAAAGTTTTACAGTTAACAGTAAATACAATAGTTTGCACATGCATAACATTTCTCAGTTTTCCACATAACAGTACAACAGCACTAGGTCCTCTGTCATCCTTTTCCAGGACCTGAACTGTTTCCCCCACCCACCCCAGAGTCTTTTACTTTGGTGCAATACACCACAGACTACTGTTTTTTTTTTTTTTAATGCCCTCTTTGCCCGTGGTAGCATGTCTAAAATTACTTAAAGGTTGTTTAATTTGAAAGAATGTTTCAGCTGGATCCCCCCCCCCTTGAATACTTGATCCAGAAGAGACTAAAAACAAAAAACAAAAACTAAAACCCAAGCCAAACCAAAACAAACATGTTTGCTAGGTTCTGGGCTACATGGAGTGTGACGGTGCCCCACTTTCGGTAATGAGACTCTGGAGGTGATGTGACGTTATGTGATTCCATCATGGCATTAAACGTCCGCCTGCTGACCATCCGATCTCATGTGGGTCAGGATGAGACTCACATCCTGGTTGGGGATCAACATCAAATACAAATCAATGTCCCCTACAGGCCGCCTACACTAATATTCTTTGCGGAAACAGCAAGCATGCAGTTAGATTGGGTGTATTTAATGACACAGAGAGAGCGTGTGTGTGTGTGTGTGTGTGTGTGTGTGTGTGTGCATGTGTGTTGCCATTTGGTGGCAGTGTGGAGGTCTTCTGATATCTTCTGATGGTCCTCTGAGGGCATGTTGCCTCTGTTAACACTGAGCTGTTATGACGGATTGGGAGCCATTAGTTCTGGGAGCTTTGTGTGGTTTCCACAACAAGAATCAGAGCCCTGTTCTTAAGAGCCCGTTCCCTCTAGCTCAGAAACAGATGCCGCCTGGAAGCATTACATTTCTAAATGGTGACATCTTCCAGGACCTCCATCTCTCTCCGTCTTCCTCTCTCTTCTTTTAAAAAAATTTTAATACGTATTTATTTACTCCCTTTTGTTGCCCTTGTTTTTATTGTTGTTATTGATGTCGTCATTGTTGGATAGGACAGAGAGAAATGGAGAGAGGAGGGGAAGACAGAGAGGAAGAGAGAATGATAGACACCTGCAGACCTGCTTCACCACCTGTGAAGCGACTCCTCTGCAGGTAGGGAGCTGGGGGCTCGAACTGGGATCCTTCTGCTGGTCCTTGAGCTTCGCGCCACATGTGATTAACCCGCTACAATACCGCCGACTCCCTTTCTCTCTGATTTCTTATGTTAACTTTCAGGTTGTGGGTTGGGGGCAGGGGGAAGAATTTCTGAAAAGGGAATATTAAGCATCCATTTCCTCATTCCTAATATGGAGAGACTCCAGAGAAACAATCACTTATTAAAAAAAAGAAAAAGAAAAAAGATAGGACTAAGAAAGAATGAAAAAGAGACGTTGGGTGGAGTCTCATGAGAAAGCAGAAGCCAGTCTCTCTTGTTGTAAACAGAACCACAGATTTAGGTTCATGCTAATGTGTTCACAGCCAGAGCCCAAAGCATTTTGGGGTTACTATAACACACTGGGCACCTTGCCCATCCATATCCATGTCCAGAGTTAGGGAGCCGCCAGCCCACATGAGCCTCCAGATGCTACTGTTCACCCGGAGCCCCACTCTGCCAGCTTCTGTGGGAAACCTGAACCCACAGTCTGGGCTCAGGGTCCGGCAGAGATGGATTTTTCTGATCATGAATTCCAGCTCTGGTCATTGCAGTCTGTTTCGATGGATGCTGCTTTTTTTTTTTTTTAAATTAATTAATTTTATTTTTTCCTTTTGTTACCCTTGTTGTTTATCATTGTTGTTGTTATTGCTGTCATTGTTGTTAGATAGGACAGAGAGAAATGGAGAGAGGAGGGGAAGACAGAGAGGGGGAGAGAAAGACAGACGCCTGCAGACCTGCTTCACCGCCTGTGAAGTGACTCCCCTGCAGGTGGGGAGCCAGGGGGCTTGATCCAGGATCCTTAACTGGTTCTGCACTTTACGCCACGTGCACTTAACCCACTGCACCACCGCCTGGCTCCCAGGATGCTGCTTTCTTAGAGTAATCTCTGCAGACTGGGTTCACACCTGAGCCTCTCATCTGTTTCCTTTTTATTTATTTATTTTAAAAGATTTATTTGGGGAGTCGGGCGGTAGCGCAGCAGGTTAAGTGCAGGTGGCGCAAAGCACAAGGACCGGCATAAGGATCCCAGTTCAAGCCCCCGGCTCCCCACCTGCAGGGGAGTCGCTTCATAGGTGGTGAAGCAGGTCTGCAGGTGTCTATCTTTTTCTCCCCTCTCTGTCTTCCCCTCCTCTCTCCATTTCTCTCTGTCCTATCCAACAACGATGACATCAGTAACAACAACAATAATAACTACAACAATAAAACAAGGGCAACAAAAGGGAACAAATAAATAAATATTAAAAAAAGATTTATTTGATTTTTTAATTTTTTAAAAATTATCTTTATTTATTTATTGGATATAGACAACCGGAAATCAAGAGGGAAGGGGGGGGTAGAGAGGAAGAAAGACAGAGGCTAGAGAGGGAGAAAGAGACACCTGCAGACCTGCTTCACCCTACAGATGGGGAGCTGGAGGCTTGAGCCAGGACCCTTGCACTGGTCCTTGAATGTCATACGACGTGTGCTTAACCCAGTGTGCTACCACCTGGCTCCAGTTCCTCCCTTTTCTTCCTCTCTGGGTCCTGATAGAGTTGGAGTTCAGAGCCCTCTGGTCATCTTCCCCCTATCATTTCTTCCCCACTGGGAGTATGGATCAAAGATCTTGATGGGGTGGCTTCTGAAATTGCTTCTCTGCTGCACATGGATATTGGCAGGTGGATCCTTACCCCCAGCCTATTTCTTTCAGATGAATCTCTCTCAGCCTGTATGATTTAAATCATAAAGTAGATCTTAAAACTGATTTGTGTTGATAAATGATGCTGTGAGATTGTTAAAAGATATGTGAAATGCTTAGGAATAATACTCACCTGTTAGTTAACTATACTGGAAATATCTTGAAGACAGTCCTTGGAATAAGTTTCTATCACAAAATATCCTAGTTGAAAAGCATTAAAAAAATTTTTTTTATATTTATTTATTTTCCCTGTTGTTGCCCCTTTTTTAATTGTTGTTATTAATGTCATCGTTGTTGGATAGGACAGAGAGAAATGGAGAGAGGAGGGGAAGACAGAGAGAGAGGGGGAGAGAAAGACAGACACCTGCAGACCTGCTTCACCGCCTGTGAAGCGACTCCCCTGCAGGTGGGGAGCCGGGGGCTCGAACCGGGATCCTTATGCTGGTCCTTGTGCTTTGCACCACGTGTGCTTAACCTGCTGCGCTACCACCCGACTCCCAAAAAGCATTTTGTATATAGGATCCACCCCGTCCTCCCTTCTTCCCTTCTTTTTTTTAAAAAATATTTTATTTATTTATTTTCCTTTTTTTGTTACCCTTGTTGTTTTTATCATTGTGGTGGTTATTATTATTGTTGTTATTGATGTTGTTGCCAGATAGGACAGAGAGAAATGGAGAGAGGAGGGGAAGACAGAGATGGAGAGAGAAAGACAGACACCTGCAGACCTGCTTCACCACCTGTGAAGCGACCCTCCTGCAGGTGGGGAGCCGGGGACTTGAACCGGGATCCTTACACCGGTCCTTGAGTTTTGCGCCATGTGCTCTTAGCCCTCTGCTCTACAGCCTGACTCCTCCTCCCTTCTTCCTTTCCTCTTTCCCCCTTTTTTCCTTTACCTTTCTTCTTTTTCTTCCTTTCTTTCTCCCTTCCTTTGTTCCTCCCAACCCTTCCATTTCCTTCTTTCTTCCCTTACTCTTTCCTTCCTTCCCTCCACTCCCCACCCCCTTCTTTTCTTTTGTACTTGGCTTCACAGCTTCTGATAGTAGGGGAGAGAAAGACAGAACAACAGAGGGAAAGACACCATAGCACAGAAGCTTTCCTCAGTGACACGTATCACACACAGGGACCTGGTCGCCACCTGCAGGGTCGGGGGTTGGGGGATGCAAACATCAGGGCTGCGAGTCTCTCTCTCTCTCTCTCTCTCTCTCTATATATATATATATATATATATATATATATATCTTTTTTACACCTTCTTTTGTCCTCTATAAGAAAAATGGCCACCAGGAGTGGTGGAGTCCTGCAGGCATCAAGCCCAGCAATAACCCCCATGGCTAAGGAAGAGCAGAAGGAAGAGGCAGGCTTCCTCCACTCCCCTTGTTAGCCCCAAGCTGAATCATCAGGAAAATGGCTGTTGTTCGGGGCTGGGCGATAGCACAGCGGGTTAAGCGCACATGGTGCAAAGCGCAAGGACCAGAGTAAGGATCCCGGTTCGAGCCCCTGGCTCCCCACCTGCAGGGGAGTCGCTTCACAAGTGGTGAAGCAGGTCTGCAGGTGTCTATATCTCTCTTCCCTTCTCTCTCTCTCTCCCCCCTCCATTTCTCTCTGTCCTAGCCAACAATGACATTAATGGCAATAATAACGACAACAACAAGGGAAGAAAATGGGAAAAAATGGCTTCCAGGAGCAGTGGATTCCTAGTGCAGGCACCAAGCTCCAGCAATAACCCTGGAGGCAAAAAAAAAAAAAAAAAAAAAAAAAAAAAAAGGCTGTTCTTCCCAGCCTGCTTTCAGCAACAGAACTAGCAGTCATACAAGACAAACCACAGCTGCCCCGAGCTTTCTGCTGGGAAAACCCAGTGTGCTTCTCTGCTGTTAACTTTTTTAGGGATTAAAATTGTAAATTTTTAGGGATAAAAACCTTTGGATTTTCTGGGATCACACCTCCCACCCTGGGAGGCCTGACTGGTCCTCAGTTGGGCCTGGCTTTCTTGGGGACCAAACATGGACAGATGCATGTGCCCATCAAGCCTTAGCAGAAAGGGGCGTTTTACCAGAAACTTGAGACGCCAAGTGCCTTTTGTCCCTGCTGCCCACAAGGTCGCCCATATCCCTTTTCCTAAACAGTCCTCATCTTTGTCACACCTGTCCTTAGCCTCAGCTTATTTTTTATTTATTTTTTATTGGGAGGGGTTAGTGGCTTATAATATAGTCTTTTTAAAAAACACATTTGTTTATTTCTTTTCTGGTGAAGTCACCTTATTCTATTGAATATTCTATTATTTTTATTGGGGGTTTAATGGTTTATTAATACAGTATTATTTTCTGGTGAAGTCACCTTACTCTATGGAATATTCTATTATTATTTTTATTGGGGGTTTAATGGTTTATTAATACAGCATTAATAAACCATTAATACAGTAAGTACAGTATCGATACAGTATCGATACAGTAAATACAGTGGTTGGTACCTGTTTAAAATTTCTCAGTTTTCTGCAAAACACTCTCGTCCCCAGTCTAGGTTCTCTTTCACCATCATGCAGCAGGACCTAAAAGCCTACTCCCCTCTGTCACCCCCAGGTTCTTTGACTTTGGTGCAATACACAGAACCCAGTCCATGTTCTTCTTGGAGCTTCCCCTTTCTGTTCTTATTTCTCAACTTCTGTCCATGAGTGAGATCATCCCATATTCACCCTTCTCTTTATAGATTATCTCACTTAATATAATTCTTTTAAGTTCCATCCAAGATGAGGTGAAAAAGATAAGTCCCTCATTGTTAACAGCTGAGTAGTATTCCATTGTGTATAGATACCACACTTTCTCAGCCATGTATATATTATTGGACACCTGGGTTGCTTCTGGGTTTTGGCTATTACAGCTTGTGCTGCTATGAACATAGGTGTACATAGTTTTTTTAATTTTTAAAAATATTTTATTAATTTATTAATAAGAAAGATAGGAGGAGAGAGAAGAAGAATCAGTCATCACTCTCGTACATGTACTGCCAGGGATTGAACTCCGGACCTCATGCTTGAGAGTCCAACGCTTTATCCACTGCACCACCTCCTGGACAACCACAGTTCTTTTTGGATGGGTGTGTTTGATTCCACAGGCTGTATGCCCAGGAGAGGAATTGACAGGTCATAATTGGGTATGTCCATTTCTAGCCTTCTGAGAGTTCTCTAGACTGCTCTTGTATTTAACACATAGGCATAGCCCCTTATCTCCCCTTGACTGGTGTCTAGGAGACACATCAAGACCCCAGTGTCTCTTCATCCTGTCTCTCTCCCTCTTTCTCCAGAGTGCTTTGCTCCGGTGCAATACACCACCCCCAGTCCACGTTTCACCTCACGTCCTGCCTGACTGTCCTTACCCCTGTCCTCTCCCCTATCTGATGGGGAGCTTTGCCTCTTGCCCCCGCTGACATCAGGCCTGCGAGGTCTGACCTGAAGCCTCCCACCTGAGCAGGGACCTTCTGCACCATTTCCCTTTTAGAGCAGTGCCTTTATCAGACACCGTTTGCCACATGCTGTGGCTCAATTGCCTCAAGTCTTAATTTTTTATTTTTACTCTTTTTGTTTTTAATTAATTAATTAATTAATTAAATGGAAACACTGACAAGACCATAGGATAAGAGGGGTACAATTCCCACCACCAGAGCTCCATATCCCATCCCCTTCCTTGATAGATTTCCTATTCTTCATCCTTCTGGGAGTATGGACCCAAGGTCATTATGGGGTGCAGAAGGTGGGAGGTCTGGCTTCTGTAATTGCTTCCCCGCTGAACATGGGCGTTGACAGGTTGATCCATACTCCCTGCCTGTCTCTCTCTTTCCCTGGTGGGGCAGAGCTCTGGGGAAGCGGGACAGCAGGACATATTGGTGGGTTTGTCTGCCCAGGGAAGTCAGGTTGGCATCATGGTAGCATCTGGAACCTGATAGCTGAAAAAGAGTTAACATATAAGGCCAAACAAATTGTTGGCTAATCATGAACCTAGAGGCTGGGATATTGCCGATGAAGATTTGGGGTCTCTGTTTTGGAAATAGCTAGTAGGTCTATTTTAGGTATATTCCAAAGGACCCATGACTTTATTAGTTTTTGCCTGAGCCTGACATCTGATATGCAGGTGGACCCAGGTTATTGTTTGGGGAGATGATGTCATGGCTGGAAAAAGGGCTACAAAGCTCAATAAAGGAAGAGAGTAGCTCCCAAATATGGGGGAAAGTGTATAAATATTGCTGACTGTACCAAGACTTATTCTTGAGGGTAGAATCTCTCAACAATAGCCATGCTGGTAGCTGCTCCCTTGCTCTCTCTCTAGTAGGAAATGACCCAGGTTTGCCTGAAGAGTGGTTCAGGGAGTGGATGAATGACTTCACTGACTTAGGGGGCTATGCCAGCAATATCAGATGCGAAGCTTCATCAGACTCCAGTCTGCCCATCCGTGCACTTCATCTCCTCCTTAACATCTTCAGACACTCATAGAAACAGATAGAGTCTCTTAGACAATGGAAAACAGCGAAGTTAAAAATGCCCAAAAGAGCCAAGATGAAGGAAAGGGAAGTGCTGGGGAGTATAGTGGGATACAGGAGTGGGCTTAGTCCTGAGACACAGACCCCTCCCCTTTTTCTGGACATTGGTGGGTGCTGGGCTGACTCAGATCCAAGGAAAGCAGCAACTGAGACTTTGATTTCTGGTATCTGCAGCGTCATGTGTTGCACTCATGTGAAATGGCTTTTTTGATCTGTGGGACTGGGGAGAGATTCTTCTTGTGGTGAATCCCAGGAGTTTGCTGTGCAGCATGGAGACTGGTGTGTTCAGCTCTGCTCACTCACAGCAGCAAACTTCTTCTGAGACTTTCCTCATCCGAGCCTCTGTTGATTCTGGGTGCAATCTAAATAGTACAATACTTTGATTTCTCTTCAGATCACATAAATCTTTCCCTTTTTAAACAGTGCAACAGTACTAAGGGATAAACGCCAGGTCACCACATCCTCTCACCCTGACAAAATTGCAAACAGCCTTTAGTCATTTCTTTCCTTTTATTTCCTTCCCTTCCCTTCTTCTCCTTCTCCTTCTCCTTCTCCTTCTCCTTCTCCTTCTCCTTCTCCTTCTCCTTCTTCTTCTTGCTAAACTTGTACTTAGCAATTAATGTAGGTATAAAATTTTGGTTAGAGGACACAGCACAATGGTGATGTGAAAGGCTTTCAATCCTGAGGCCCTGAAGTATCAGGTTGAACCCCCAGAACCACTATAAGCCAGAGCTGAGCTGCGCTCTGGTTAAATTAAAAAAGGGGGTAGGGAGCTGGGTGGTGGTGCATCTAGTTCAGCATAAGGTAGACCCCCTTCCCTCTCGATTTCTGGCTGTCTCTATCCAATAAATAAATTTAAAAAAGATAATAAAATTTGAAAAGAGTTACTACCAGGCAAAAGTAAAATGAAAGTATGCACTTCTATAGCTTAATTGTTAAAATAAATAAATTGTCATCAGTTGATCTGATCATTGGCCCCAAGATGGGGCTCAGTTATTGAAAAGCAGCATCTATTTATTTGGATGTTTTTTTTAAATAATTAATTTTTAAATTTATTTTAAAAAGGAGACATTAACAAAACCATAGGATAAGAGGGGTATAACTGTACACAATTCCCATCGCCAGATCTCCGTATCTCATCCCCTCTCCTGATAGCTTTCCTATTCTTTAACCCTCTGGGAGTATGGTCATTGTGGGATGCAGAAGGTGGAAGGTCTGGCTTCTGTAATTGCTTCCCCGCTGAACATGGGTGTTGACTGGTCGATCCATACTCCCAGACTGCCTCTCTCTTTCCCTAGTAGGGTGGGGCTCTGGGGAAGCGGAGCTTCAGGACACGTTGGTGGGGTTGTCTGTCCAGGGAAGTCTGATCGGCATCATGCTGGCATCTGGAACCTGGTAGCTGAAAAGAGAGTTCACATACAAAGCCAAACAAACTGTTGAACAATCATGGACCTTAAAGGCTGGAATAGTGCAGATGAAGTGTTGGGGGGGATACTCACTGCAGACTATTGTGTACTTTTGCTTTCAGGTATATATTTTGGCCTAGTTTATGGATACGTGTGAACATATGGACTGTCTCACGGGACCTAGTCTATATCTAGGTTTTGGGACTTTGTTAGGAAGTGAACCACCTGGAATGGAATTAGAGAATACTATGAAAGGAAAGGTCTCACCCGAGTAATGAAGCTGAAGGGTTGTCATTCCACACCTGAAGTCTCTGGACGCAGTCTGAAGTGAAGCATGCTGAGGTGGCACTCGTTGCGTTGACTAGGCTGGGATCAGTGGATGCAGTACTGTTTGATATGAACTAAAGAAGCATGCAGGAAAGTGCGCCCCACCCTAAGTTCCAGGACTGGGGGAAATATAGGCTCTATAGTGGAAATGTGAGGTTCCTGCTGTCTTAGGGTTCAAGAAGAGAATAGATAGTTATTGTTATAGTCACATTATTTGGTAATTGGCTTAACTTTGAAAAATCCCTTTGTCAGATTTTGCTGTATAATACCCAACATCACTATAATTTATGTCCTTTGACATTATTTGTATATAGCTGTGCCACCGGTTGCTTCTGTTCTCCCTGGTCAAGGCTTTTGAGAGAGTCAACATATCAAAGATTCAGCCTATGTATTAAAAAGACTCAGTCTGGTTTGAGATATACAATCAATTTCCCCCCTCTCATATTAATTCAATAATGATTTATATGACTACGAATTAATAGGAGTGTACATAAACACCATTCCCACCACCAAAAGACTGTGTTACATCCCACCCTCCCCTCCTCCCGCCCCGGGAAGCTGAATGTCCACCCTCAACCTCACCCCAGGGTTTTTACTTTGGTGCCGTACTCCAGATTTAGTTAAATCCCGTTTTTAGTTTCCCTTTCTGTTCTTCTTTCTCAGCTTCTGTTGATGAGTGGGATCATCTCATACTCATCTTTATCTCTCTGACTTAGCTCAATTAACATAATTCCTTCTAGCTCTGTCCAAGATGGGTCAGAGAAGGTGGGTTCATTGTTCTTAATAGCTGCATAGAGATAGCCAGAAATTGAGAGGGAAGGGGGAAATAGTAAGGGTGAGTGACAGAGAGAAACCTGCAGCCCTGCTTCACCACTTACAAAGCTTTCCCCCTGCAGGTGGGGACTGGGGGCTCGAACCTGGGTCCTTGTGCACTGTAACATGTGCTCTCAACCAGGTGTGTTACCACCCGGCCCCCAGAAATAATTTTTTATTATCTTTATTTATTTATTGGATAGAGACTGCCAGAAATCAGGAGGGAAAGGGGTGATAGAGAGGGAGAGAGACAGAGAGACGTCAGCAGCCCTGCTTTACCACTTGTGAAGCTTTCCCCCTGCAGGTGCAACACCGTCCAACCCCCTTATTTGGGTGTTTTGTTTTGTTTTTTTTTTCTTTTTCTTTTCTTTGAATAAGTAGCTGCAGAATGCACCTGGTGGGACAAGTCAAGAAACAGCCGGGAAGACTCAGTCACTCAGGGATGTATTTCTTCCTTGGACTGCAGACTCAGTCTTTTTCAGTATCAGAAAACTGACACCAGTGAGGGTTCACAGCAACCAATTATTGCAGAAAACGAGGACTTAGAAGGAAAGTGGGAGCATTCAAGCCAATTACAGTAGCACAAGCACCTGCTGTCCTCCCTCTGGGCTGGGGGGCGGGCTGCTGCTTGGGTGAGTGGCAGAGGTCCTAGCTGGAAATAGCCAGCTTTCTGGCAGTCGAACCCCTGCTCACTCGCCTTCCCATTGACCTGCAGTGGGTTTTCTGTTGCTGTTCTGCCACTGAAACACTACCAGTGTCAACGTGGAACTAGCAGTCACCAGGCAAAAGGTTATGGAAGAGTTTGCAGGGAAGCTAGGAGTTCTCAGTGGGTGAGACACTTCACTTTACCTGTGGTGAGCACCATGGATAGCTCCACGGGAGATTTTTTTCCCCCCCTCCAGGGTTATTGCTGAGGTTTGGTGCCTGCACTACAAATCCACTGCTCCCAGTGGTCATTTTTCCCATTTTGTTGCCCTTGTTATTGTTGCCGTTGCTGTTGTAGTTGAATAGGACAGAGAGAAATGGAGAGAGGAGGGGAAGATAGAGAGGGGGAGAGAAAGATAGACCCTGCAGACCTGCTTCGCTGTTTGTGAAGTGACTCCCCTGCAGGTGGGGAGCTGGGGGCTCAAACCAGGATCCTTACACCGATCCTTGTGCTTCACACCATGTGCACTTAACCCACTACGCTACTACCGGGCCCCCGGGAGTGGTTCCTTAGTGTCTCCCTTCCTCCTCCCTCCTCCTGCCCTTCCCTCAACTCTCCATCCTTTCTCCTCCCTTCTTCTCCTCTCCACCCAAAAGATGGAAGGGCAGGGAGATGGTACAGTGCAATCCCCTATTCTCTGAGTTTAATCCCTTGTACTGCATCAAAAATATTGAAGGATTTACAAAAATGTGCATTTCCAAAACTTATTTTTGTTTTATTGAAAAGAAAAAAGAATTATTGGGATGGGGGGTGGCACACTCGGTAGAGTGCATATGTTACAGTGTACAAAGTCTCAGGTTTAAGCCTCTGGTCCCCACCTGCCCAGGGTAAACTTCACAGAAGTGGTGAAGCAGTGTTGTAGAAGTCAGTCTCTCTCCCTCTCCCTCTCCCTCTCCCTCTCCCTCTCCCTCTCCCTCTCCCTCTCCCTCTCCCTCTCACTTCTCCTTTCCTCTCGGTGTTCCTCTTTCCTCTTAATTTCTGTCTCTATCCCAAAAGTAATAAAATAAAACATTAAAAATGAAAGCATAAAAGTAAAGCGATGTTACCTCGCTGTGCTTTTACCAGCAGCCTGTGCTTCTGTGGCTTTTGTTCTGCGTCCTGGGAGGTCTTCCTCACTCCATGTAGGCCTGTGGCTTGTTGCTAACAGTGGACTTGGTTCCCCTTGAAACACAACAAAAGAAAAAGGGCTGGGAGATAGCATAATGGTTTTGCCAAAGACTCTCCTGCCTATGGCTCTGAGGTTCCAGGTTCAACCCCCAGCATCACCATAAGCCAGAGCTGAGCAGTGCTCTGGTATCTCTCTCTTTCTCTCTCTTCCCCTCACCTCTCTCTCTGTATATGTATGTATCTTTCTGGTTTGTGGTGGTACGGGGATTGAACCAGGGACTTTGGAACCTTAGGCATAAAAATCTCTTTGCATAACAATTATTATATCTACCCCACCTTATCTTTCTGTATCTCTCATGGATAATTAAAAATAAGTAAAAACAGGGAGTCGGGAGGTAGCACAGTGGGTTAAGTGCAGTTGGTGCAAAGCACAGGGACTGGCGTAAGGATCCTGGTTCAAGCCCCTGGCTCCCCACCTGCAGGAGAGTCACTTCACAAGTGGTGAAGCAGGTCTGCAGGTGTCTATCTTTCTCTCCCCATGTCTTCCCCTCCTCTCTCCATTTCTCTCTGTCCTATCCAACAACGACAACATCAATAACAACAACAATAACTACAACAATAAAAAAACAACAAGGGCAACAAAAGGGAATAAATAAATATTAAAAATATAAGTAAAAACAACAGCTTTATTTCTTTGAGCGAGAGAGAGGGAGAGGGAGAAGAAGAGGGAGAGAGAGAGAGAGAGAGAGAGCCCAAACCCTAAGTACTGTTCAGCTCTGGCACATGGTGGTGCCAGGAATCGGATCTGCAGTCTCTGGTTGGGATGGGGGGGGGCGGTCTGGGCACGCAAGTCTGATGCTCTTTCTGGCCTCAGGAAACCCTTGCTGATGTGAGCCTCCCTCGCCCCCTTTGACCCCTAGTGCCTGGCAAAGCTACGCATCCGCTAAGCTGAGCTGCAGCGGATTATTGGCTGGAAATGGCTTTCCAGTGGAGACAGCAGGTCAGCATTTCCCAGGCTCTGCTCTGGTGCCCCCCTTCAACGCCTGTCACCCGGAAGTGGACCTGGGATTTGATGACCGTGCACCTGTTATTTGGCAGAAGCACAAGGCCCTCTGGGGTCCAGGCATGAAGTGGGAGAGATGGAGCATGTGGTGGCTGTGCTGTTCCTTTTTTTTTTTTTTTTAACTATCTTCATTTATTGGATAGAGACAGCCAGAAATTGAGAGGGTAGGGGTGATAGAGAGGGAAAGAGAAAGACACCTGCAGCACTACTTCACCACTTGCAAAGCTTTCCCTCTGCATGTGGGGACCGGGGGCTCGAACCCGGGTCCTTGGGCACTGTAACATGTGCATTCAACCAGGTGCGCCACCACCCAGTCCCTGTGATGCTCTTTTTTTTTTTGAGGCATCTCCAGCCCCCTCTTTTTTTCCCCCAGCTCCCTTTTAGTGATGGGTACAACATCTTACCCTCCCAAACTTCTTCCCACCAGCACTCTTTCCTTCATTTATTTTATTTTATATTTATTTTTTCAAGTTTTTTGAAAAAGAATTTATTTACTTATTTCTAATCTTTTATTACTGGATAGAGACAGAGAGAAATTGAGAGGGGAGAAGGAGATAGAGACAGACACCTGTAACCCTGCTTACCACTCATGAAGATTTCCCTCTGCAGGTAGGAACCAGGGGCTTGAACCCAGGTCCTTGCACACTGTAATGTGTACATTTAACCAAGTGCACCACCACCTGGCCCCTATTTTACTTTGATTATTATTTCTGTTATTACCACCAGGGTTATCACTGGGTTTTGGCTGCCGGCACAGCAAATCCACTGCTCTGGGTGGTGATTTTTTCCTTTTTAATTTATTCCTCTTTTCTTTTCTTTTCTTTTCTTTTCTTTTCTTTTCTTTTCTTTTCTTTTCTTTATTTTGCCTCCAGGGTCATTGCCAGGGTTCGGTGCCTGCACCACGAATCCACTGTTCCTGGAGACCAATTTTTCCCCTTGGTTTTTTTTTTTTTAATCATTGTTGTTACTATTGTTGTTGTTGTTGTTGCTGCTGTTGTTGGATAGGACAGAGAGAAATGGGGAGAGGAGGGGAAGACAGAGAGGGAGAGGGAAAGACAGACACCTGCAGACTTGCTTCACCGCCTGTGAAGAGATTCCGCTACAGGTGGGAAGCCGGGGGCTGGAACTGGGATCCTTACGCTGGTCCTCGTGCTTCCACGTGCACTCAACTGGCTGAGCTACTGCCTGACTCCCTCCCCTTTTCTTTTTACTCAATAGGACAGAGAGAAATTGAGAGGGGAGGGAGGGCAGGAAAGAGAGAGAGACAGAGAGAGAGAGAGAGAGGGAGAGAGGCACCTGTAGACGTGCTTCACTGCTCATGAAATATCCCCCCTGAAGGTGGGGAGCGGGTATTTGAACCAGGGTCCTTGTGCATGGTAGGCTATGCACTCAGCCTGGTGCATCCATCACCAGCTGTCCCCCTCCCCCCAGTTCCTTCCTGTTCCTTTGACAGTGGTCACCCTAACTAGTGCTGGGTGAGGGTGGGTATGTTTTCTTTCCATTTCCCTGATGTCTAGTGATGTTGATGACCTCCTTCATGTGTTTATTGGGCATTTATATATGTGTTTTATATTTATATATATTTTTTGCCTCCAGGGTTATCGCTGGGGCTCAGTGCCTGCACTACAAATTCATTGCTCTTGGAGGCCATTTTTCCCCCTTGTTGCCCGTGTTGTCATTGTTATTGTTGTTGTTATTGCTATTGTTGTTGGATAGGACAGAGCAATTGAGAGAAGAGGGGAAGACAGAGAGAGGGAGAGAAAGATAGACACCTGCAGACCCGCTTCACTACCCGTGAAGTGACCCCCCTACAGATGGGGAGCTGGGGGTTCAAATGGGGATCCTTATGCAAGTCCTTGCACTTTGCGTCATGTGCACTTAAACCCAGCTCCTTTATATTTATTTTTATTTAAAATATATGTATATATTATTTAAAAATTTTTATATTTATTATCCCTTTTGTTGCCCTTGATTTTTATTGTTGTTGTAGTTATTATTGTTGTATTTATTTACTTATTTATTTATTATATTTATTTTCCCTTTTGTTGTCCTTGTTATTTTTATTGATGCTGTTGTTACTGATGTTGTCGTTGTTGGATAGGACAGAGAGAAATGGAGAGAGGAGGGGAAGACAGAGGGGAGGAGAGAAAGACAGACACCTGCAGGCCTGCTTCACCACCTGTGAAGCTCCTCCCCTGCAGGTGGGGAGCTGGGGGCTCGAACCGGAATCCTTATGCTGGTCCTTGCGCTTTGCGCCACTTGCACTTAACCGCTGCGCTACCACCTGACTCCCTTATTGTTGTTATTGATGGTCATCATTGTTAGATAGGACAGAGAGAAACGGAGAGAGGAGAAGACAGAGAGGGGGAGAGAAAGATAAGACACCTGCAGACCTGCTTCACTGACTTCCCTGCAGGTGGGGAGCGGGGGGCTTGAACCAGGATCCTTATGCCGGTCCATTATTATTTTTTAATGATGGACATAGAGAGAAATCAGAGCACTGCTCAGCTTTAGCTTATGGTGGTGTGGGGATTGAATCTGGGACTTTGGAGCATCAGGCATGAGAGTGTTTCTGCATCACCATTATGCTGTCTCCTGTCCATATGTATGCTCTAGAGAAACATCTGTGTAAGCATTTTGTCAGTTTTTATTTAATACTTTCCCCCATCACTTGTTTTTATTGGGAGTAATAATGTTTTATAAGACATGTTGTCATGTGAATGTAGACATTTTTTCCAGCTAGTTTTTTTAAAAAAAAAATTTATTTATTTATTTATTCCCTTCTGTTGCCATTTTTTTTTTTTTGCCTACAGGGTTATTGCTGGGGCTCAGTGCCTGCACCATGAATCCACTGCTCTTAGAGGCCATTTTTCCCCCTTTTGTTGCCCTTGTTGTTGTAGCCTTGTTGTGGTTATTATTGTTATTGTTGATGTCATTCGTTGTTGGATAAGATAGAGAGAAATGGAGAGAGGAGGGCAAGACAGAGAGGGGGAGAGAAAGACACTTGCAGACCTGCTTCACCGCCTGTGAAGCGACTCCCCTGCAGGTGGGGAGCTGGGGTCTCGAACCGGGATCCTTATGCCGGTCCTTGCGCTTTGCGCCACCTGCGCTTAACCCACTGAGCTACTGCCCGACCCACTCCAGCTAGTTTTAAAAACATATTTTTATTTAGTTAATTTGAATAAAAATAGATATTGAGAGGGGAGGGGGAAGTAGAGAGGAAGAGAGAATGAGAGACAACTTCTTCTTCTAGCGTTTGCCCTTCTTCTGTAGCCAGTCAACAGCATCATGTTGAGCCTGATGTAAAGTTTCGAGACCTCCTTTGAATCTGGAGAGGTGGCAGTCGTTGACTATGTGGGTCATAGTCTGTCTGTAGCCGCAGGGGCAGTTCGGGTCGTCTCTGGCTCCCCAGCGATGGAACATAGCGGCGCACCGGCCATGGCCTGTTCGATACCGATTGAGGAGGGCCCAATCATAACGTGCTAGGTCAAAGCCGGGTTGACGCTTGCAGGGGTCTGTGATGAGAGACAACTACAGCTCTGCTTCACTGTTTGTGAAGCGTACCCCCCACAGGTGGGGCCCAGGGGCTTGAACACAGGCTTTGTGCACTGTGATGTGTGTGTTCAACCAGGCACACCACCACCCAGCCCCTAAATACATAGTTATTTTCTCTCATCCTGGAGGTCATCTTTTCACTCTGCTGATTGCTTTATTTGCCTTAGATTCTTTTAGGTTTGATTAAAGTGTCACACATCTTGTTAGTTTTGTCACCTGTGCTTTTTAGTGTCATAGCTCATGTGTTTAAAAATTTTTTTATTAGCTTTATTTATTGGATAGAGATAGCCAGAAATCAAGAGGGAAGGGAGAGGGAGAGAGGGAAAGAGACAGAGAGATACCTGCAGCCCTGCTTTACCACTCGTGAAGCTTTCCCTTTATAGGTGGGAACCAAGGGCTTGAACCCAAGTCCTTGTAACATGTGTGCTCACCCAGGTGTGCCACCAACTGGCCCCTCATAGCTTCTCTGTGCCCCCTTAATGGCATTCCCAGTCTTTGTGTTGTGCAGATCTGAAATCTTCAAGTTGGCTCTTTCTCTTCTTTTGTGTTCCTTAGAATCAAGTAGTTGCCTAAGACGACTTGATGCTTCTTCTTCTTCTTCTTTAAAATTTTTTAATCTTTATTTGTTGGATAGAGACAGCCAGAAATCAAGAGAAAAGGGGGAGGTTCAAGCCCCTAGCCCCCACCTGCAAGGGGAGGAAGCTTCACAAGTGGTGAAGCAGGTCTGCAGGTATCTTTCTCTCTCCCTTCCTATCCCCTTCGTCTCTCTGAATTTATTATTTTATTTATATATATTTATTTATTTTACCTATGTTGCCCTTGTTGTTTTTTATTGTTGTTGTAGGTATTGTTGTTATTGATGTCATTGTTGTTAGGACAGAGAGAAATGGAGAGAAGAGGGGAAGACAGAGAGGGAGAGAGGAAGACAGACACCTGCAGACCTGCTTCACCGCCTGTGAAGCGACTCCCCTGCAGATGGGGAGCCGGGGTCTCAAACCGTGATGCTTACACTGGTCCTTACACTTCGTGCCACATGCACTTAACCCGCTGAGCTATCACCCAGCCCCCATCTCTCTGAATTTCTTTCTGTCTCTATCTAAAAGTAAAATATTAAAAATTTAAAATAAGAGTACAAAAAAGAAATAATGATTCATTTATTAAAGGAGAAGGAGGAGAAACAGCAGCAGCAGCAGCAGCAGCAGCAGCAGCAGCTTTAAACAATTATTACAATCAGGAAGATTCTGGGTTGTTCACCTGTCCTTGTGTGAGTCCCTGGGGGCCTGAACTCCAGCTCTGCCTGCAGCACCATGGACAGCAGGTTGAGGGGGGGCCATGGATGGTGGGGTGGCTCTCTGGTGGCTTTCCTCACTATCTCCCTACCTGTCTCCCTTCCTTTCCAAAATAAAAAGGATGAAAATAATGGGCTCAGGGAGGCCACTCAGTACTCTAAATGTACGAGGTCCCAGCCCCATGTAAAAAAAAAAACCCTAACTGGGGGGCCTGCTGGTGGCACACCAAGTTGAGTGCACAAGGATCCAGGTCCAAGTCCCCCACTCTTCACCTGCAGAGGGAAAGCTTCACAAGTGGTGAAGCTGGTCTGCAGGTGTCTCTCAGTCTCTCTCCCTCTCTATCTCCCCTTCCTCTCTCGCTGTCTCTCTGTTTCTATCAAATAAAATAGAAAGAAGAAAAAGAAAAATTGGATGACACAGGCCAGTACGGGGTGACCTGAAAGGGGCAAGTTGACATGGTGACAGGGTCCCTTGGTGTCTGGGGAGGCCACCTTGGTGTCCATGTGCAGAGGGTTAGCAGGGGGACGGGGAGCTAAGAGAGAGACCAGCTGCAGAGGCCTCAGAGGACCATAAGAGTCAGTGCTGGGGACATGTGCTAAGTTCACATGATGAAGTGCGAGTAATTGAGACACATTCTCTGCACAGTAAGGGGGGGTCTGTCCCTTCAATTGGGGGTACATCCTAGCGAGTCTGATCCAGCCATGGGAAGGAGCCTCAGTGAAAGGAGACTTAATGTCTAGAAGCACCAAGATTCTGCAGCCCCCCCCCCCCCCCCGCAGTCTCCGGCTACTTTCTCTCTTTAAAAAATATTTATTTATTTATTATTTAAAAATTTAAAAAAAATATTTTTTTGATATTTATTTATTTATTTATTCCCTTTTGTTGCCCTTGTTTTATTTTTGTAGTTGTTGTTGTTATTGATGTCATCATTGTCAGATAGGACAGAGAGAAATGGAAAGAGGAGGGGAAGACAGAGAGGGGGAGAGAAAGACAGACACCTGCAGACCTGCTTCACCGCCTGCGAAACAACTCCCCTGCAGATGGGGAGCCGGGGCCTCGAACTGAGGTCCTTCTGCTGGTCCTTGAGCTTTGCGCTACCTGCGCTTAACCTGCTGAGCTACCGCCTGACTCCCTAAAATATATTTATTTTTTAAATTTATTTTTATTGCCACCAGGGTTATTTCTGGGGGTTAGTGCCAGCACTATGCATCCTCTACCTCCTGGGGGACATTCCACCCCCTTTTCCCCTCTCCTTTTTTATTTTATAGGACAGAAATTGAGAGGGGAGGGGAAGATAGAGAGGGAGAGAGAAGGAGAGACACCTGTAGACCTGCTTCACTGCTCCTAAAACATCCCCATCTGCAGGTGGGGAGCAGGGGCTCAATCCCAGGTCCTTGAACACGGTAATGCCACAGCTTTCTCACACACAGTCTCCATGAATCAGCTTGGCTGTTCTATGTAACTGGAGTCCTGAACAGAGACTTCCCCCTCCTTTTTTTTTTTTTTTTTTAAACAAAGCCTTTATTTGAATGGGAGACAGTGATTGAGAAGCCCTGGGCTCAGGATCCACCCAGTTAGCCGCTGGCACCCTCTGGGCCTTCGATGAATCACGTGAAGGGAGAGGAGCGGCTGATCACTGGTATCTTTAGGTTCGAACTTCTGCCAGCCGTGGATTTTACAAACAAGGCATTTTACAAACAAGGTCTGCCAGACCTGGGCCTAAGAAGCACCTCTGGAATATATACAGACTTAACATTTTCAAGTGGAAAGATGGAACAATGACTGCTCTTTCTTTGCTTGGAAGCCTGCTTTCCAGTGTCCTGGGAGAAGGGCCTTTGTGATTTAGGGCCCTTGGCCCTGGGGAGAGTCAAGGCAACAAAAGACCCATTTCACTGTGAATTCTGCTGGAGAGGGCAGCACACTTCCTCTGAAAGGCACCGCTTTCCAAATCTCTTCTTTCCTTAGGGGAGGTAACTGGAGCCAAAAGGAGGAAGTTCTTTCCTTCCTTCCTTCCTTCTTTCCTTCCTCCCTTCCTTCCTTTTCGGTCCATTTTTAACTCAGTGACAGGGAACATGTTTGCCACATCAAAAGCCTAGAAGAAATGAGCCCCACACTCTGGGCCCTGGGAAGATGCAAACCAATTGAGGAAAAGTCTAGAATTGAAATAGCTTTGTATCATTCAGGTGAGATGCCATTAGAAGGAAAAGAAAGGATGATCATCTGACTAAGACCTCATTCGCCTGGGCTTTTGGAATTCTTCCTTAGTCGGGTGAAAGGAAAGTTTGAAATTGCACATGGGCTGGGGCCCAGTGGTGGCGCACCTGGTTGAGCGCACATGTTACAGTGCACAAGGAGGGCCCAGGTTCGAGCTCTTGGCCCCCACCTGCAGGGGGAAGCTTCATGAGTGGTGAAGCAGGGCTGCAGGTATCTCTCTCTCCCTTGGTGAAGGTTTTTCTGAAGCATGGACTGAAGAGACCAAAAGCAAGAGAAGTAGCTTACATCTAAACAATTAGGTGATGATTCCTGGGATAAAGGAAAGTTATTCCCAGGAGTGGTACTTCAGATCTCTACTTTTTAAGTACTGCTTTTGCCCTTCAAGCAAATGTGCAACATTTTCTGAATATTTGAGTTTTGTTTTTTTTTGGTTGAAGGTTCCATGTCCTTCCAGTAGCACTAAAGATTTTTTTTTTAATTCTCTTCTAAGATTTTGTTTATTTATTAGTTAGAAATATAGGAGGAGAGAGAAAGAACCAGACATCACTCTGGTATGTGTGCTGCCAGGGATTGAACGCAGGACCTCATGGATGAAAGTCCAGTGTTTTATCCACCTCCTGGACCACAAGTTTTTTTTTTTTTTTTGAATAAACATAATAAGCCCTTGCCAGTGCTGTTTTATAGATAAATTTGAGGTCTGAATAAATCACTAGCACATAGACTGGGCATGAAGCAGTTGGAAGGGATTCACAGCAGTGACAACTTCAGCATTTTTTTTTTAACTTATAAAATAGAAAATATCGACAAAACCATAGGATAAGAGGGATAAAATTGGGGACTAGGTGGTAGTGCAGCGGGTTAAGCACACATGGCGCAAAGCCCAAGGACCGGCATAAAGATCCTGGTTCAAGCCTCTGGCTCTCCACCTGCAGGGGGGGGGTCGCTCTACAAGTGGTGAAGCAGGTCTGCAGGTGTCTGTCTTTCTCTCCTCCTCTCTGCCTTCCCCTCCTCTCTCCATTTCTCTCTGTCCTATCTTACAACAACGACATCAATAACAACAATAACTACAACAACGATGAAAAACAACAAGGGCAACAAAAGGGAAAATAAATAATAAATAAATATAAAAAAATAAAAAAGAATAAGGATCCTGGTTCCAGTGCCTGGCTCCCCACCTGCAGGGAAGTCGCTTCACAAGTGGTGAAGCAGGTCTGTAGGTGTCTATCTTTCTCTCTCCCTCTCTGTCTTCCTGTCCTCTCTCAATTTCTTTCTGCATTATCTAACAACAACAACAGCTATGACAATAATAACAACAACTACAACAAGCACAATAACAAGGGCAACAAGATGGGAAAAGTGGCCTCTAGGAGCAGTGGATTCGTAGTGCAGGCACCAAGCCCCAGTGGTAACCCTGGAGGCAAAAAAATAAATTTAAAAAAATATATAGGGGTAAAATTCCACAAATTTCCCACCAACAGAGTTCCATGTCCCATCCCCTCCATTGGAAGCTTTCCTATTCTTTATCCTTCTGGGAGTATGGACTCAGGATCATTTTGGGGTGCAGAGGGTGGAAGGTCTGACTTCTGTAATTCCACTGGACATGGATGTTGGCAGGTTGATCCATACCCCCAGCCTGTTTCTATCTTTCCCTAATGGGGCAGGGCTCTGGAGAGATGGGGCTCCAGGTTACCTTGGTGAGGTCATCTGCTCAAGGAAGTCATGTTGGTGTCATGGTAGCACCTGCAACTTGGTGTCTGAAAAAGCATCAAGATATAAAGAGGAACAAATTGTTTAGTAATCAGGAACCTAAAGGTAATAATATTACAGATAAGATTTGGTATCTCCATTTTGGAAAAAGTTAAGTCTATTTTAGATGTATTCCAAGGCACCCATGACTTTATTAATTTTCCCCTGAGCCTGATAGCTAACTGTAGGTGGGCCAAAGGTATTATCTAGGGAGATGGTGTCAGAGTTGGAAATGGGGCTAGAAGGCTGGATCAGGGAAGAGAGTAGCGCCCAAATATGGGAAAAATACATAAATACCATTAACTATAAACCCCATCGATTTGATCTGGGGCCTGTATTCAGTGCAGGAGCCTGTGTAACCTTTGCATCCCTATAGGTCTGAGCTCACATTTTCTGGTCATACCTAGGAACGTTCTAGGCTGCACCTGTTGCCGGACCCATCTTCCTGGAGTGGTAGAGTATTTTGACCCAACCTTCCTTCTGAGAATGGGTCAATCCCTACCATTGTTGATCTACATTGAGGGCAAGGTCCTGTAGGGGCCCACAGAGGGGTCCATTATGTTGTTCCTGATGGGCATGACCAGTGACAGTGGAAGAGAGGGGTAGTTAGAGGACTAGGCCCATCATGTCTGTATGGGAATCCCAGGACTCTCTGACTTGGGCCCCGGATGATGGGGTAGCCTGGTAGTAAGCAAAAGAGCCATCATTAAAGTGTGCTGGTCTCTTGCCCTTATCCAGATTTTGTAGTCCTTTTTGTCTGACAACGTTAGCCTTGGAGTGATTGAGGGAAGTGAAATAGGAAGTAGGTGAGATTATTATTTTAGGTCTAAGTAGAAAGTATTTGATTAAATACTTTATGTTATCTTTTTTTTTGAGTCTTTCTGCTTGCTTGCTGCATTTATTGGAGCATTCTTAAAATAAGGAGTCTTGCCCATGCTGGTGTAAAGCACTGCTTTTTTTTTTCTTTAATTTTATTTCTTTATTATTGGGTAGAGACAGAGAGAAATTGAGAGGAGAGGGAGAGGGACAGAGAGACACCTGCAGCCCTGCTTCACCACTCATGAAGCTTTCCCCCTGCAGGTGGGAACCAGGGGCTTGAACCTGGGTCCTTGTGCACTGTAATGCATGCGCTTAACCAGGTGCGCCACCTCCTGGCCCCTAAAGCACTGCTTTTTATGTGTTTTGTGGAGTCATTCTCAGATTGTTCAGTCAATCAGTCAGGATTCCAGCAGAACGTAGCAAGAGTACTCGACATAAGATAAATCAGGGAGTTTTCTTTCTTTCTTTCTTTCTTTCTTCTTCTTCTTTTTTTTTTTTTTTTTTTTTTTGGTAACGGGCACAATTCCATATAGTTCCCACCACCAGAGTTCCATGTCCCATCCCCTCCATTGGAAGCTTCCCTATTCTTATTTTTTTAATAGTTTTAAATTTTTATTTATTTATTATTTTATTATATATTTGTTACTGGATAGAAACAGAGAGGAATTGAGAAGGGAGGAGGAGATAGAGAGAGACAGAGACAGAGAGGCACCCGCAGCCCTGCTTCACCACTCATGAAGCTTTCCTCCTGCGGGTGGGGACCGGAGGCTTGAACCTGGGTCCTCGTGCACTGTAATGCTTGAACCTGGCCCCAAGCTTCCCTATTCTTTATCCCTTTGGGAGTATGGACCAGCATTCTTTTTGGGGTGCAGAAGGTGGGAGTTCTGGCTGCTGTAATTGCTTGTCCACTGGATGTGGGCATTGGCAGGTCGATCCATATTCGCAGGCTGTCTCTCTCTTTCCCTCGTGGGGCAGGGCTCTGGTGAGGCTGGGCTCCAAGACACTTGGTGTTTTCCCTTCTAAGCTACTCAGCACGAAGGTAATGTGTCCCATCGTGATAAGTCTCTAATGCAAAGCACTTTTTGTGGTACACATTTTTCAAGGTCTTTGTGGTGCTTTTGAGCCACAGGAATGCGTTACATTTACAAATAAGCATAGCAACAGCTATTACAGAGGGAATTCTGGAAACAGACTCCTTGTCTAAATGCCTCTGGCCATCCCCAGTGCGTCCACAATTCCCTGCATGCACCGGGTTTCTCTTTGCTCTGGCACTTGGCTTCTTTCTTCCTCTTTCCCAGCCAGGTAAAGCTGTGCCCTGGTTCCCTCCACTTCCTTCTGCTGTCACTTTCTGCTACTTCTGAATTCCAGGATTAACAAAGACCAGGCTGTGTGTGTGTTTGTGTAATACTGGGATCTCATGCCACTGTGATGCCACTGCTTTTATTTTATTTTATTTATTTTGCCTCCAGGGTTATTGCTGGGCTCGGTGCCTGCACCATGAATCCACTGCTCCTGGAGGCCATTTCCCTCCCCCCTTTTTAAAAAAAATATTTTATTTATTTACTAATGAGAATGATAGGAGGAGAGAGAGAAAGAACCAGATAACACTCTGGTACATGTGCTGCTGGGGATTGAACTTGGGACCTCATACTTGAGAATCCAATGCTTTATCCATTGCACAACCTCCCAGACCACCATTTCCCCCCTTTTTTGTTACCCTTGTTGTAGCTTTGCTGTGGTTATTATTGTTGTTGTTGATGTCGTTTGTGGTCGGATAGGACAGAGAGAAATGGAGAGAGGAGGGGGAAGACAGAGAGGGGGAGAGAAAGACAGACACCTGCAGACCTGCTTCACCGCCTATGAAGCAACTTCCCTGCAGGTGGGGGACCTGGGGGCTGGAACCTGGGTCCTTCCGCCGGTCCTTGCGTTTTTCGCCACGTGTGCTTAACCTGCTGTGCTACCGCCCACCCCCTGCTTTTTTTTTTAAATGTCAAATATATGTAGAGAAGCAGAGAGACAATGAGAGGAGAAACATCACAGCACTACCCCACCATCAATGGAGCGTCCTCCTCTAGTGTTATGGTGGTGTCCCATGTGGTGCTTGGGTTTAGGTCTGAACTGTGTGCATGCTTGTGAACTCTCTCTCTCTGAACCCTACAGTGCAGTAGGATGCGTCTCTCTCTCTCTGTCTCTCTCTCTCTCTCTCTCTCACACACACACACACACACAATTTTATATTATTATTTTTGCAGGGCGCACTCTGATGTTTCCCTGGGGCTTTATGCCTGTACAACTTTACAATTTCCTTGTTTTTTTTTTTCCATTTAAACTACAAACAGAGAGGAAGAGGAGGAAGGGGAAGGAGAGGGACTGAGGGAGAGAGGGAGAGAGAGGGGAGTCCCTATCCCTATGCCTGGTAAAGTTTTAGATAACAGACGGACTGGGCTGCTGTTTCTATTATTTTTTGTTTGTCTGTTTTATTATGACAGAAGAATAGGAGAAAAAAAGACAGAGAAAGAGGGAGAGAGAGAGAGAGAGAGAGAGAGAGAGAGAATGAACCAGAGCACTTCTCAGCTCTGACATAAGGTGTTGTTGGGACTGAACCCACAGCCTCTGGGGTCCCAGGTATATAAATTGGGGCTCTAGCAGGCTGAGCTATCATCGTAGCCCATGAAACACTGTTGCTAATAAATATTTGAATGTATCAACTGTTAATAATAAATACATTGTTCTACTATGCCTGGAGATCTGGCATTGTTTCAGAATTTTCTATATAAAGGAAAAAAATGACAGGGGCTGGGTGGTAGTACACTTAGTTAAGCAGAAAAGGACCCAGGTTCAAGCCTCTGGTCCCTACCTACAGGGCGAAAGCTTTGCAAGTGATGAAGCAGGTGTCTCTCTGTTTCACTCTTTCTACCTCCCCCTTTTCTCTCCATTTATGGCTGTCTCTATCCAATAAATAAATAAAGATAATAAAAAATAGAAGAAAATGACTAAATTGATTCACAGCAAGATCAGCACCAACACAATCCATTTATAGAAGTCTTGGGAGTCGGGCTGTAGTACAGTGGGTTAAGCGTAGGTGGCGCAAAGCACGGGACCATTATCAGGATCCCGGTTCAAGCCCTGGCTCCCCACCTGCAGAGGAGTCGCTTCACAGGCGGTGAAGCAGGTCTGCAGGTGTCTATCTTTCTCTCCCCCTCTCTGTCTTCCCCCTCCTCTCTCCATTTCTCTCTGTGCTATCCAACAACAACGACAACAATAATAACTTCAACAATAAAACAAGGGCAACAAAAAGGAATAAATAAATAAATATTAAAAAAAAAGAAGTCTTTATTTTTCCCCAGTTATTTTTTTCATACTTGAAATGAAATATTCCTCCATAGTTGAAAATATGTTTCCCAGCTGGAGTTCTGAAAGCTGCTGACTCATTTGAAATGGTTAGAAACCTGGTCTGGGGTGGAGAGAATACAGTGGCCCAGATGGATGTTGGTTTAGGGTCAGAATCAAAGGATGCCACATTTAATCGAAATGTCAGGAAAACACACGCAGATGAAGGGGAATTGTCCGAAACAGAATTCAGCAAGAATACCAAGCCAAATACAGGCACCTCAAGATCAGAAAGCCTTTGCCTGCTACAAACAGATAAAATATCTTTTTGGCAAGAATACAGCAGATGAGATATGGGGTCCCCATTTTGGAAATAGCTAGTAGTTCTATTTTAGGTATATTCCAAGGAGCCCATGACTTTACTAATTTTATTTTATTTTTTTATAATTATTTTTTTCTTTTTTAAAAAAGATTTTTAAAATATTTATTTATTTCCTTTTTGTTGCCCTTGTTTTTTTTTATTGTTGTTGTAGTTATTATTGTTGTTGATGTCATCATTGTTGAATAGGACAGAGAGAAATGGAGAGAGGAGGGGAAGACAGAGAGCGGGAGAGAAAGATAGACACCTGCAGACCTGTTTCACCACCTGTGAAGTAACTTCCCTGCAGATAGGGAGCCAGGGGCTTGAACTGGGATTCCCTCATGTAGATCCTTGCGCTTTGCGCCACATGTGCTTAACCCACTGCACTACCGCCCGCCTCCCAACTTTACTAATTTTTACCTGAGTCCAACAGCTAACATGCAGGTGGGCCAAAGTCACTATCTGGGGAAATGGTGTCAGAGCTGGAAAAAAGGACTGGAAAGCTGGATTAGGGAAAAGAGTAGTTTCTAAATATGGGAAAAGTGTATAAATGCTGTTAAATGTAAACTCCCTTGATTTGATCTGGGGCCAATATTCAGCCCAGGAGCCTATGTGAACTCTGCATCCCTATAGTTCTCCATATTTTCTATTTTTTATTTTATAAATAAATAAAAATATCTTTTTTGGGGGGGCGGGTGGTGGCACACTTGGTTGAGTGCACATGTTACAATATGGAAGGACCTGAGTTCAAGCCCCCAGTCCTCATGTACAAGGGTGAAGCTTCATGACCAGTGAAGCAGGGTTGCAGGTGTTTCTGTCTCTCTCCCCATCTCCCCCTTCCCTCTCAATTTCTTTCTGTCTTGTCAAATAGAAGAAAAATAAAATTAAGTGATAGCATTAATATATCACTTAAATATTATAATATCACCAATATCATTTAATATCACCAATATCATTCTGGAACCCTGACTTTGTGAAAAAAAAACTTTTTTAGGGGTTGGTGGTGGCTCACCTGTTTGAGAGCACATGTTACAAAGTGCAAAGACTGGGGTTCGAGTCCCCGGTCCCCACCTGCAGTGGGGAAAGCTTTGCAAGTGGTGAAGAAGGGCTGCAGGTGTTTCTCTGTCTCTCCCCTTTCTATTTCTCCCTTCCCTCCTGATTCTGTCTCTATCCAATAAATAAATAAAGATAATTTTAAAAATATTTTCTAGATAAAGTCTAGAAAATTGGTGGAACATAAATGTTTCTTGTGCCAAAGATTCAAACCATGGCTACCCTGTAACCCAGTATCATGCTCCACTGCTTGTGAAGCTCTTCCCCACTCCAAGTGAGGACCTGGCGCTTGAACCAAGGTCCTTGCACACGGTAAGATGTGCTCTCTACTGGATGCATTGTCTCCTGGACCCAGGCCACCAAATTTTCATCCAACTAGAGAGAGACAGAAAGGGATAGAGACATCACAGCACCAGAGCTTCCCCCGATGCCATAGCATCCTCCCATGTGGTCCAGGGGATGAGTCCTGGGCTGTACATTTTTTTTTTCTTTTTTATTTAAGAAAGGATTAGTGAACAAAAGCATAAGGTAGGAGGGGTACAATTCCCACCACCCAATCCCCATAACCCACCCCCTCCCATGGTAGCTTTCCCATTCTCTATCCCTCTGGGAGCATGGACCCAGGGTCATTGAGGGTTGCAGAAGGTAGAAGGTCTGGCTTCTGTAATTGCTTCCCCGCTGAACATGGGCGTTGACTGGTCGGTCCATACCCCCAGTCTGCCTCTCTCTTTCCCTAGTAGGGTGTGTCTCTGGGGAAGCTGAGCTCCAGGACACATTGGTGGGGTCTTCAATCCAGGGAAGCCTAGCCAGCATCCTGGTGGCATCTGGAACCTGGTGATTGAAAAGAGAGTTAACATATGAAGCCAAACAATTTGTTGAGCAATCATGGATCCCAAGCTTGGAATAGTGGAGAGGAAGTGTTAGGGAGGTACTCACTGCAAACTCTAGTGTAATCCTGCTTTCAGGTATATATTTTGCAGTAGTTTATGGATACGTGTGCACATAAGCTCTCTCTCACAGAAACTGGTGTATATCTAGGTTATGGGACTTTGTTAGAAAGTGAACTACCTGAGATGAAATTAGAGTGTACTATTAAAGGAAAGGTCTCACCCGAGTAATGAAGCTGAAGGGTTGTCATTCCACACGTGAAGTCTCTGGATACAGTCTGAGGTGAAGCATGTTGAGATGGCAATCGTTGCTTTGGTTAGGTTGTGATCGGCGGATGCAATATTATTTGGTTTGGATTGGGAGATGCATACGGGAAAGTGGGCCTTATCCAAGGGTTCCAGGACTGGGGGAAGTAGGGGCTCTATAGTGAAGATGTGAGGTTCCTGCTGTCTTAGGGTTCAAAAAGATAATCAATAGTTAATATTATCATCACATTATTTGTTAATTGGGTTAAAGTCCCTTTGTTATGGTTTGCTGTACAGTACCCAGTATCTTGTATATAGCTGTGCTATTGGAAGCTTCTAATCTACTTGGTCTAGGCTTTTGAGAGAGTCCGCATATCAAATACATAGCCTATATATTAAAAAGATTCAGTTTGTCTTTTGAGAAACTTTGAGACATACAATTGGTTTCCCCCTCTCATATTAATTAACTACTGATTTATATGTCTACATTTTGCTAGGAGTGTACATAAACACCATTCCCACCACCAAAGGACTGTGACCCATCCCTCCCGCCCACTCCCACCCCCCACTGGCCCAGGAAGCTACATGTCTACCCCTCACCACTGGGTTTTTACTTTGGTGCCCTACTTACAATTTGATCAGGTCCTGCTTTTAGTTTCCCTTTCAGATCTTCTAAGTCAGCTTCTGTTGATGAGTGGGATCATCCCATACTCATCTTTATCTTTCTGACTTAGTTCACTTAACATAATTCCTTCTAGCTCTGTCCAAGATGGGTCAGAGAAGGTGGGTTCATTGTTCTTGATAGCTGCATAGTATTCCATTGTGTATATATACCACAGCTTTCTCAGCCACTCATCTGGTGTTGGGCACCTGGGTTGCTTCCAGGTTTCAGCAATTATGAATTGTGCTGCTATGAACATAGGAGTACACACCTCTTTTTGGTTGGGTGTTATGGAGTCCTTGGGGTATAACCCCAGGAGAGGAATTATTGGGTCATATGGAAGGTCCATGTCTAGCCTTCTGAGAGTTTTCCAGACTGCTCACCACAGAGGCTGTACCAATTTACATTCCCAGCAGCAATGTAAAAGGGTTCCTCTGTCCCTACATCCTCTCCAGCATTTGTTGCTGCTGTCCTTTTTGATGTATGCCATTCTTACAGGAGTGAGGTGGTATCTTAGTGTTGTCTTAATTTGCATTTCTCTGACAATCAGTGACCTAGAGCAGTTTTTCATATGTTTGTTAGCCTTTTGGATCTCCTCTGTGGTGAATGTTTTGTTCATTTCCTCTGCCCATTTTTGGATGGGGTCATTTGCTTTTTTGCGGCTAAGTTTGCTGCTGGGCTGTACATTTATGGTCAGGCACCCACTCTACCTGGACAACTCTGTCTTGGCCGCCATCTTACTTAAGTTTTGATTTTTTTTTTTTTCCTCCAGGATTATTGCTTAGGACTCGGTGCCTGCACCACGAACCCACTGCTCCTGGAGGCTACTTTTTCCTTTTTGTTGCTCTTGTTGTTTTAGTTGTTGTGGTTATTATTATTGTTATTGATATCATTGTTGTTGGATAGAACAGAGAGAAATGGAGAGAGGAGGAGAAGACAGGGGGAGAGAAAGATAGACACCTGCAGACCTGCTTCACTGCTTGTGAAGCGACCCCCCCCTGCAGGTGGGGAGCTGGGGGCTCGAACCAAGATCCTTACGCTGGTCCTTGTGCTTTGCACCACCTGCGCTCAACCCGCTGCACTACTGTCGGACTCCCTTGATATTTTCTTTTAAAATGTTGCACATTTATTTACGTATTGGACAGAGACAAAGAGAAACTGAGAGGGAAGGGGGATGTTGACAAACACACACACACACACACACACACACACACACACACACACACACTTCACTAATTGTGAGCTTCCCCAGTAGAAGGGGACCAGGTCCTCGAACCCTTGTCCTTGCACATCGTAACATGTGTGCTCATCTGAGTGTGCTGCCACCAGGCCCCAGTTAGGATATTTTTTTCCCTTGACCCTCCAGAAGGGAATCCTGTCTGTTTCCTGACCGTTCACCCTCTTCCTCCTCCCCCACCCCAAGGAGCCAACTGGCAGTGCTCAGAGAGCTGGGCCCAGACTTTCTGTGCCCAGAGCCTGTCCCTCTGGGGCTGGCATCCGCCCCGGCCTGCTCTAATCTCAGTTAATCCACTGCCGCCAGAGGGACAGACTTCCTGAGCCAGGCTGAATGGCACAGACCTTTTGAAGCAAGACAAGCCGGGGTCAGCTGTCACGGGCTGGCGCTCTGGGAATTCTGTTGGGGTAGCCAGACAAAGCAGGGCGTGAAGGTAGACTGCTGACTCTGCCTCTCCTTGCTGCCTCAGCTCTGTGGGGCTTTCTAGAACATTCTCCTGTGAATAGTGACCACATAATACCCGATGCTCTCTCTGGGCTGATCAAACCAACTCACACCAAGTGGCAATTTCTGGTACCTCTGTGAGCGGCTTGTTTCGCTTCTTTTTTTTTTAAATTAAATTTTAAAAAATATTTATTTATTCCCTTTTGTTGCCCTTTTTGTTTTTTTATTGTTATAGTTATTATTGTTATCGATGTTGTTGTTGTTGGATAGGACAGAGAGAAATGGAGAGAGGAGGGGAAAACAGAGAGGGGGAGAGAAAGACAGACACCTGCAGACCTGCTTCACCGCCTGTGAAACGACTCCCCTGCAGGTGGGGAGCCGGGGTTCGAACCGGGATCCTTATGCCGGTCCTTGTGCTTTGCGCCACGTGCGCTTAACCCGCTGAGCTACCACCCAACTCCCGTTTTGCTTCTTAAAAACAATCTCCATGCCTAGGTCTGGGTCAGTTGGCTTACATTATAGAGTGCACATGCCAGCTCATGTAAGGACCCGGGTTCAAGTCCCTACTTCCCACACCTGCAGGGAGGGAAGCTTCATGAGCAGTGAAGTAGGGCTGCAAGTGTGTCTCTGTTTCCTTCTCTCTCTTCCTCCCCCCTCTGTGTCTGGTCAAATAAAATAAAGGGAAAAAAAATGGCCACTAAGAGTGTTGCAGGAATTCCTGTCACAAATGCCTGATAGCTTCCTGACAGGTACTTATGCAGGATTCTTTAAGCCTCAGTCCATCTTCTCTTTTTCATTTGTAGTAGAACAGGAAAGAGCAGCAACAGAAAACAAGGGATGCTGTGCTCTAAAGAACAACAAAACATAGAAGCTTTGGAGAGCTTATGTCGTTCCTCTGTAGTGTTGTTGCTTCATGTACTTTTCCAATGTAATCTTCATTGATTTCCTTTTGTCACCTCCCTGGGAGTGCATGTGTTTAGCTCTGTTTTAATCAAGGATATTGAGACTTACCGTGATTATACGATTTGCCTCCTGCCATGGAACCCACCGGGAGTAGTCAGAGTATTGACCCTAGAATTTCCTTCTCCCTCTCCCTCTCCCTCTCGTCTCTCTCTCTCTCTCTCTCTCTCTTTTTTTTCTAAATATTTATTTTGTTTATTTATTCGCTTTTGTTGCCCTTGTTTTATTGCTGTAGTTATTATTGTTATTGATGTCGTTGTTGTTGGATAGGACAGACAGAAATGGAGAGAGGAGGGGAAGAGAGAGAGGGGGAGAGAAAGATAGACACCTGCAGACCTGCTTCACTGCCTGTGAAGCGACTCCCCTGCAGGTGGGGAGCCAGGGTCTCGAACCGGGATCCTTATGCCGGTCCTTGCGCTTTGCACTGCCTGTGCTTAACCTGCTGCGCTACTGCCTGGCCGCCGCTCCCCCCCCCCGCCCCCCCCCCCCCCCGTCTTCCTTCTTCTTCCTCCTTCTCTTCCTCCTTTTTCCTTTTTATATCTGCTGGGTGTCTCAGTGGGTACATCATAGCATTGCCATATATCATCACAGTACATGCGGCCCAGTAATAATCTTGTGCTGCTTTCTGTTCTAGCCACGTTAGTTAACAGTTGCTCTATAATTGGATGTAGGGTGACAATGTGATTTGTCTTATGAAGAAGGACATGTGTGCGGGTAGAAGGGGGGCATTATTAATTGCTCTGGGCATAGAGCCTTACACCAGCACTTCTCCAGGCAAATTTGGACGAATACTTGCCAGATATTAAAAACAAGAAAGCAAGAGTAGTGTGGTTTACTTTTTTTTTTTTTTTCAAAGATGTATTTATTTTAACCAGAGACAGAGACAGTGAGGTGTTAGAGAAGAACTCAGCTCTGGCTTATGTGTTGGTGTAAGGATGGAGCCTGGGACTTCCACACCTTAGACATTATAGTTTGGTCTGTTACGCTGTCTCTGCATGGAGCCCAGCACTATCTTCCCTACTGAAAATAGCAGCTACCAAGATAGAGCTAGTTTCAAACCACGCTTCCACTGTGGACCAGCCAAATCATTTTACTAGAAGTCCTATCCCTGTGCTGGTTTTCCCACAGAGGAAGCAAGAAGGATATCATTAGTATATACTTGATAGGGTCACAATGTGTTTTAAAATGAAGTGATGCGGGAGTTGGGCGGTAGCGCAGTGGTTTAAGGGCAGGTGGCACAAAGCATAAGGACTGGTGTAAGGATCCCGGTTCGAGCCCCTGGCTGCCCGTCTGTAGGGGAGTCGCTTCACAGGTGGTGAAGCAGGTCTGCAGGTGTCTGTCTTTCTCTCCCCCTCTCTGTCTTCCCCTCCTCTCTCCATTTCTCTCTGTCCTATCCAACAATGACATTAACAACAATAATAACTACAACAATAAAACAAGCATAACAAAAGGGAATAAAAAAGATTTAAAAAATTAAAATGAAGTGATGCAGATATAACATTAAAACAGAATGAACTAAAAGATAAAACCCAGTAAAAAAAAAAAAAACAACAACAAACTATGAGGGGAAAAATAGATTGAATGTCTCGAGCTTTTTAGTGCATAGAGCCCAGTTCTGAGTATATATTCCTTTAGTCTAAGCACTTAAGGTTTCAAATTAGTAAACTGAATTGTAACACTGGGTTTAAATTGGTAATACATATCTAACAATAACTTTTTTTCTGAAATATTAAATCAACTACAGTCTTTGACCAGGGAGACTAGAAGCAACCAGTCTTGTCAGTATATAAGATACAGCTATTTATAAATAACATTAAATGACATAAATCATGGTAAGATCTTGTATTGTACAACAAAGCCTAAACATGGGATTTTCAAAGTAAACCAAGTTCCCAGAGAACTTGGCTATAGTAATAATACTTATCTGTTGCCTTATTAAACTGTAAGATAGCAGGGAACCTTCCTCATTCTCTATAAAGCCCACCTTTCTCCCAGTCCTGGAACCTCTGGGATTTTGCTCATTTTTCTTCATGCTTCTCTCGATCACTGCCATTTGATACGGCGCCTACTGAGCTCAAGCAAATCAGTGCAACCAGTGCCAACTCAACATGTTTCACTTTGGACTGTGTACAGAGTTGCCAGCTCCATTACTCTGGTGAGACCTTTCTTAGCTCACAGGACTCCTTAACTCCATTTTGGATGGTGCACCTCCTAACAAAGTTACAGAACCTAGATATAGACCAGGGCCCCTGAGATAGAGTACATGTGCACATGTACCCATGAGTTAGGGGAAAATATATACCCTAAAATAAAAGTGTACAATAGTCTACAGTGACTCCGTAAGTGTAGCAAGCAAGTAGAGAGACCTAAAAAAGACACCACAAAGTACTTAATCAAATAGTTTCTACTTAGACCTAGGTGCCCTCCTCACCTACTTCCTATTTCACTTCCCTCAACCACTCTAACTATGTCAAATAAAGTAAGGACTACAAAAGCTGGATAAGAGCCACAGACCAGCACACTTTAATGATGACCCTTTTGGTCACTACCAGGCCACCCCTTCATCCAGGGCCCTAGTTGAGGGATTCCTGAGATTTTTACATAAATATGATAGGCCTAGACCTCTAAGAGATCCCTCTCTCCACCATCAGTGGTCATCTCCACTAGGAAAAACATCATAAACCCTCTTTTGGGCCTCTACAGGACCTTGCCCTCAATGTAGAACAACAGTGGTAGAAACTGCCCCATTCTCCGAAGGGAGGCTGGGTGAACATACTCTGCCACTTGAGGAAGACAGGTACTGAAATAAGTGCAGCCTAGAATGTTCCTAGCTGTGACCATGGAATGTGAGCTCAGATCAACAGGGATGCAGAGGTTACACAGGCTCCTGTGCTGAATATGAGTAGACATGGGCCCTAGGTCAGATCGATGGAGTTTACAGTTAATAATATTTATATACTTTTCTCATATTTGGGAGCTACTCTCTGTCCTGATCCAGTTTTTTAATTCTATTCCCAACTCTGATACTATCTTCTCAGACAATACTTTCAGCCCACTTGCATGTTATCTGTGGGGCTCAGGTAAAATTAGTAAAGTCATGGGCCCCTTAGAATATACCTAAATAGACTTCCTAGCTTCTTCCATCATGAAGACCTCAAATCTCATCTGCTATATTCTTACCTTTACGTTCCTGATTATAAACCATTTGTTCTGCTTTCTATCTTAATGCTTTTCAGTGACCAAATTGCAGATGTTACCATGATGCCAACCTGACTTCCCTGGGCAGATGACCTCACCAATGTGTCCTAGAACTCCACCTCCCCAGAGCCCTGCCCCACTGGGGAAAGATAGAAACAGCCTGGGGGTATGGATCCACCTGTTGATGCCCATGTCCATTAGAGAAGCAATTACAGAAGCCAGAACTCCCACCTTCTGCACCCCATAAAAATCTTTGGTCCATATTCCCAGAAGGATAAAGACTAGGGAACCTTCCCATGCAGGACAGAGTATATGGAACTCTGGTGGGGGGAATTGTGTGGAATTGTACCCCTCTTATCCCACAACCTTGCAATCATTATTGAATCACTAACAAGACAAGACAAAACAAAACAAAACAGAATGAACACCTGTATTACCTAGCGTTACAGAAAATGACTTCCAGAACAGTATTTTAGCGCCACCCAGAAATTTATTTCCAGAGTGAGTTGTATTAGCCTTAACAGTAAAACATCACTTCTCCAAAACTATCATGTTGGGAGTCGGGCGGTAGCACAGCGGGATAAGCGCAGGTGGCGCGAAGCGCAAGGATCGGTATAAGGATCGAGCCCCCCAGGCTCCCCACCTGCTGGGGAGTCGCTTCACAGGCGGTGAAGCAGGTCTGCAGGTGTCTATCTTTCTCTCCTCCTCTCTGTCTTCCCCATCTCTCTTCATTTCTCTCTGTCCTACCCAACAATGACAACATCAATAATGATAATAATAACTACAACAATAAAATAAGGGCAACAAAAGGGAATAACTAAATAAATATTTTGTAAAAGGTATCATGTTATAAGCACTCCCTAAATACTTATTCATGAACGAGTTAATGTACTCCCCCACAGGAATAAAATACACTAGCATCATTTGTGTTACAGATAACTTGTGTTCTGACAAGTTATGATAAGACATGATAGAATAGAGATAGGTGAGGGGGCGGAGCCAAGATGGCGACTTGCAAACAGCGGCTGGCGTGTGAGCTCCATCAAGCAGCCGCTTGTGACCAGGGATTCTCTAGATAGGGTTCCAGATGCCAGCATGATGCCAACCAGACTTCCCTAGACAGACAACCCCACCAGTGCGTCCTGGAGCTCCGCTTCCCCAGAGCCCTGCCCCACTAGGGAAAGAGAGACAGGCTGGGAGTATGGACCGACCAGTCAACGCCCATGTTCAGCGGGGGAGCAATTACAGAAGCCAGACCTTCCACCTTCTGCACCCACAATGACCTTGGGTCCATACTCCCAGAGAGTTTAAGAATAGGAAAGCTGTCAGGGGAGGGGATGGGATATGGAGAGCTGGTGGTGGGAATTGTGTGAAGTTGTACCCCTCTTATCCTATGGTTTTGTCAATGTTTCCTTTTTATAAATAATTTTTTTAAAGTTGGGGTTTTTTACTATTATTTTATTGGAGGGGGGAGTTTATAGTTTATAGCAGTTATCTACACCGTTTCCCCTACTCCATCCACCCCCCATTTACCATTTCCCCTACTCCATCCGCCCCCCACCTCATTTTTTTTTCTTTTGCCTCTAGGGTTATTGCTGGGATACTATGAATCCATCACTCCTGGAATCCTTTTTTTCTTTTTCTTTAAATTTTTAAAAAAATTATCTTTATTTTTATTGGATACAGAAAGGGAGAAACAAAAGAGAGGCAGGCTGGGAGTATGGATCGACCTGTCAACGCCCATGTTCAGCGGGGAAACAGTTACAGAAGCCAGACCTTCCACCTTCTGCATCCCACAGTGACCTTGGGTCCGTACTCCCAGAGGGTTAAAGACTAGAACAGCTATCAGGAGAGGGGATGAGATATGGAGTTCTGGTGGTGGGAATTGTGTGGAGTTATACCCCTCTTATCCTATGGTTTTGTCAATGTTTCCTTTTTATAAAAAAGAAGAATAGAAATAGGTTAGGTACTCTTTGTTGGGGATGATGGGAAGATAGAAACTTGAGGACAGAAACTTCTAACCAAGTCCTGGCAGTGAGGCTTTCCTGGATTCAAGGCTGGAGGAAGGGATGGAATTGAATGAGACCCTCAGATAAATCTTATTTGCCCAAATATGCTAGGAAAAGAGAAATAGTTCAGACATGGAAGGGTAATTTGACCCTAAGTAAACAATTAGACTTTTTTTTTTTTTTTTTTTGTCTCCAGGGTTATTGCTGAGGCTTGGTGTCTGCACTATGAATCCACTGATTCTAGCAGCCATTTTTTCCATTGTTGTTGTTGCTGCTGTTGTTGTTATTGTTGTTGTTGGATAGGACAGAGAGAAATTGAGAGGGGAGGGGAAGACAGAGAGGGAGAGAGAAAGAGAGACACCTGTAGACCTGCTTCACCGCTTGTCAAATAACCCCCCTACTGCAGGTGGGGAGTCAGGAGCTCGAACCGGGATCCTTGCACAGGTCCCTACGCTTGGCACTGTGTGTGCCTAACCCAGTGTGTTATCATTTAGCCCCCAGCAATTAGACTATCTTTTAAATTTTATTTTTATTCCATGTTTTATTCGAGAGTAATAGTAGGTTACAAAATGGCAAGATGACAGGGTTAGTTCCACCCACACCCAAAGTTCTGTATCCCCACCTCCCACCTCCCAAAGATAGCCACTAGAGTTCTCACCAAGTCTTAGAAACAGTTTGCTTGCTTCTGTTTTGTTCTGTTTGTTATTTCGGTTTCAAGTGTATCAGTTCTCTAGATTCCACATGCGAGGGAAACCATCTGGTCATTGAATCAGACTATCTTTTGACCCTGGGATTGTTGAAGTGGTCGGTCCCATAGATTTGCATATTCTGAACCATCCTTGCCTCCCCTGAGATAGGTTCCACCTGAGCCTTCTAGGATATTATTCAATTTGGTTTGTTCATATTTTGTTGGTGCCTTTTTTTTTTTTTTTTGTCTCTAGGGTTATCGCTGAGGGTTGGTGCCTGCACTACAAATCCACTGCTCCTGGAGGCCATTTCCCCCCCTTTTGTTGCCCTTGTTGTTTTTGTTATTGCTGTTGTTGTTGTTGGGTAGGGCAGAGATAAACTGAGAGAGAGGGGAAGACAGGGGGAGAGAAAGACAGACACCTGCAGACCTGCTTCACTGCCTGTGAAGTGACCCCCTGCAGGTGGGGAGCCAGGGGCTCAAACCAGGATCGTTACCCCGGTTGGTGCACTTTGTGCCATGTGCTTTTAACCTGCTGCCTATCACCTGGCCACCTGTTGGTGACTTTCTAAAAAAATGTTTTAATTATATTTATTTATTTATTGGATAGAGACAGCCAGAAATTGAGAGGGAAGGGGGAGATAGAGAGGGAGAGAGAAAGATAGACACCTGCAACACTGCTTCACCACTCGGAAAACTTTTCCCCTGCATGTGTGGACCAGGGGCTTGAACCTGGGTCCTTGTGCACTGTAACATGTGTATTCAGTCAAGCACTCCACCACCTGACTCTGTTGGTGACTTTTGTATTTTTGCTTTTCTTTTTTTAAATTTTTTTTAAAAAATAAATTTATTTATTTTCCCTTTTGTTGCCCTTGTTTTTTGACCATTTCCAACAAGCTCCCAGTACCTGACTCATAGAATTGGGAGCACAGGATTTGCAAGTCTCTGCCGTTGGATGGGCTCTCAATACAGACATTGTCCCAGCCCTGCTGTGACCTGTGGTTGTGACCCCAGCCCCCTGTGAGGGCAGCAGAGACAGGAGTCAAGGTCGTGGCTGCCAAGAGAGCATTAAGGCTAAACTTGAAAGCATACTTGCTCTTTTGCTTCTCAAGAAAAAAAAAAAAAAATCCCTTTGAGTTCTGAGGCCCTATGATGTGGAGCCTTACAATATTTTGAACTTCATAATGATTCCTGCAATTCCAGCTTGAGGGAGCCAGGTGGTCGCACACCCATTTGAGCATGCATGCTACAATTGTGCAAGGATGTGGGTTCAAGCCCCCTGTCCTCACCTGCAGGGGGAAAGCTTTGCCAGTGGTGAAGCAGGGCTCTCTTTCTCTCTCTCTCTCTCGCCCCTTCCCTCTTGATTTCTCTGTGTTTATCAAATAAAATAAATAAACAAACAAATAAAATGTTGACGCAAACACAAAAGAAATTCCAGTTTGAGGGACAAGTCGGTAGCGCACCTGGTTAAGTGCACACATTACAGTGTGCAAGTTCCTGGGTTCAAATCCCTGGTCCCCACCTGCAGGGGGGAAGCTTCACAAGTGCTTGCAGGTGTCACTGTCTCTCCCCATCTATCTCTCTCTCCCCTCTCAATTTCTCTGTCTCTATTAAATAAATAAATAAAAATAATTTAAAAAGAAAGAAAGAAATTCCAGTTTGACTCCACATTTGGTTCCTTAAGCTTCCCAGGGAGTAGTAACCTGTTGGATGTGGACAGGTGAATTTCCATGTGCCTGGAAAGGATGCCTGGTGGGGGTGTACAAGGACCCAGATTGAGCCCTGGGACTCCGTATGGGAACACCTGCAGTGGGGAGGACAGCATCATGAGTGGGGGAGCAGCGCTGCAGCTTTTCTCCATCTCCCCCTCCCTTTCCCTCTCTCCCGTATCTCACCATCCGTCCATTTAGAATAAACGGGAACAGTGGAGTCATGGCGGCACCAAGTCCTGTAGTAACCGTGGTGACAGAGAGGAAGAGGATGTTCTTTTAAGAGTTACATATACAGGGGGCTGGGCGGTGACGTGCTCGGTTAAGCGCACATATCACCATGCACAAAGATCTGGGTTTGAGTCCCCAGTTCCCATGTGCAGGGAAGATACTTCACAAGCGGTGAAGCAGGTCTGCAAGTGTCTGTCTTTCTCTCTCCCTCTCTGTCTCTCATTTTCTCTCTTTCCTGTCAAATAAAAAATAAAGTAGAAAGAAAAAGGAAAAACAAATGTCTATGGCCATACCATCGTGAACACACCTGATCTCATCTGATCTCAGAAGCTAAGCAGGGTCTGGCCTGGTCAGTACTTGGATGGAAGACCAACCACCTGGGAATACCAGGTGCTGTAGGCTTTTAGGGGGCCAGGTGGTGGTTCACCTGGTTGAGTGCACATGTTACAATGTGCAAAGAACCAGGTTCAAGCCCCAGGTTCCCACCTACAGGGGGAAGGCTAGAGGCCGGGTGGTAGTGCACCTGGTTGAGTGCATATGTTACAGTGCACAAGGACCCGGGTTCGAGTTCCTAGTCCTCTCCTGCAGAGGGAAAGCCTCACAAGTGGTGAAGCAGGGCTGCAGGTGTTTCTCTGTCTTTCTCCCACTCAGTCATCCTGTCCCCTCTCAATTTCTGGCTGTCTCTATCCAATAAAAGAAAGATAATTTAAAAAATTTTAAAAGAAAAAGAAAAAAAAAAAGGCTTCCAGGAGTGATAGATTTGTAGTATCCCAGCAATAACCCTAGAGGCAAAAGAAAAAAATATGAGGTGAGGGGTGGATGGAGTAGGGGAAATGGTGCCCGATGTAGATAACTGCTATAAACCATAAACTCCCCCTCCAATAAAATAATAGTAAAAAACCCTAACTTAAATTTTTTTTTTATTTATAAAAAGGAAACACTGACAAAACCATAGGATAAGAGGGGTGCAACTTCACACAATTCCCACCAGCAGACCTCCGTATCCCATCCCCTTCCCTGATAGCTTTCCTATCCTTTAACCCTCTGGGAGTATGAACCCAAGGTCATTATGGGGTGCAGAAGGTGGAAGGTCTGGCTTCTGTCATTGCTTCCCCGCTGAACATGGGCGTTGACAGGTTGATCCATACTCCCAGTCTGCCTCTCTCGTTCCCTAGTGGGGAAGGGCTTTGGGGAAGCGGAGCTCCAGGACACATTGGTGGGGTTGTCTGTCCAGGAAAGTCTGGTTGGCATCATGTTAGCATCTGGAACCTGGTGGCTGAAAAGAGAGTTAACATACAAAGCCAAACAAATTGTTGAACAATCATAGACCTAAAGGCTGAAATAGTGCAGATGAAGAATTGGGGGGGGGGTCCATTTGGTAGTAATATGCTAGTAGGCATATTTTAGTTATATTCCAATGGGCCTGTAGCTATACTAGTGTTTTTTTTTTTTTTCTTGCCTGAGCCTGAAATCTGATATGCAGGTGGATCCAAGTAGATCAGTGAAAACCCCAGCTTTTTAACTGGGTGACATTTGCTGACAAGGCTACAGAGAGTTTAGGGATCTAGTTTCACCTCTCCTCAGATTGCCTATTCCCACACTATGCACCCACAACCAAGGTGCCAACACCTCCACCTTCCATTATTTCTCTCTCATAAACACATCATCATCATCATCATCATCATCATCATCATCATCATCATCATCATCATCGAGCTGTTTGGTTTTCTTAAAATTTCCTGTATCCAAACATCTTCTGGAGTGTGGGCTTCATTATTTCTGTTCCTGTCCCCATTTTCTCGACTTTTCTTTACTCCACTAATTGCCCAGCAGCCAGACCAAGTCTCCTAAATGCTAATTTTATTATTATTTTATTTTTTATTTATAAGATGGAAATATTGACAAGACCATAGATAGGATAATAGGGATACAGTTCCACACAGTTCTCACCACAGAACTCCATATCCCATCCCCTCCCCTGATAGCTTTCCTATTCTTTTTTATTATTATTTAAGAAAGGAGACATTAACAAAATCATAGGATGGGGGGTACAACTCCACACAATTCCCGCCACCCAATCTCCATATCCCATCCCCTCCCCTGATAGCTTTCCAGTTCTCTATCCCTCTGGGAGCATGGACGCAGGGTTGTTGTGGGTTGCAGAAGGTGGGAGGGGTCTGGCTTCTGTAATTGCTTCCCCGCTGAACCTGGGCGTTGACAGGTCTATCCATACTCCCAGTCTGCCTCTCTCTTTCCCTAGTAAGGTGGGGCTCTGGGGAAGCGGAGCTCCAGGACACATTGGTGGGGTCTTCAGTCCAGGGAAGCCTGGCCGGCATCCTGATGGCATCTGGAACCTGATGACTGAAAAGAGAGTTCCACCCTCTGCAACCCACAATGACCCTGGATCCATACTCCCAGGGAGATAGAGAATGGGAAGGCTATCAGGGTAAGGGGTGAGATGTGGAGATCGGGTTATGGGAATTGTGGGGAATTGTACCCCTCTTATTCTATGGTTTTGTTAATGTCTCCTTTCTTAAATAAATTTTTAAAAAAAGAGAGAGTTAACATACAAAGACAAACAAATTGTTGAAGAATCATGGACCCAAAGGTTGCAATTGTGGAGATGAAGTGTTGGGGGGTACTCCCTGCAAACTCTAGTGTACTTCTGCTTTCAGTTATATATTTGCCCTAGTTTATGGATACCTGTGAACATATGCTCTATCTCCTGGAACCTGGTCTATATCTAGGTTTTGGGACTTTGTTAGAAAGTGAACCATCTGGGATGGAATTAGAGAATACTATGAAAGGAAAGGTCTCACCCAAGTGATGAAGTTGAAGGGTTGTCGTTCCACACCTGAGGTCTCTCAACACCATCTGAAGTGAAGCATGCTGGGGTGACACTCATTGCATTGATTAGGTTGCAATCAGCGGATGCAATATCATTTGATAAGAATTGAGAGAAGCATACGGGAAAGTGGGCCCTACCCTAGGGTCCCAGGACTGAGGGAAGTTTAGGCTCTATAGTGGAAATGTGAGGTTCCTGCTGTCTAAGGGTTCAAGAAGACAGTGGATAATTACTGTTATCATCACATTATTTGGTAATTGGGTTAACTTTGAAAAGTTCTTTTGTTAAACATACAATCAGTTTTTCCCCCTCTCATATTAATTAAGTCGTGATTTATATGACTACAATTTAATAGGTGTGTACATAAACACCATTCCCATCACCAAAAGATTGTGTCCCATCCCACCCCCATACCCCCACCCACCCGCTGGCCCAGGAAGGTGCATGTCCACCCTCCCCCTCACCACAGGGTTTTTACTTTTGTGCCCTACAGCTTTCCTATTCTTTAACCCTCTGGGAGTATGAACCCAGGGTCATTATGGGGTGCAGAAGGTTGAAGGTCTGGCTTCTGTAATTGCTTCCCCACTGAATATGGGCGTTGACAGGTTGATCCATAACTCCCATCCTGTCTCTCTCTTTCCCTAGTGGGGCAGAGCTCTGGGGAGGCGGGGCTCCATAACACATTGGTGGGGTCATCTGCCCAGGGAAGTCAGGTTGGCATCATGGTAGCATCTGGAACCTGGTGGCTGAAAAAGAGTTAACATATAAAGCAGGACAAATTGTTGACTAATCATGAACCTAAAGGCAAGAATATTGCAGATGAATTTTAACGATGTCCCTGGTGTCTGCACTGTGGCTGGATCCTCTCTCCATCATGATGTCTGTGGCTGTGGTTATGAATTTCCCATCCTGTCTCCCCTCCATGCTGATGACAGCCCTGAGGGCAGGGGACTGAATCACCTTGAACTGACTCCCCCCCCCCCCCAGCACTGCAAACATGTGAATAGCCATGTGCTGAATGAATGAGTGAATGACTTTGACCTTGCTTGGAAGGCACCTGCTGGCTTTCTCCTTGTCTGCACCAACGTTCTGGTGTTTGCTTTTGTTTAACCTTCCATATTTCATGAGACCTTAAAAAGGGGGGGGGGGTGTGTGGGCAATAGTGCAGCGGATGAAGCAAGCACAAGGACTGGTGCAAGGATCCCCATTGGAGCCCCCAGATCCCCAACTGCAGGGAGTCGCTTCATGAGTGGTGAAGCAGGTCTGCAGGTGTCTATCTTTCTCTTCCCCTCTCTGTCTTCCCCTCCTTTTTCCATTTCTCTCTGTCCTGTCCAAGAACAATAACATCAACAACAACAATAATAATAACAACAACGATAAAAAGAAAAAACAAGGGCAACAAAGGGGAAAAAATAGCCTCCAGTAGCAGTGGATTCATGGTGCAGGCACCGAGCCCCAGCCATAACCCTGGAGGCAAAAAAAAAAAAAAAACACCAAACAAAAAACACCCTCTTATGTGAAAGTTTTGCAACATGGAGCAAAGTAAGGAAAGTAGTGGCATGGGGGTCATCCGTTTTGATATTTCCTGCCTTTCTGAGCTCTAGGAATATTTACCTATTATTTTTGCTCTTCTGCCTTTATAAGGAACAAAGTTTTCTGGTAATTTATTAGTACCTGCTAGCGACCTTTTTTATTAGGCATATAAAAACTGTCCTTAATTATAAATTAAAATTATCATAAGCTGATGTTTCCTTTTCTGCTCTTTTAGGTAAGTACCTGAACAGGGACATGAAGAACTGATATTTCAAATGACAACCATGCTGCAAAAGGTACTTTTGGTATTTTACTGTTACTGTACAAGGAATGCCATTAAAAAGACACAGAGCTGGAATGCAACTAAGTCCTATTTGGGTAAAGACCATACATGTATGTGTGTGAAAACTGACCTAAAGGAAAAATGCTGTCACAACATTTTAATTTTGAGAAATGTAATAAGATCTTTTTCTCTGCAGTATAGGAAAATATCTCTTTGGGAATCAAAGGACTAACTGATGATTCTGTCACTGTATTTATTGGTGGGAAGTAGGAGACGGGGCGAAGAAATGAGATACAGTAGACAAAGTGGACATATGGGGATTTCTGTACCAAAGTTACCTCTCCATTCTCTGAGAGGGCTGGTGGCTTATTTTTCTTTGATCAAAGCTTTGCTCTTAAAATTACTCAGAAAATCAATTTCTCAAAGCTCGCCAATAAGACATTTTATTCTGGATAATTTAAATAGATTGCATCAGCATGACGCACATGCCAGGTTCTATCGATATGGGAAGCATTTTAGTAATGGGGATAGATGAAGGAGGACAGATGATCACTAAAGAGATCATAGAGTATCAGTTTTTTTTTTTTTAATTTGCATAGCAATCACAGGCTTGGATTGTGGAAATCTGATGGTTAAGAAAAGTCAAGAGTTTGGACTAGGGGAAACTCTTTTCTCTGAAGAGTCTTTCAAATGTTACAGGAACTATCTGGTTTGGGGGTAACAGTTGCACTCTGAGCTTATAGGAGGCTTTATGTTACATTCACTGTGGCAGCCAGGCCAAAGACCTGTGAGATTTTCCCATGCACTGAAGCATGTATGCTGCCTCATACTAAGTTAACGCTTCATCCCAACCCTCAGAAAGCCTTGTGAAAATGTCAAAAGGGAAACCATCCATTCCCCTTGTTCTCACTCCCACACTCTCATTATTTTCCAGCTGCTAGGAGGCCCCTCTCTTATATAGTCCCAAAGACATGCAAAGTTGCAAATGCATATTTCGCTTTCACACTCTCATTATTTCAGGGATATTTACCTGAAGGGGTAGATCTCTTCATTAAGATTGAAGACACCTGCTACTTTAGGGATACTGGTGCTTTTTTTTTTTTTTTTTTAACCTGCAGAAACATGGTGAAAAATAAATTCTGAGGGCAAGGAGAGGGGGAGCAGGTGATGGCGCACCGGGTTAAGCACACATAATGCTAAGCGCAAGGACCTGCACAAGGATCCCGGTTTGAACTCCTGGCTCCCCACCTGAGGGGGGAGGAGGCAGGGGTCACTTCACAAGCAGTGAAGCAGGTCTGCAGGTGTCTCTCTGTCTCTCTCCCTTCCCCCTCTCAATTTCTCTCTGTCCTATAAAAAATAAATAAAATGGTCACAGGAGCAGTGGATTCGTAGTGCAGGCACGACCCCAGCGATAACCCTGGAGGCAAAAACAAAACAAAACAAAATCACATCAAATCTGGGGTTGGCAGAGGGCACAAAGACAAGTGTTGTGGCTCCATCCCACTTTCAGCCAGGTGTCTGAGACCCTTGCATTCTACTCCTCTGGAACATTCTTTGAGAAGTTCAATTCTAGGTACTGCATGTCATTCAAATGTAGGTTCTCAAGACCAATAACTATGGCTTGAAGATAAATTTTTTTTCTCTTTTGTAAAGCAGACAGGTTAGTATCTTCCTTAACTCAAAGTGTACTTTATATTATCTTTAGTGATATAGATGCTTATCTACACCAAAGACATCTCTAAAAACCAGTGTTGGGGGTTAGCAAGAGAACTTGACCTGGAAGGGAACTCAGTGCTGAGTCTTGGTTTCTCTAATAGCTTCCCTTTAGGTATAGGTCCCTGGACCACACCTTAAGATCTTTATCTGGGGAGTCTGGTGGTAGCGCTGCAGGTGGTTCAAAGCGTAAGGACTGGTGTAAGGATCCTGGTTCAAGCCCCCAGCTCCCCACTTCACAAACGGTGAAGCAGGTCTGCAGGTGTCTGTCTTTCTCTCCCCTTCTCTGTCTCCCCCTCCTCTCTCCATTTCTCTCTATCCTATCCAACAATGAGGACATCAATAACAACAACTATAATAACTATAACAACAATAAAAAGGGCAACAAAAGGGAATAAATAAATATATATAAAAAGAAATCATTAAGATCTTTATCTGACTGACATGTGAAATCTTATTCTAGTTATGGAGAAACAAGTATCAAAAGGATGTGAAAATAGTTACAGGAGTTGAATATGACATTTTTTGAACCAGATATATTTACAGTCTTGAGGCTTTTCTTAAAATTTACTTTTATTTATTAGAGAGAGAAAGAAAGAGAAAGGAAGAAAGAGAAGGAAAGAGAGAGAGAGAAGGAGAGAGGAATAAAGAACCAGAGCATCACTCTGGCACATGCAATGCCGGGATAGAACTCAGGACTTTATGCTTGAGGGTGTAAGGCTTTATCCAGTACATCATTAAAGGCTCATTTAAGTTTTTTTTTATTATTGATTTAATAATGATCCGCAAGACCATAGGATAAAGGGAGGGGTCCAGTTTCACACAATTCCCACCATCGGAATTCTGTATCCCATCCCCTCCATTGGAAGCTTTCCTTTTCTTTATCCCTCTGGGAGCATGGACCCAGGATCAGTAGGGGGTGCAGAAGGTGGGAGGTCTGGCTTCTGTAATTGTTTCTCTGCCAAACATGGGTATTGGCAGGTCAATCCATACTCCCAGCCATTTCCTATTTTTCTCTAGTGGGGTAGGGCTCTGGAGAGCTGGGTTTCCAGGAAACACTGGTGAGGTCATCCATCCAGGGAAGTCAGCTTGGCATCATGGTAGCATCTGCAAGCTGGTGTCTGAGAAAGCATGAAAATTAAAGAAAAGAAAAGAAAAGAAAGAAAGAAAGAAAGAGAGAAAGAAAGAAAGAATTAAGATATAAAGCAGAACAAATCTTTTAATAATCAGGAACCTAAAGGTAAGACTATAGCCGATGGGATTTGGGGTCTCCATTTTGGAAAAAGGTAGTAAGTCTATTTTAGGTATATTCCAAGGGGCCCATGACTTTACTAATTTTTGCCTGGGCCCAACAGCTAACATTCAGGTGGGCCAAAGACACTATCTGGGGAGTTGGTGTCAGAGTCAGAAGTAGAACTAGAAAGCTGTATCAGAGAAGAGAGTAGCTCCCAGTTATGGGAAAAGTATACAAATACTGTTAACTGTAAACCACATCGATTTGACCTGGGCCCATAGTCAGCACATAGGAACCTCGGCTGTGCAACCTCCACATCCCTGCAGGTCTGAGCTTGCCTTCTGTGGTCACAGCTAGGTACATTCTAGGCTGCATTTCATTGCTGGACCCATCTTCCTCGAGTGGCAGAGTATATTGATCCAACCTTCCTTCGGAGAATGGGCCAGTCCCTACCAGTGTTGACCCACATTAAAGGCAAGGTCCTGTAGAGGCCCATAAGAGGGTTCGCTGTGCTGTTCCTGATGGAGGTGACCAGTCACCATGGGGAGAGGGATCTGTCAGAAGTCTAGGCCCATCATGTCTACGTAGGAATCTCAGAATCCCCTGACTAGCTACCCAGATGATGGGGTGGGTTGATAGTGACCAAAAGAGCCATCATTAAAGTGTGCCAGTCTCTTGCCCCTGTCCAGCTTTTGTAGACCTTAACTTGTCTGATAAGGTGAGCCTTGGGGTGATTGAGGGAAGTGAAACAGGAAGTAGGTGAGGAGGGTATCTAGGTCTAAGTAGAAACTATTCAATTAAGTACTTTTTTCTTAAATGTTTATTTATTTATTCCCTTTTGTTGCCCTTGTTGTTTTATTGTTGTTGTTATTGATGTCGTCGTTGTTGGATAGGACAGAGAGAAATGGAGAGAGGAGGTGGAGATAGAGAGGGGGAGAGAATGATAGACACCTGCAGACCTGCTTCACCGCCTGTGAAGCGACTCCCCTGCAGGTGGGGAGCCGGGGGCTCGAACCGGTCCAAAAAGTATCTTTTTTTAGGTCTTTTCTACTTAATTGTTGCACTTACTCAGTCACTGCAAACTGTCGTGCACTTTAATATAAGGTGTATATTTTCCCATAACTAACGTATACATGTGCACATGTGCTCTGTCTCATGGGCTATGGTCTATATCTAGATTCTGTGGCTTTGTTAGGAAGTTCGCCGCCTGATATGGAATTGAGGAGTCCTGTGAGCTAGGAACGGTCTCACCAGAGTACTGGAGCTGAAGGGTTGCCATTTCACATCTGGTGTCTCTGGACACAATCTGAGGTGAACTGTGTTGAGGTGGTACTGGTTGCACTGATTTGGTTGAGATTAGCAGATGCAGTAGCAAACGGTCTGGATCAAGAGGAGCGTGCAGGAAAATTCCATGCCCCAGAGTTTCCAGGACTGGGAGACATATGGGTATTATAGAAAAAGGGAAGCTTCCTACTGTCTTAAGAGTGTGAGAAGGCAATAGATAGTTAATATTGTAATCAAGTTATTTGGGAACTTGGTTTACTTTGAAAATCCCATGTTTAGGATTTGCTGTATTACACAGGATCTCACCATGATTTATGCCATTTAATGCTATTTACATATAGCTGTATGTTATATAGTGACACAACCAGTTGCTTCCTGTCTCCCTGGTCTAAGACTACAGGTGAGTTAATATTTAAAATAAATAGTCGTTTTTATAAATGTATACAAAATTTAAGCCCACCATTAAATTTCAGTCAGTTTACTAATTTGAAGCCTTAAGTGCCTAGATATATTCATATACTTAGAACTGGGGTCTGTGCATCAGAAAGTTTGAGACTTTCTTTTTTTTATTTTATTTATTTATTTTTTAAATATTTTATTTTATTTATTTATTCCCTTTTGTTGCCCTTGTTGTTTTATTGTTGTAGTTATTATTGTTGTTGTTGTTGTTGTTGTTGGATAGGACAGAGAGAAATGGAGAGAGGAGGGGAAGACAGAGAGGAGAGAAAGATAGACACCTGCAGACCTGCTTCACCGCCTGTGAAGCGACTCCCCTGCAGGTGGGGAGCCGGGGTTCGAACCGGGATCCTTATGCCGGTCCTTGTGCTTTGTGCCACCTGCGCTTAACCCGCTGCGCTACAGCCCGACTCCCAGTTCAAGACTTTCAATCCATGACTTGGTGGGTTCCCAAAGTAATCCAGAGTCTTGCCTTGGTGTGTTCTCAGGTGGTCGTCTTTGTTATTCCTAGTTGACTGGGAGAGCAAAACGCAGCAGCTGCTACCCTGTAGCCCCGCCTTTGGAAGCTCTTATTTAAGTTTTTATGTTCTCTAAGAGAAAATAGCAAATTCTGAACTTTTTAGACATTAGGGAATTGGATACTCCACATTGACATGGTTGTTGATAATACATGATACTATGATAATGTTGATAATATGTATACTTCAGTGATCTCAAGTTCTTATATCTTTATATAAATCCAGTGTAATATCTGAGGCATTTCTATAGTGATGGGCCCCTGGCCCTTCGTTCTGCTAAATAGTGATAACATAATTTGCTAGAGATTTACTCAAACTCTCAAGCCCTGCTTTTTCTAGAATACTTTTTCCTGGAGACCATGTGTAATTGGTAGTAATGACAGAATTAGATTCATTCATCTTGATTGGTTTCAGAGTCAAATCAAATGGGAACTTTCTGGTCTTTCTCTCATAGCTAAATGTAATCTTCCTCTGCTAAATTTAATCTCTCGGCTGAATTTATATATTCCCCTTCAAAACCGAGCTAATTGCATGATACAGGCAGTTCTTGTAATTGGAGAAAACATCTTCTGTTTTCCCCTACTCCATGTTATGTTATTTTCTATTAAATATTTTATTTATTTATTCATTAATTGGACAGAGACACAGAGAATGAGAGATGCAAGGGGGAGGCAGAGAGAGAGAGGGAGAGTTAGAGAGAAAGAGGGATTATAACATTGCTTCACTGCCTATGAAGCTTCCAACCCTCTCTCTCTGCCCACCACAGGTGGGGGCCAGGAGCTTGAACCTGCATCCTTGTGCATGGTAATGTGTGCACTCAAGCGAGGTGCCACCACCAGATCCCTTTATTATCCTATGGTATGTTACATACACACACACACACACACACAGAGAGAGAGAGAGAGAGAGAGAGAGAGAGAGAGAGAATGAGGATATGAGCATAGCACTGAACCTTCCTTCAGTGTGTTAGGGGCTAGGCTTGAGCCTGGGTCTCACACATGGCCAAGCAGCACACTAGCCAAGAGAGTGATCTCAGCAGCCCATGTTATGTTTTCCTTTGACTGAAGTCATTTACCGTTGATTGGCATTAAGAAAACAAAACAAAAAGCTACTTTCTAGCCTCACTGAAAAGAGGGAGAAGATAAACACTCAAGAAACTCAAACACTGCTCATTTCTCTTGAAAGAGGAGAACAGAATTTGGAGGGAGGTTCAGTCTGGGAGTGGTAGGGGGAGGATTTTTCTGTGTCACCCTTGCACCTAGCCCTTCCTCTGTGGTTGGCCCGTGGATAGCAGAGACGATGTCGGACAGAAAGAGCAACAGAACTCGCATAAGCTAGTTGGTGACTTGATTTTCCCAAGGAAATCAGCGCCTCCCTCTCCTACACTGTAGCAATTAATTGGGATTCCAGCTGTGTGTTTAGTGATTGAAAGTGACTCTTTTGGTCTCCTCACCAGCAAGGTAGAACTTGGGTGAACTATTGTTGTGACCTGTGTGCTTTGGTGTTGATGGATTTGCAAGCAAAAAAGTAATGGAGCCAGCCTGGGCAAGTTGGAGAGACCTGGGTTTGCACATGAATCACAGTGGCCGCCATGACTTAGAGGCAGAGTGGATGGGATGTTTGGGACATCCACCTCACAGGCAGAGCAGGCCCTTCTCAGTGAGCATCTGGCTCTGCATTTTACTTCCAGATGCAAAGAAAACACCGTCCAGTGCTCTAGACCCTCAGACAGGTGTCTAAACTCTTCAGAAAACTGGGAGATCTTTAAATCTTTTGGGAAGAACCTCTCCAGAAAAGCTTTCTTCAGTTTCACAGGGAAAGGTGAGCTCCTCAAAGTAAAATGCTTGTAGGAAGGGGCAACTGAAAGTCTCTATTGTCCTAGATATCCAGGGGAACAAAAGTGTGTTTCATGGCATGTCTAGATCTCTCATAGGACTGTGTCCATAGAGGGATCTGGGGTCACCAGTGGAGGGACAGTGGTGTTTTACAGATATGTACACAAAGGACTTTTAACCACTTAGCATAGTCTTTGGGCAAAGATCCAACAGACTGGAAATTCTCCAGCAAAACGGGTTGAACTTAGCAGATTTGCAAAGATGTATATTTGTATACAGTGAAATCAGGCACATACACAGACACCCAGAGGAACTAATTCTCTCTCTCTCTCTCTCTCTTCCTTCCACCCGGAAGACAATTAACTGCTAAGCAATTTTAGCAGCAACTTTAGAAAAAATGTTGAGAGAAAAGCCTGTGTTTAGCCTTAAAAACAAACAAACAAACAAACAAAACCCTAGGACACTTTGGTTGGTTTTTATGCTCCCTCCATAACTTTTCGTAAGTGAAAGAAACACACAGCATATGGCTTCTAATTTGAAGACATCATTTATTCTTTCTCATTTGCCCTCTAGGTACAAACCATGGGCCCGCCCCAACTTAGTTTCAGTATTTTTTGTTTTTCTTACCGTTTATTGACTTAGTGCCATCATTATAAAATCAAGCTGTTTTTAAGTATGTCTCTGAGACAAGCCTTGTTTATTCATATTCTTTTTTTTATTGATTTAATAATGATCATCAAGACCATAGGATAAGAGGGGTACAACTCTACACAATTTCTATCACCAGAGTTCCATATCCCATCCCCCTCCACTGGAAGCGTTCCTGTTCTTTATCCCTCTGGGAATATGGACCCAGGATCATTATGGGCTGTAGAAGGTAGGAGGTCTGGCTTCTGTAATTGCTTCTCCACTAGATATGGATGTTGGCAGGTGGATCCATCCCCCTTGTCTGTTTCTGTCTTTCCCTTGTGGGGTAAGGCTCTGGAGAGGTGAGGTTCTAGGACACATTGGTAAGGTCATCTACAGAGCAGAAACAAGCTATATTACAAAATATACAAGCTTATCTCCAGAGAATATTCTCTTCAAAATAATTGTTAATAAGCCATTAAAAAAGGCTAATGTTGTCTCTATATAATTTGTTTTGCAGTATCATTCAGCTAACAAAAGGGAAACTATGTAAGAATATTTCTACAATTACTTGAGATATCTAGGAGGATAGTCCAAGTTTCTGAAGCAATCCATCTGAAGTTAGCTATTGTGCTAGTAGCTATGCTTTCTTAGTTCAGAAATTTGGGTGTGGCATTGGAGGATTAAATATACAATACAGATGATTCAGAAAATAAGGTCCATTTTTGACTAAACCATTTTCAGTCACATGCATTTGAGAACAAGAAGATCAGATATAAGGACCACATTTCCTTCCTATTAGCATTACAATATGACATTCTGGAATGAAAGCATTGCTTTAGAAACCATTCATTCCTACTTCAGTGCTTCTAAGAAAAATCCCTTTGATTGTGAGAAGAAAAATAGTCACCAATTTATTTTGGGGAACTTGTGTATTTGGGTATATTGTGATTTTTTTTTAAGTGTGACTCTCATAGGACAGTGTGCATTCCTAGAAAATTAATATTCAAAATGTCATATAATGAAGATCAGAGGCTGGCCTATACTATAGTTTCTAGAATATTGAATTTGTAAGTTTATTTATTTATCTATTATATTTTTGTCATCCCTGGGGCTTTACCATTCTGGACCTTTTTTTTTTTTTTTGTGGGAGAGAGATTGAAAGAGATATGAAGGAGGTGGCACAGTACTAGGTCTTACTAGTACTAGGTCGTATTGAACCTAGGTCGTACTCATGGCAGAGCAGGTGCCTTCCCAGGTGAGCTCTCGTGCCGGCCCCATCCTAATAAATATTATGAAAGGCAAATCAGCCATGTGGCCAAAAGTGGAACATATGTATTTGTAAGTTAAGTGATTTCCAATTTCTTGAAATAACTATATCTAGTCACTATGTCATCAGCTGTAGGACTGGGAGGAGGAAGTACTGGACTGAAATCCAATGACGTCTCTTGAGGTTCCTTCCAGATCTAGAATTCTTTGATCTGTCAATCAGTGATCACAGCAAGATGCACTCACTCTGTTAGCCAGGATGCCTTCGTAACAGCAAAACAGCTAGCAGCACTTTCTTTGTCAGAGGATATTCTGTAGTCATTCTCTCCTGAAACCCTCTCAATGATTCGGCCACACTAGAGTATTCTTATACTCCTCTTTTTTTTTTTTTTGAATATAACATATCTATGTGATATTTTGTAGTTTTGTAGTAAAAGTTCAGTGACAGGTACTTTAGCACGTTACTGTGATACAGGTTTAGGACAAACTGAAACATATTGTAAAGGCTTTTGATCCACGTGGTTCCTTTCCTTACTGAATAGGCAAGATGTCATTCATTTAACACACACACACTACTATACAGCCCCAATACACATTTTAAAGGGGGCTGGGCGGTAGCACACTGCGTTAAGTGTACATGGTGCGAAGTGTAAGGATCTGCGCAAGGATCCTGGTTTGAGCCCCTGGCTCCCCATCTGCAGGGGGGGTCACTTCACAAGAGGTGAAGCAGGTCTGCAGGTGTCTATCCTTCTCGTCCCCTCTCTGTCTTCTCCTGCTCTCTTCAGTTCTCTCTGTCCTATCCAACAGCAGCAGCAGCAACAACAACGGGGAAAAAATATGGCTGCTTAGAGTAGTGGACTCATAGTGTAGGCACCAAGCCCTAGCAGTAATCCTGGAGGCAAATAAATAAATTAATTAAAAAGTGAATATGTTCTAAAAACAAAGAAGGAAGGAGGGGAGAGAAAAAGAGAACAGGAGGAACTTCCCAGTGAAGGCACTTAATTCAACACTAGTTCCCTTTCAAGGGCTTATTTTAACTTTGAGAAGTTGATTTCATATTGTCCTGCTTAATTATTCTTTTCCCAAGTTGTGGTTTTGATCAAGATTATTATTATTATTATTATTGACTCATATGCTCTGAAAGAAACCTATGTCCTCAAATTCTCCCCAGTTGAATTCTGGAGTCTGTGCATGAGTCCAGTTCCTTGAATTCTCTGTATGTGTCCAAAACCTCTTTGTATCCTCTGTTCTCTTTCTCTGAGTTGTCCTCATCTGTAATTTTGTTAGGCTGTTTCCTTTCTTTCTGTTTTTTTTTTTTTTTTTTCCTTTGGCCTCCAGGGTTATTGCTGGGGCTCAGTGCCTACACCATGAATCCACTGCTCCTGGGGGCCATTGTTTTTTCTCCTTTTGTTGCCCTTGTTGTAGCCTTGTTGTGGTTATTATTGTTGTTGTTGATGTAGTTCATTGTTGGATAGGACAGAAAGAAATGGAGAGAGGAGGGGAAGACAGAGAGGGGGAGAGAAAGAGACACCTGCAGACCTGCTTCACCCCTTGCAAAGCTTTCCCCCTGTAGGTGGGGAGTGGCACTTTGAACCCGGGACCTTGCACATTGTAGCATGTGTGCTCAGCTGGGTGTGCCACCGCCTGGCCCATGGCCCCATTAGGCTTTTTTTTTTTTTTTAAAGATGTACAGATGTACTTACTTTTAAGTTTGTACTTACTTTTACACTTTGAAAGCCTTACTTGGAAACCATAGAGAACTTGTAATGTACTGTGTGGAACAGAGTTTGAAAAGTGATCCAAGTCTTATAAAAGTGGGACCATTTGCTGTGAAATTCAATAGCATCATGACGATGTTTTTAAATATCTTAGCAGCCTTGAGATGTTTTTCTTTTTCTATTGAAATATGTTTTCTTGTATTAGGAACTTCCCACAGATTCTTGCCCTGTTTTCTTTTCAGTTAGAAGTCTTGCTGTTGTAAAACGTGACTCCATCTGTGCTGGCTTCCCGCTGGCATCCTTCGTTACATCAGGCTTTGAAGTAGATTTTCACAACTTCCAATTTGTTGAAAACTGGCGCTTAACATGGGTGTATAAATTGAATAACTTGACACGGCATCGTTGACCTTATTTTTTTATTGGAGGGATTAATGGTTTACAGTGAACAATAAATAGAGTTGTTGATACATGTGTAACATTTCTCAGTTTTATGCAAAACACTCTCACCCTCAACCTAGATCCTCCCTCTCACCATCCTGAGTCCTTTACTTTGGTACAATACTTCAAACCCAGTTCAAATTCTGCTTTGTGTTTTCCCTTCTGTTCTTATTTTTCAACTTCTGTCTATAAGTGAGATCATCCCATATTCATTCCTCTCTTTCTGGCTGATCTCACTTCACATGATTCCTTTAAGCTCCATCTAAGATGAGGTGAAGAAGGTGACTTTATCATTCTTAACAGCTGAGTACTATTCTGTCGTGTATATAGATCACAGCTTTCCCAGCCAGCCACTCATGTTATTGGACACCTGGGTTGCCTCCAGGTTTAAGCTATTGAAAATTGTGCTGCTATGAACATAGGCATACACACATCTTTTTGGCATCATTGACTTTTAACCCTCTGCCTGTCTGATTGCAAATCTTTTTTTTTTAAATAAAGATTTTATTTATTTATTAATGAGAAACATAGGAGGAGAAAGAGCCAGACGTCACTCTGGTACATGTGCTGCCGGGGATTGAACTCAGGACCTCGTGCTTGAGAGTCTGATGCTTTATCCACTGCACCACCTCCCGGACCACATGATTGCAAATCTTATGCTTGAAATCAGGACATAATAACCCACTTATCTGAATGCATAGATGACTATTCTGTGTAAACAAAAGCATAAAATACCCATTGGTGCTATCGTTATTATTTTTTTTTAAAAAAATAGAATCTAGTCATTCATAGAATCAATACAGGGTAGAATAAGATGTGCTTGCTCAGGACATTATGTGAAATACTGTCTGACCCCTCTCCCCCCTACCCCCTCTCAACTTGCTTACTTTTCTTTCTCTCTCTCAGGGAGAAATGACTCAGCACATGGGACTGTAGGGTGGGTGGGAAACGGTGACCCCCACCTCCTGCCGCCCAACATTCAGAGCAAGAAGGGCCTTAGTAGGTTAATCTACCGCCTACTGTTGAGGCTCAGATCTCTGTCGCGTGGTTGTAGCTTGGTTGAGAGTACAGTCAAGGACAGACCCTTATGCTGTTTCCACAGGAGGAAGTATCAGAAGGAACGCATGAATATGAAGCTGTGAGTGCTATTTTGGGCTGAGTCCCCCCCCCCCCCCCCGGCAGGAAGGTGCTTGCTTCCGAAACCCTGCCAGAAAACACACCAACATGTTCTAGCTAAATTTAGGGTCAGTATTTTCTGATTTTTTTCCCCCCAGGATAAGAAGGCCGGGGAACTGGGGAGACAGCATAATAGTGATGCAAAAGATTCTCATGCCAAAGGGTCCCAGGTTCACTCCCCAGCACCACCACAAGCCAGAACTGAACAGAACTCTCCCCCTCAGACAAACAACAACAAAACAAACAAAACTTTTAGAAGTCTAGGGCTTCCAGGGGCCAGGCGGTAGTGCAGTGGGTTGAGCACACATGGTGCGAAGCGCAAGGACCAGCTCAAGGATCCTGGTTCACAAGCAGTGAAGCAGGTGTGCTGGTGTCTTTCTCTCCCCCTCTCAGTTTTTCCCCCATCTCTCTCGATTTCCTCTCTGTCCTATCCAACAACAGCAAAAACGGTAATAACAGCAACAAGGGTGAAAAAATGGCCTCCAGGAGCAGTGGATTTGTAGTGCAGGCATACCCCAGCGATAACTCTGGAGGCAAAAAAAAAAAAAAAAGGGAGAGAGAAAGAAGTCTAGGGCTTTCACTAAATTGAGTTGAATTCCAGTTGGATTGATGCTGTCAGTAGCAGTTACTGCCCTCTGTGCTGCCTTGTGCATTTCTTAGAGAAATCTTTGAAGCAGAGGGACCTTGAATATTTTCTTCCTCCCCTTTCTGTGTGCTGAGGCCTCACGTCTGCATGATTCCACCAATCTTCCTTCCTTCCTTCCTTCCTTCCTTCCTTCCTTCCTTCCTTCCTTTCTTTCTTTCTTCATTCCTTTTTTTCTTTCTCCCTTTCTTTCTTTCTTTCTTCATTCCTTTCTTTCTTTCTCCCTTTCTTTCTTTCTTCATTCCTTTCTTTCTTTCTCCCTCTCTTTCTTTCTTTCTTTCTTTCTTTCTTTCTTTCTTTCTTTCTTTCTTTCTTTCTGTCTTTCTTTCCTCCAGGGTTATTGCTGGGTCTCGGTGCTTTCACCACAAATCCACTGCTTCTAGAGGCTATTTTTTCCCTTTTGTTGCCCTTGTTGTTGTAGTTATTACTGATGTCGTTATTGTTGGATAGGACAGAGAGAAATGGAGAGAGGAGGGGAAGACAGAGAGGAGGAGAGAAAGACAGACACCTGCAGACCTGCTTTACCGTTTATGAAGCGACTCCCCTGCAGGTGGGGAGCCGGGGGTTCAAACCAGGATCCTTACGACGGTCCTTGCGCTTTGTTCCACCTGCGCTTAATCTGATGTGCTATTGCCCAAACCCCCAATTTTTCTTTTTTTTCCATTTCAGATAAAGAGACAGAGACAGGGGCAAAGAGAGACAGAGAGGGAGAAACAGTAAAGAGAAGAGATAACTCAGCAGTACTCCCTCATTTGTGGAGCTTCACCTGTGCAGTGCCTGGTGCTCCCGTGAGTTGCTGAGGCTCAAACCCAGAGCCTCTTGCAAAGTAAGAGCCTCAGTAGCAGAGGCCCCTCCTCCCTGAGTTCAGGAAATTATATATTGAGCTAACGAATATATGGTAAACACCAGACGGGGTCTAAAGAAATCTTTACCACGAGCATGAGACTTGGCAGGCAAATAGCACTACAAAAAGACACTTAAAAAAAAGATAATTTAAAATTGTCAAAGGTAGGATGGGGTTAGAGGAAGAGAAGACAACATAATGGTTATGCAAAAAGGACCCCTCCCCCCCAAAGGACTTTCATATCTGAGGCTCCAAGGCCCCAGGTTCAGTCCTTCCCAGCCACCATTAACCAGAGCTGAACAGTGCTCTGGTAAAAAAAAAATTAAATACATAAACAAACAGTCAAAGAAAAATGTAGAGCAGAGTCTGTTAATTAATCTTTTCAGTTCGTATTGGGTTTTAGTTTTGTATTTGTGTTTGTATTATATAGGTTTTGCCAACTTGCGGGCTTCTACTTTATTTTGTGTAATTATTAAGCATAAGTACACTTAGACAATCTTTTTTTTTTTTTTTCTTTTCTTCATGTCTCAAGTTTATTGTACAAACAGCACAGGACGGCACCAGCCCCTGTCCTCACACTGACAGGAAGAGGCCTCTACTGTGCAGCCTTGGGGGCCTGGGCACTTTTGGCGGCTGGAGCTGGAGCAGCTGGAGCTGCAGCTGGAGCCTGAACCTGAGCCTGGGCCTTGGCCTGAGCCTGGGCCTTGGCCTGGGCTTGAGCCTTGTCTTTTCTCCTGAGACCCCTGGCCATGTAGACATGTTTCCCAAGTCTGGGGTGGGCGATGAAGGCCAGTCGCTTGAGCTTGCGGCTGCAGCCCTTCGGGATGTTGGTCTTGGCCTGCTTGGGCTTTGCCACGGCCTTGACGACCTCGACCCGTGCGCTCATGGCCTTGGCGTTATTGGCCTGCATCTTCTTCAGACCTTTCTTGTTGTGTTTCTTGGCAAACCACATGTTCCTCAGGAACTTGGGGTCTACCCCCTTCAGAGACTCGTATCTTTGTGATCAAGGTTTCTTGATGCCGTTTCTGTGCCATTTCCGGGACTGGTTGTGCGTCGTGTGGTTCTTGGACTTGGCCATGTCCGCACCGAAGGCTTCAGCCTGCTGAACCGGAAGAAGCGCTGGAACCGGAAGAAGACAATCTTTTTTAATATTTATTTACTCCCTTTTGTTGCCCTTTGTTTTTATTGTTGTAGTAGTTATTGTTATTGATGTCACCATTGTTGGATAGGACAGAGAGAAATGGAGAGAGGGGAAGATAGAGAGGGAGAGAGAAAGACAGACACCTGCAGACCTGCTTCACCACCTGTGAAGCGACTCCCCTGCAGGTGGGGAGCTGGGGGCTCGAACCGGGATCCCTTACGATGGTCCTTGCGCTTTGCACCACTTGCACTTAACTTGCGGCACTACCGCCGACTCCCCACTTAGACAATCTTATTCTCACCACAACGTAATATGCTTTGTCTCCTACCACTGAATTTCAGACAGGAGACAGCAAATTTGCATTGGAGATTTCTGCCCTTCCCTGGATAGCTTTCAGCATTTAGCCAGAGACGACCTGAATTGCCCCTGCGGCTACAGACTATGACCCACATAGTCAACGACTGCCACCTCTCCAGATTCAAAGGAGGTCTCGAAACTTTACATCAGGCTCAACTTGATGCTGTTGACTGGCTATGGAAGAAGGGCAAACGCTAGAAGAAGAAGAAGCATTTAACAGTCTGACACTTAGATGTTGCATTCAGCAAAAAGCAGGTGTGGCTAGGGAGATGGCTCTGTTGTCAGAGCATCAGGCTGCAGGCTCAAGCCCCAGCACCACCTTGTGCCAGAGTTGAGCAGTGCTCTGACCCTGGCTCGCCCTCCCTCCTTTCTCATTCTCTTAATAATGAATACGTGAATGTTAAAAAAAAAAGTTGATGTGTGTTTCCACTGACATCTAGATAAAAACAAGTCAAACTGTTGAGGAAATCTGTTTATTTTAGAGAGCAAACAACACTTTCTAGATGCTCACAGCTCCTGACTTAGTAGACCAGTCACATGGGGTCTAGCCCATGTTTGTTTGCTGCTGCGGTTTTGAAGAGGAAGTGGACTTGCCTTGAACCGAATCCCTCGTCTGCCTCTGGCTGGGTGATTGGAGGCCAGTGGACTAGACCTGGTACAGAGCTTGACACTGAAGAGCCCTGTGAGTCTGATACAGAGCACAGACCGGGAGGTTATCTGTAGAGACTGACTTCCACGCACATTCTGGTGTTTAGACCTAGACTACAGTCATGAGGTACCGAGGACAGCGACCAGTCCGTGCTTTCATTATAATGCCCGCCTAGAATCTATTCAACAGCTGAGCTTTTCAGTGAAGCAGGTGTTCTAGATGTATTTATTTATCAAATTGGATAACAGTACGACTCACTCAAGGGGGTCAACTTTCTGCCAAGACCGCTAGTTACCTCCTCCTGTGAATCACTCTCATAGCTCACACAACTAGCGCAAGATCTAGTTACAAAAGAAAAAAAAAAAGGGAGTCGGGCGGTGGCGCAACGGGTTCAGCGCAGGTGGCGCAAAGCACAGGGACCGGCGTAAGGATCCCGGTTCGAGCCCCCGGCTCCCCACCTGCAGGGGAGTCACTTCACAGGCGGTGAAGCAGGTCTGCAGGTGTCTATCTTTCCCTCCCCTTCTCTGTCTTCCCCTCCTCTCTCCATTTCTCTCTGTCCTATCCAACAACAACGACATCAAGAACCACAACAAGGGCAGCAAAAGGGAAAATAAATAAATATTTAAAAAAAAGACAGGGTGGTGGTGCTCCTGGTAGAGCACACATATTACTGTCTGCAAGGACCTGTGTTCAAGCCCTGGCCCCTACCAGCAGGGAGAATGCTTTCTTAACTCTGCCTTACTTTTCCTCCTCTCCCTCTGCTTGTTTTTGTCTCTCAACCTCTCTCTCTCTCTCTCTCTCTATAGATATATAAAAAGGTGGAGGGGTTGTGGTGAAATCGCCCACTGGGATAGTGTGTTGTGTTACCATGTGTGTGAGCCAGGTTTGAACCTGCCCACCCCCTGCACTGAAGGGAGCTACTGTGCAGTGGCCTCTCTCTCTCTCTACCTTTTCCCTCTCTCTGTCTTTCTTTATTTTAAAAATTATTTTATTTATTCATGAAGAAGATAGGGGGAGAAATAGAAAAGAACCAGACATCACTCTGGTACATGTGCTGCTGGGGATTGAACTCAAGACTTCATGCTTGAGAGCCCACTGGGCCTCATCCTCTTTGCCACCACCTCCAGACCCTCTCTGTATCTTTCTTCTTAATTTTTTAAATCATACTTTCTTTTTTGTGATGATTTTATTTCAGAATCAGACAGAGAGAAGTTGAGAGGGGGAGGTAGAGAGAGAGAGACAGAAGGGGGGAGAGACACTTGCAGCACTGCTTCACCACTTGTGAAGCTTCTCCCCTGCAGGTGGGGACCAGGCTCCCGGTCCAGGGTCTTGAACCCTGGTCCTTGCACAGTGTAATGTGTGCGTTCAACCAGGTGCACCACCACCCATCCCCTTCCAATTTTTTTAAATTAATTAATTTATTTTCTCTCTTGTTGCCCTTGCTGTTTTTTTCATTGTTGTAGTAGCTAATATTATTGTTGTTGTTATTGATGTCGTTAGGACAGAGAGAAGTGGAGAGAGGAGGGGAAGACAGAGGGGGAGAGAAAGAGAGACACCTGCAGACCTGCTTCACCGCCTGTAAAGAGACTCCCCTGCAGGTGGGGAGCTGGGGGCTGGAACCGGGATCCTTATGCCCGTCCTTGCGCTTTGCGCCAAGTGTGCTTAACCCGCTGCGCTACCGCCCGACTCCCCTAAATTTTTTATAGGAAGAAAAGGCCACCCACTGTGGTGAAATGCTGGCATGACTAGCTGTCCTGACAAGTCTTGGGGCTCAGGCCTGCTGAGTGGACAGGGTGCCTGGATGTGGTGGTTGAGGCTGGTCCTGGGGCAGGGAGAGGGGACACTGCGCTCTACATGTGGCTTCCCTGCAGGGATCACTTGGTTTCAGGACATCTGTGAGAGCAGGAGCAGACAGGTGACATCATCCTGTCTTCATTCCAGCAAGGATGCAGCCAGCTGCTCAGGGTTGTCAGTCCTAGTTGTCACCTTGCATGTGAGCTCTTTGACTGTCCAGAATGGGGCTGACCTCAGATTGCCTTCCCCTTGGTGACACCCCTGCCATCCAGGTGAATGCAGTTCTTGTTTCTGAAGAGCAAGGAGAAACGGAAGTAGAGATTGTGGCTTCTCTCTCTCTCTCTTTCTCTTTTTGCCTCTGCGATTGTCTGTCTTTTTCCTCTCTATCTCCCCCACCCCTCTCAATTTCTCTCTGTCCTATCCAGTAAAATGGAAAAATAATGTCTGCTAGGAGAAGTGGATACACAGTGCTGGCACTGAGCCCCAGTGATAATCCTGGAGGCAGGGAAAGAGAGAGAGAGAGAGAGAAGAGCCCTGCTCAGCTCCAGCACAAGGTGGTGCCAGGGATTGAACCTGAGCTCTCGCCTGACCCTAATTGAAGGAATGTTCAGTTTGATCCCAACTTTTCAATTACCAGAAGTTTCTCGCTGTGCCACTTAGCAAGGGCTCATTGAAAAATCAGTGCATTAGACCTGATGGCTGAAATGCACTTCTTCTTCTTCTTCTTCTTCTTCTTCTTCTTCTTCTTCTTCTTCTTCTTCTTCTTCTTCTTCTTCTCTCTCTCTCTCTTTAAATTTTAATTTAGAGATGACTTAGTTGTCTTGTTCAGCCCATTCCAGTAAGTGCTTGCTTTTAGTGCCCAGAACCCGTCTTCCGGGTTCACATCCAAAGATCGATGGCTTTGCTTCTCGCTTTATTTCATTAGTGCCTGGAGTCAGCCTGATAAAAGGCTCTGGCTGGATGGAGTCATGTCCATCCGCTCTGCTACGGGCAGGACAGGCTGCCTTGGACTGCAGTGTGAGCTGGGGGTGCCCTGCTCCATTCCCCCTGACCCCTCTGCCTCCCACCCCACAACAAAAAAGAGAGAGAGGAGACACTTTCATTTTAGTTTTGGAACTGAGGGCTTTATGTCTGCATAACTCCACCATTCCCAGCCAACTTTTTTTTTTTTAATTTATTTAAGAAAGGAGACATTAACAAAATCATAGGATGGGAGGAGGGGTACAACTCCACACGATTCCCGCCACCCAATCTCCATATCCCATCCCCTCCCCAATAGCTTTCCCATTCTCTATCCCTCCGGGAGCATGGACCCAAGGTCGTTGTGGGATGCAGAAGGTGGAAGGTCTGGCTTCTGTAATTGCTTCCCCGCTGAACATGGGCATTGACTGGTCGGTCCATACTCCCAGTCTGCCTCTCTCTTTCCCTAGTAGGGTGGGGCTCTGGGGAAGCAGAGCTCCAGGATGCATTGGTGGGGTTTTCAGTCCAGGGAAGCCTGGCCGGCATCTTGATGGCATCTGGAACCTGGTAGCTGAAAAGAGAGTTAACATACAAAGCCAAACAAATTGTTGAAGCCAACTTTTTTTTTTCTTTATTAAGAGGATTAATGGTTTATAGTCAACAGTAAAATTGCACTTGTTGGTACATGTGTAACATTTCTCAATTTTCTTTTTTTTAACTAAAAGAATTTTTTATTATCTTTATTTATTAGATAGAGACAGCCAGAAATCAAGAGGGAAGGGGGTGATAGAGAGGGAGAGAGACACCTGCAGCCCTGCTTCACCACTTGCTAAGCTTTCCGCCTACAGGTGAGAACAGGGGGCTCAAACCCAGGTCCTTGCACATTGTAATATGTGCGCTCAACCAGGTACGCCACCGCCTGGCCCCCAATTCTCAATTTCCAAACAACATTCTAACCCCCCACTTAGGTCCTCATCAGCTAACATGTTCCAGGACCTGAACACTCCCCTCACCCCCACCCCAGCGCCCTTTACTTGGGTGCACTGCGCCAAACCCAGTCCAAGTTCTGCTTAGTGTTTCTCTTCCGCTTTTACTTTCCAACTTTTGTCCTTGAATGAAATAATCCCATATCCATCCTTCTCTTTCTGGCTGATGTCCTTTGATTCCTTTAGGCTTCAACCAAGAGGAGGTGAAGAAGGTGAATTCATCATTCTTAACAGCTGAGTACTATTCCATTGTGTTTATACCACAACTTTCTCAGCCACTCATCTGTTCTTGGACACCTGGGTTGCTTCCGGGTCTCGGCTGTCTATTACAGATTGTGCTGCTATGAACATAGGTGTACACAGATCTCTTTGGATGCGTGTGTTGGGTTCCCTACGTATCCCTAGGAGAGGTCATTGGGTAGGTAGGTCCCCTTCTAGTCTTCTGAGAAGTCTTCAGACTGCTCTTCACCAGGATTTTTTTGTTTGTTTACTTTATTATTGATATGGAGAAAGGAGAGATATTGATCAGAAAACTGCTCTTCTGTGGCTTATGGTAGTGATGTATTATTTAAAAAATATATTTATTTATTCATTTCTTGGATAGCGACAGAGAGATACTTAGGCGGATGGGGTAGATAGGGAGAAAGACATCTGTAGTATTGCTTCATTGCTTGTGAAGCTTGAACCCAGGTCCTTGAGAATGGTGATGTGTACTCAGCCACGTGTGCCACCACTACCTGACCTCTGCTAGTTTATCTATTTGCTAAGTTTTAGATGGGAAAGAGAGAAGAGAGAGAGAAGAGAGGGAAAATGAAGGAGGAGGAGGAGAGGAGGAAAAAGAGGAAGGAGAGGAAGAGGAAGAAGAGAGGAGAGATGCTGCATCTCTGCTCGCTCCATTGTTTTGAAGCTTCCCCTGGTGATATGCAGAATTTTCCCAGGCAGCACTGGGGACTTGAACCCAGGTCCTCACACATGGCAAAGTGTGCACTTTACTGAGTCAACTGTCTCCTGGCTTGAGAAACTTTCGTGATCTCTTTTTCTCCTCCTGGAAATACAAGATCACATGACCTAGGGTTTCATAGGCCTGTTAAAGAATATATATATTATTGCTTAGGGTTATAGTTTATTCCAAAGCACAGTTTCTCCTAGTAACTACAAAGGGGTAAATTAGAATTTTTTAAAATTTTCCCTTTTGTTGTCCTTGTTTTTTAAAATTGTTGTTGTGGTTATTGTTGTTGTTGTTATTGATGTCATCATTGTTATATAGGACAGAGAGAAATAGAGAGAGGAAGGGAAGACAGAGAGGCAGAGAGAAAGATAGACACCTGCAGACCTGCGTCACTGCCTGTGAAACGACTCCCCTGTAGGTGGGGAGCCAGGGGCTCGAACCAGGATTTTTATGCCGGTCCTTGAGCTTTGTATCACGTGTGCTTAACCGCTGCACTACTGCCCGACTCCCTAAATTAGAATCTTTTATGAGGCAGATCTGTATGGATATACTTTAGAATCCTCTTATTTAATGATCTGCTTCCTCCTCCTCCTCTTCCTCCTCCCCTTCTTTATTTCCTTTTTGCCACCAGGTTTCTGGCTGGGGCTCGGTGCCCACACTATGACTATCCCTCCGGGTGGCCATTTTTTTCTTTCTCTTTTCATAGAGACAGAGATAGAGAGGAAGACTAGACGGGGGAAAAATGGGGCAGTAGTGTAGCAGGTTAAGCGCACAAGGACCGGCGTAAGGATCCCGGTGAGCCCCCGGCTCCTCACCTGCAGGGGAGTCGCTTCACAGGCGGTGAAGCAGGTCTGCAGGTGTCTATCTTTCTCTCCCCCTCTCTGTCTTCCCCTCCTCTCTCCATTTCTCTCTGTGCTATCCAGCAACGACGACATCAGTAACAACAAACAACTACAACAATAAAAAAAACAAGGGCAACAAAAGGGAATAAATAAATAAATAAATAAATAAATATTACAAAACAAGCAAGCAAGCAAGCAAACAACAACAGTAGCAACAACAAAAAAAGCAGAGTCCATAAACCAGAGTGTTGACACCCTGGTGTAATAGCAGACGGCCCTTTGCTTGAACTGTAGTGTCTGCACAAGTGGTTGAGGTTATTTATGTTCCAGTAGGTTAACACAAAAGTGACCCTGCACTGCGTGACAGTGTCTGTTGTTAATGAAGACTGACCATCTTCATGGGGGGGGGGACTATTTTGTCTAGACACAATGCCTCTTTAAGTAATGAGTTGCTATCTACCTGTGGTTTAATGAGTTGCTATCTACCCTCTCACATCTCTTGACAAGGTTTGCTGTACTGCAGGGCAGAATAATAACATTAGAGATTTTCTTTCTCTCTCTCTTTCTTTCTTTCTTGCTCTCTTTCTTTTTTATTTTTGGGGGGTTAATGGTTTACTGTTCAGTTTTTAATTTTTTATTATCTTTATTTATTTATTGGATAGAGAGACAATCAGAAATCAAGAAGGAAGGAGGAGACAGAGAGGAAGAGAGAAAGACATCTGCAGCCCTGCTTCACCATTTGCAAAATGTTCCCTTGCAGGTTGGGACCAGGGGCTCGAACCCAGGTCCTTGCACATTGTAATGTGTACTCAACCAGGTGTGCTACCATCTGCCCCCACCTCCAGTTTAGCCTTTAGCACACAGGCATAGCCTTTCTTCTCCTCTTGATTGGTGTCTAGGAGATGCCAACATCCCTTCGTCCTGTCTCACTCTTTCTTTCCCCAGGATCCTTTGCCATGGTGCAATACGCCACAGCCAGTCCAAGTTTCACCTCAAGTCCTCCCTGACTTCAGGCTCTGACCACCATTTTGTAAAGGGGAGCTCAAGCTACATCTCTACGTGATGACGTCTGCTAAAAAGACACCCTATTTTCTGTATATACAATGATCTCTCTAACTATTGAGTGCCAATCTGCCTGTAGTTTTTTCTCTCGCATCTCGTGGATGAGATTTGCTGCACTGCAGGGTAGCATAAAATAGCACTAGAGGTTTTCTCACCTCCTGGAGAAATCCTTTAGGTCAATCTGCATAGACAATTGCATTTAAATCACACAGAGGTGATGCTTCTCTGTCTGGCTGGCCTGGTGCGCCGCTGGCAGTTAGGTCTAGAATGACTCCCTCCATCTTATGAAAACTCTGATGTCTGTGACGCCCACTGGGCCTTTTACAAGGCTCACACTGAGCCTGTGCTGGCAATACTGAGGCCACACGGCTCAGTTTTCTCTTCACCAGTGCTTATGAGCTTGCTTTGTGTGCTGAGCTGGCCAGCACTGAGGTAGGGTGGGGGTGAGGGGCTTGGTGTCCTGACAGAGAGAGGGGCCATGGTAGGGTTCACCCCACAAAGAGGCAGTCAGTTACACAACCATCTTCCTAAAATATTAACACACTGTGTCACACTGGAAGAGACAGTTTGATTTTTAAAAACATTTACTTTATTTTTATTTATTTATTTTTTTAATTTGATTATTTTTTATTTTATTTTTAAAAATTTTTTTATTATTTTTATTTATTTATTTATTTATTCTTTTTGTTGCCCTTGTTGTTTTTTTTAATTGTTGTAGTTATTATTGATGTCATTGTTGTTGGATAGGACAGAGAGAAATGGAGAGAGGAGGGGAAGACAGAGAGGGGGAGAGAAAGACAGACACCTGCAGACCTGCTTCACCGCCTGTGAAGTGACTCCCCTGCAGGTGGGGAGCCGGGGGCTCGAACCGGGATCCTTCAGCTGGTCCTTGTGCTTAGCGCCACCTGCGCTTAACCCACTGCGCTACCGCCCAACTCCCACATTTACTTTATTTTTAATGAACTAGAAAGATGCAGAAAGAAAGTCACCGAGAAAGACCAGAGCCCTGCTCACCTCTGGTTTATGGTGGTGCTGGGGATTGAACCTGAGAGCTCAGAGCCTTATGTATGAGAGTTATTTTATTTTATTTCATTTTATTTTGCAGAATCATTGTGCTATCTCTTCAGCCCAGACTCCATTCAATTTTCTTTTCTTTACTTTTTTTAAATTAGTGATTTAATAATGATGGGGCCAGGTGGTGGCACACCTGGTTAAGTGCACACATTATAGTGCGCAAGGACCCAGGTTCAAGTCCCTGAACCCTACCTGCAGTGGGAAAGCTTCACGAGTGGTGGTGAAGCAGGGCTGCGGTGTCCCTCTGTTTTCCTTCCTCTCTATCTCCCCCTTCACATTCTTTCTGTCTCTATCCAATAATAAGTCAATAAATATATTTAATAAAAATTTAAAAAAAACGCTTAACAAGATTGTAAGATAACAAGGGTATAATTCCACACAGTTCCCAGCAAAGCTCTGTGTCTCATCCTCTCCATTGGAAACTTGCCTATTCATCCCTCTGGAAGTATGGACCAAAATTCTTTATGGAGTGCAGAAGGCAGGAGACCTGGCTTCTAGAATTGCTTCTCCACTAGACATGAGCGTTGGCAGGTGGATCCATACCCCCCGCCTGTTTTTATCTTGCCCTAGTGAGGCCAGGCCTCTGGTTAGGTGGGGTTCCAGGACACATTGGTGAGGCCACCAGACTTTTTTTTTTTTAAAAAAAGACTAAGCTCTGTGTTTAAAAAATCCGAACAAGAATTTTGATCACTAATAGTTACACATCATTTTTATCATAAATAATATGATGGCAGCACTATGATTTTGAATCCTCTCTCTTTGTCTCTCTGTGGAGTCAGGATTCTGCACATGAATCAATGTCCTGTCCTAAGGCTGCTTATTGTTCAGATAGCGAGAAGGAGAGACACCATGGCACCAGAGCTCCAGGGCACCTGAGTTCCAGCTGGGGCTCGAATCTGGGTTGAGTGCTCTTTGCCCAGCCTTTAGATCTTCTGGCTCTTGCAGGCTTAACTGTTATTCACACACAAGGTGCAGATTGGCATCTAGAAGCCATTTATTTGCTTACTTTGACTACCGTTGTCAAATTAACTTGAATGGTGATGTCTGTAGTTTTGCTTTAGATCTGGCTAGTTCATTATTCACAGACACACAGCCAAGGAGCAAGAACCCCCTCACTCTGCCTCCATTCTCTTGAGCAATATTCTAATGCCAGATTCTAAATCCAACCTTCAGTGAAAATGTGGACTTGTAGAGCTCTAGGGTTTACCGTTAAGAAATATTGAGGGCACAAAGCCCAAGGACTGGCATAAGGATCCAGTTCGAGCCCCCGGCTCCCCACCTGCAGGGGGCTCGTTTCATGGGCGGTAAAGCAGGTCTCACTCTGTCTTCCCCTCCTCTCTCCATTTCTCTCGGTCCTATCCAACACCGACGACATCAATAACAACAACAATAATTACAATAACAGTGCAACTGGGGAGGTGGCTCACTGGACAATATAGGACAATAATTACAACAACAATAAAAAACAACAAGGGCAACAAAAGGGAAAATTAGTTAATTAATAAAATATTTAAAAATATTGAGGGGATGTTATTTATATAACCATGTTACTAGAGTGTTTTTAGTGGTGACTAGTTTACGTGAATAATTCAATATTTTGTCATAAAAATGTTCTACATTCTGCAGTGTTTTATTATTTTTAAAAAATATTTGTATTTACTTACTAATAGAGGGATTGGAGGAGGAGAGAGAGAGAGAACCAGACATCACTCTGGTACATGTGCTGCCGGGGATCGAACTCAATATCTCATGCTTGAGAGTCTAATACTTTATCCACTGTGCCACCTCCTGGACCACATTTCTTTTCTTTTCTTTTCTTTTCTTTTCTTTTCTTTTCTTTTCTTTTCTTTTCTTTTCTTTTCTTTTTTGCCTCCAGGGTTATCGCTGGGGCTCGGTGCCTGCACTACGAACCCACTGCTCCTGGGGACCATTTTTCCCATTTTTTGTTGCCCTTGTTGTTGTTGTTATTGTTGCCATTGCTGCTGTTGTTGTTGGATAGGACAGAGAGAAATGGAGAGAGGAGGGGAAGACAGAGAGAGGGAAAGACAGACACCTGCAGACCTGCTTCACTGCTTGTGAAGCGACACACATGCAGGTGGGGAGCCAGGAGCTCGAATCAGGATCCTTATGATGGTCCTTGCGCTTTGCGCCATGTGCACTTAACCTGCTGCGCTACTGTTTGTTATTATTTTTTATTATCTTTGTTTACTGGATGGAGACAGCCAGAAATCAGAGGACAGGGGAAGATAGGGAATTAGAAAGGCACCTGCAGCACTGCTTTACCACTCACAAAGCTTTCCCATTGCAGGTGGGGACTGGGAGCTGGAACCTGGGTCCTTGTGCATTGTAACATGTGCACTCAACCAGGTGTGCCATAACGCAGCCCCCAAACTTTTTTTACAGTCACATTTCCCCCCACCAGAGTTACTGCTGGGGCTCAGTGCTTACACAATGAATCAATCCACTGCTCCTGGCGGTCTTTTGTTCCCCCTACTCTTATCTTTTATTTGACAGATTATTTTATTTCTCTCTAGAAGTAAAGAGGCAGGGTAGAGAGGGAAGGAGAGAGAAAGATACTTGCAGCCACCACTCCATCACTTGTGAAACTTCCTCCCTGGAAGTGGGGACAAGTTTTGAACCCAGGTCCTCATGCATGATAATGTGTTAATGTGTACACTCTACTGGGTGTGCCAAGCATCCGGCTCCTACAGCCATTTCTTATCCGTTCTGGTAGGGAAAAATACAAGTATTTTGAGAAACATGAGATACCATGTCTCTAGTTTTTATCAAGATTTGAACAATGAATTAAAAATGCAGTTCTGCCAAAGCGCAAGGACCGGCTGAAGGATCCCGGTTTGAGCCCCCGGTTCGAGCCCCCGGCTCCCCACCTGCAGGGGAGTTGCTTCACAGGCGGTGAAGCAGATCTGCAGGTGTCTGTCTTTCTTTCCCCCTCTCTGTCTTCCCCCTCCTCTCTCCATTACTCTCTGTCCTATCCAGCAACGATGACATTAATAACAACAACAACAACTATAACTATAACAATAAAGAACAACAAGGCCAACAAAAGGGAATAAATAAATAAAATTTTAAAAAATTAAAATGCAGTTCTGCCTTTTCTTTTTTCTCTCTTTCTTTCTTTTTTTGTATTTTCCTCTATTTGTCCCTGAGTATAAGTGCTTGTTACCATGGCAGTTAGAAAGGATTTAGTCTTGTTCCTTGTCAAATGCCAAAGCAGAATCATCTTCTATGTATAGTGCTTGGCACTCACCATGTTTCAGCGCTCACTCACTTGTCCTTGAGTCTGTCATCTGTCTGGCTGGGAATTGTCCTCTGACGGAAGGCAGCGGGGACGGAAGTCTCAGGTGCTGATTCCGGCTCCTGAACCCTTTAGTCTCGTAACCTTGACCACTAATAAGGACATTGGGCTTCTGAGTTGTTAAATGTACAAGAAATGGACAGTGGTAGCAGTAGCTTGTAGTTCAAAGGGCATAATAAAATAAACCGTAGAGCTGCTTCAGTTCCTCTTGGTATTATCTATTTACACACACCAATCTCTAGAACCCTTGGCTTCCTTTCACTGGCCATTTAGAGGGAAGACTGGTTCTCTGGGAAATTTGAAGCAAGAAAGAATGTTTGAATTTTTTAAAAATGTTTATTTTAATTTTCCCTTTTGTTGCCCTTGTTGTTTTTCATTGTTGTAGCTATTATTGTTATTGATGTCATTGTTGGATAGGACAGAGAGAAATGGAGGGGGGAAAGACAGAAAGGGGAAGAGAAAGATAGACACCTGCAGACCTGCTTCACTGCCTGTGAAGGGACCCCCCCCCCCCGCAGGTGGGGAGGTGGGGGCTCGAACTGGGATCCTTACGCTGGTTTTGGCGCTTTGCGCCACATGCGCTTAAGCCTCTGGCTGTGCTACCACCTGACTCCCTTGAATAGGTTTTTATGGGGGCTGTAGTGGGGGACTCCCTTGAATAGGTTTTTATGGGGGCTTTATTTATTTTTTTATTATTTATTTATTTATTTATTTATTTTTTATTATTAGTGATTTAATATTGATTTACAGAATTGTAAGATAACAGGAATATCATTCCACACCATTCCCACCACCAGAGTTCTGTGTCTACATCCCCTCCATTGGAAACTGCAGTAGTTCTCCCAAGGTCACCGACATGGGCTGATTATATATATGTGTGTATATGTATATGTGTATGTGTATGTGTATGTACATGTATATGTATATGTACATGTATATTTCCCCCCATTTTTTCAGTGGTTCTGCCTTCACTTCCTTTCTTTTTCTTTTTCATTTTTTTTATTGGAGAATTAATGTTTTACATTCGATAGTAACTTCACTTCCTTTCTAAGTCACCTTCACACCTATTGCTACTTCCAAGTGTCCTTCCTTTTTGCCTTTTTTTCTCAGATAAATGAAACCATGCTTAGCTTCCTCTGGTATTTTCCAGATTCACTTTCCCTTTCACTGATGGTATAAAAATAAGATTCCTGGTGACAAATGCTTTGAGTCCTGGTGGAATGGGGTGCAGAACCCTCTGGTTTTCTTCCCCTATCCTTTTTTAAATTATTAAAAACTTTAAAAAAATTATCTTCATTGGTTTATCGGGTAGAGACAGCCAGAAACTGAAAGGGAGGGTGGAGATAGAGAGGGAGAGAGACAGAGACACCTGCAGCCCTGCTTCACCACTTGTGAAGCTTTCCCCCTGCAGGTGGGGACTTGGGCCTCAAACCTGGGTCCTTGCGCATTGTAATGCGCACTCAACTTGGTGTGCCACCACCTGGCCTCTTAAAAAATTTTTTTTCTTAGTTTATTTATTATTGGATAGAGACAGAAAAATTGAGAGAGGAGGGGGAGGTAGAAAGGAAGAGAGACAGAGAGACACCTGCAGCTCTGCTTCACCACTTGTGAAGCTTTCTTCCTACAGGTAGGGACCAGGGACTTGAACCTGGGTCCTTGTGCACTGGAATGTGTGCATTTAACCAGGTGCACCACTGCCTGGCCCCTCTTCCCCTATGCTTTATCCCTCTGGGAGTATGGGCCAGAACTCTTTTTGGGGTGCAGGAGGTGGGAATTCCGGCTGCTGTAATTGCTTCTAAGTGGAGTTATTCTCAACCTCAACGTCGTCATTTTCTTGAATACATGTTCAGTCTGCTTTTCATGTAGGGTTCTTGACAGACTCATGATGTCTCCTTCGGAGATAGGACTGAATTTTGCACATTCTCATGAGCCAGATTAAATGTATAACGAGAGGACAGATGACCAGGACTAGTCGCCAACCAGCTCCAGAATCCTGCTTGATTCAACCCGAAAAGATCCTATGTTGGCAAACATGATACGAAGAAGTAAAAGAGAACTTTATATGGTTGCCATCACCGTGGTTGTTCTTCAGCTAGAAACAGAATCAGAGAGAGTGGAAGAGACCAGAGCATCCAGGCTTCCTGGTTCAAACCTGGGTCACACACATGGCAAAGCAACACACTATTCAGATGAAGTTATTTTGCTGTCCGAGAACTTGATTTTTTTTACTGGAGGGATTAATGGTCTATAGTAAATACAGTTATTGGTACATGTGTAAAGTTTCTCAGTTTTCTGCCAAATACACCCCCAGGGTAGGGGCTCCTCCACCGTCATGTACCTCCTGAAAGCCCCACTCCCTCCCCCAGAGTCCTTCACTTTGGTGCAATACACCAAATGCAATCTAAGTTCTGCTTTATGTTTCCCCTTCTGTTCTTATGTCTCAACTAAGAGTTGAGTATGAGTGAGATCACCCCCATATTCATCCTTCTCTTTCCGGTTTATCTCACTTCACCTGATTCCTTCAGGCTCCATCCGAGATGAGGTGAAGAAGTTGAATTCATTATTTTTAATAGCTGAGTAGTATTCCATAGACGACAACTTACTCAACCACTCATCTGTTGTTGGGCACCTGGGTTACTTCTAGGTGTTGGCAGTTACAAATTGTGCTGTTTTGAACATAGGTGTACATATACCTTTTTGGATGGCTGTGATTGTGTCCTAAGGTTATATCCCTAGGAGAGGAATTACTGGGTCATAAGGAAGGTCCATTTCAAGCCTTGTGAGAGTTCTCCAGACTGCTCTCCACAGGGGATAGACCAATTTACCTTCCCACCAGCTGTGTTGGAAGATTCCTTTGCCCCTGTAAGCTTTCCAATATTTGTTGTTACTGTGACATTATTTGTGTATTATTTTTTAATTTGATGGGACAAAGAGAAATTGAGAGGACGGCGAGGGGAGGTAGAGAGGGAGACAGATACAGCACTGCTTCACCGCTCATAAAGCTTTTCCTTGCATGAGGGCCAGAGGTTGAACTGGGATCCTAGTGCACAGCAGGTGTGCGACTGTCCAGCTCTCTTGGGAACTGGACTTTAACACCTGACTAGGTAGAACTCACATGTCCTTCTGTGTACCTTTACTGCTCTCAGGGAGCCAACACTTCTGACGGTGCTGGCCGATGCCCATGGTCGGTGTCCTAGGTTCAATTGTGCAGCGTCAGAACCCACTGGCTGGAGTCCCAGTCCCAGGACACTGCCTTCCCAGGGGCCTATGTCAAGCCAGGTACTTATCTGCAATCCTCTGTGTCAGTTACCAGGGACAAAAAGGAAGCATTAGAACAAACTGAGACACAAGTGTAGGCCAAGTGAGGCTTGGGGGAAGGTGGTTATTACTCTAGTAGGGAACAGACAACAGAACCTGGTACTTAGCCTTTATTTATTTATTTATTTATTTATTTATTTATTTATTTATTGTGTGTGTGTGTGTGTGTGTGTGTGTGTGGGAGGGGGGAAGGGAATGGGAAAAGAGAGGAGGAGGAAGAAGTGGAGGAGTTGGAGGATCAAGGTAGAGAAAGAAAAGGAAAGGAAGATGGAGGAGGAGGAGAATTCTTTTCTTTTTATAAATGAGCTATATTAACATAAAATTCCATTAACAATAACCCCTGTTTTAGTCTCAAATTAGCTCAGCCACTCAACTCTCCCAGCATAGCTCAAACACACCATCCCAGAGACTGTTTCTTTATATCAAATATACCTCCCAACCCCAGATAGTTGCCCTGATGCCACAGATAGACACTGGAATGCTGTCCCATCAGCCCTCACGTCCCACCAAACACCAAGATAAAGAAAGAGCAGCTTCAGCCTCCCGTATCTGCTGACTGATCGGGAGCCTGTGATTTTTTGGGACCAAACAACACTCTTTTTTTTTTTCCTCCAGGGTTATTGCTGGAGCTTGGTGCCTGCACTACAATTCCACTGCTCCTGTGGCCATTTTTTAAAATTTTTGGATAGGACAGAGAGAAATTAAGAGGGGAAGGGAAGAGAGAGAGGGGGGAGAGGAAGATAGACACCTGCAGACCTGCTTCACAGCTTGTGAAGTGAACCCCCTGCAAGTGGGAAGCCAGGGGCTTGAACCCGGATCCTTGAGCTGGTTCTTGCTCTTCATACTATGTGCGCTTAATCCAGTGCACCACCTGCCTCTCCACATCCCACCTCCCCACCCCCCGCAACGCTCTTTACAAACTCTGACATTTGAAAACAAAAGCAGGTAACTACGTAAGCGTGACTGTGACAGTCCTTCCAATAAATTACTCTTTACTTGTATCAGAGCCCTTTTGTTACCTGACAAAACCACAGAATGACATTTAGGAGTTAAAACAGATTTTTGCATTCTTGACAGTCCTTTGTGAAAACGAAGACCCTCTTGCCTGCTTCAGAGATGGGGTAAACTGAGGGACAGAGCTGATAGTCTCACGCCCTTGGCAAGAGAAGCTAGATCAGTGCTCTCTGCCCTTCATCAAACCGTTTTCTACCCAACAAGGCTAAATTGCAAATAGCATGTTTTTCCACATTTTGGAAAAAGCCCTGATTGTAAGCACTTGTCAGTTTCCTTGGTGTGAACTCTGCAAATAGTAATATCCCCCCAGTGCCAAGGAAGAGATACTGAGAAGAACACTTTTACCCAGCGTCTCTGCAGGCAGAGACACAAATAACTCCAAGACACAAATAACTCTGAGAGCAGAGTTTAAAAGGCAGCACACGCAGAAACATAGATTTCAATGTCACAGGTACATATTTCCAACTTGGCGGTGCTGTTTCCTTTACCAAATATAGTCAGGGAACAGTCTCCTCCTTTAGTACTTTTTTGTGTTTGGGCATTTAATAGCATGGGATTTGAAGCTGGTTCCGCTTAGCACATGCTACAAAGCTGGGTAACTGAGAACTGCCAGTTCACATAGGTTCCCAGACTTTGCAGTAAAGGATGATGCTGAGTAGGTTTTTTTAAAAAAATTCTTTATTATCTTTTTCAAGAGGGATTTTCTTTCTTGAAAATATTATTTGATTTTCGTTTAATGAGAGAGAGGGAGAGAGAGAGAAAAAAACAGGGAGACAAAGAGACAGACTTCAGAGCATTGCTCAGATCTGGCTGATGGTGGTGCTGGGGATCAAACCTGAGGCTTCAGAGCCCCTCAAGTATATGAGAGTCATTTGCAGAATCATTATGCTGTCTCCCCAGCCCTGAACAGCAGTTTTAAAATGACTTTGATGTTGCATCTTTTCAAATGAGATGGTAGAACAGTCACTCTGGTAGAAAGCCCTGTGTGATTGGATAGACAGTGTTTAAACTGAGGTGAGGGCTTAACTGAGTGTGGCTTCCCCAAATACATGTCAGCACATCTTCCCTGTCACTAAGTGCCACCTCTCACCACCCTTGTTGGTATCCTCAGACATGCTGGTATAGAACAAGGGTGTATCAGTGTCTCCCCCTATCTTTTCCTTGCTTTGTTTCTTTTTTCTCCTTCTCTTCTTCCTCCTCCTCCTCCTCCTCCTCATCATCATCATCTTCCTTCTCTTCCTCTTTGTCCTTCTTTATGCCTTCAGTTTCTAGGGCTTGGTGCTATCACTACAAATATGCTGCTTCTGGTGGCCACAGCTCCCCCCTCCCCTTCTCCTTGTCACTGGATAGGACAGAGAGAAATTGAGAAGGGGAGGGGGGAAGAGAGACGAAGAGAAATATAGGTATCTGCGGATCTGCTTCACCAGTCATGAAGTGAATCCCCTGTAGGTGGGAAGTGGGGGCTTGAACCCGGGTCCTTGCGTGTATCCTTGTGCATGGTACCATGTGCAATTAACCGGGTGTCTCTCCCCCCCCCCCCCGCTTTACTTCTTAAGTCCCATCTAGGAGAGAATTCATCGGGTGTCTGTCCTCCTTCTTGCTGATAAAAACAAATGTGTCTAGCCGTGGCACATCTGGTTAAGTGCACACATTATAGTGTACAAGGACCCAGGTTCAAGCCCCTGGTCCCTACCCTCAGGGGGAAAGGTTTAGGAGTGGTGAAGCCGGTTTGCAGGTGTCTCTCTGTTTCTTTCCCTCTCTGTCTTTTCCTCCCATCTCAAATTCTCTCTCTAGCCAATAATAATAATAAAATCTTAACAAAAAATAGCAAGATCAAGTAATGCACTAAGTTGAGAGAAAAGAACTTAAGGTAAATATATAGGGGACTGGACAGTAAGTAGCACACCAGGCTGAATGTACACATTACCATGTGAAAGGACCCAGGTTCAAGGCCCCACCTCCAGCCCCTTTCTGCAGAGATTCACAGGTGATGAAGCTGGGCTCTCTTTCTCTCTCCCTCTCTATCTCTCCTTCCTGTCTCAATTTCTTTCTGTCCTATCAAATTAAATAAGTAAATAAATTGAAAAAAATTGAGCCAATACATAAGGTAGATATTTGTGGAAAAAAAAAGACTGCTTTTACATGTAGGAATTGGATGTTAAGCAAAAGTATTCCCGATTCTAAAATCAGAAAGGGCCAACTGCTGAAATCTGGACAAAATTAGAGAATCAAATACTAACATTAGGCAGTCTCTGGAGTAGAGTTAAAAAAAAAAGTATCTCTCTCTTTTGTTATGTTGCTAAACCTGAGATATTGGACTTTAGAAGAAGAATTTGGAGAGGAATATAATAAAACGCTCACATTCTTGGAATCTGTTTCAGACCAGAAGGAAGTGATCTCTTGAAAGTCAGTACAGATTGAAAAATAATGTTTTTCCAGTTGTGAGACACTTCTGTATCACGAATCAAAAGATAGTTCTCTAAATCGCATATGACAATTTAAGACCAAAGGCCCTTGAGATATCTTGAAGCATCAGAAAGGATGAATTGTAGGCGGCTTTGCAATGGCTCACAGTACAAAGTTCAAGCCCCCGGCTCCCCACCTGCAGGGGACTTGCTTAGTAAGTGGTGAAGCATATCCACAGGTGTCTATCTTTCTCTCTCCCTCTCTGTCTTCCCCTCTTCTCTCAATTTCTCTCAGCAGCAGCAACAACAATGGAAATAGATGGCCTCCAGGAGCAACGGATTCATAGTGCCGGCACCAAGCCCCAGCGATAACCCTGAAGGCAAAAAAAAAAAAAAGTGAATTTTTTATTCACAAACAGCACTTTTTTTTTGTATTTATTTATTTTCCCTTTTATTGCCCTTGTTGTTTTCCAATGGTGTTGTAGTTATTGTTGTTGTTATTGATGTCGTCGTTGTTGGATAGGACAGAGAGAAATGGAGAGAGGAGGGGAAGACAGAGAAGGGGAGAGAAAGACAGACACCTGCAGACCTGCTTCACTGCTTGTGAAGTGACTCCCATGCAAGTGGGGAGCCGGGAGCTCGAACCGGGATCCTTAGGCTGGTCCTTGCGCTTTGCGCTATGTGCGCTTAACCTGCAGTGCTACCGCGCGACCCCCTAGAAATGACTTTTTTTTTTTACATATTTATTTATATTCCCTTTTTGTTGACCTTGTTTTTTATTGTTGTAGTTATTATGTTGTTATTGATGTCGTTGTTGTTGGATAGGACAGAGAAAAATGGAGGGAGGAAGGAAGACGGGGGAGAGAAAGGCAGACACCTATAGATTTGCTTCACTGGTTGTGGGGTGGGGAGCTGGGGGCTCCAACCGGGATCCTCATGCCGATCCTTGCGTTTTGTGTCACGTGCGCTTAACCCACTGCGCTACTACCCCACTCCCTAGAAATGACTTTGAAGGATACTTGTTAAGGGATGGAGTTCACGTTTTAGCTTGACCTGTTACATTAGAGACTTTGTATTCTGCAAGTGCAGACTCACTTTTTTTTTTTAATTTGTTATCTTTATTTTACAAAATTGCATGTCAACAGTGGTTTGAATCCACACCATTCCCACCACCAGAGTGCTGAATCTCTAGTCTCCCCACTGCAAGCCACCACAGTTCCAAGGTTGTAGACATGGGTCAATGTCTACAACCGTGACTGTCCACATTTGTACATAATTGCTGCCCCTTTTTTTCTGATTCAATCCTCTCTTTCCCTCCAAGCCACTCATGACAACATAATTATGTCCATCCATATGTCCCTCTCCTTTTCCTTCTCTCTCTGGGTGCTGATGGAGCTGGAGTTCAGAGCCCTCTTATCTTCATCCTATCACTTCTCCCCCAGTGGGAGTATGGGTCAAGGTTGTTTTGGGGGTGCAGAAGTAGGAGTTCTGGCCTATGTAATTGCTTCTCCGTTGAACATAGGCGTTGACATATCAATCCATACCCCCAGCCTGTCCAGAATCATCTTTCATCTTTCCATGGATTACTCATCCCTCTGCTCTCCCCAAGTGCTATATATTTTATTTTAAGCTGTATTTTGGTGAGTTATCAAGTTATGAGTTCCCCCTCACTCCCCCCCCCCAAAAAAAAAGTGAAATCCAAAGGAAATACAGAAGAGTAGATTCCTATGGAGTGAGGAAAGTCACCTTTTATTCAGGCAGTGAGACACTGCCACCTAGTGGATATAGTATAGATAGCTGGGATGAAAATACTAAGGTCTGCAGGAAGACAGGTGGAAAAGGTTGACGTAAATGGGAACAGAGACAGCAGAGATGGGGACCTGGGGCTGTTGCCAGCTTATGGTTTTCTAGTATTCTGATAACCACTTATCATTTCATCACACTGGGATGTAGACACCTCCCCCCCCCCCGTTTACTGCTGAATCCTTGGTACCCAGGAAGTACCAACCTCATTATAGCTACCTACTAACAAGTTATTATATATAGAATAATGGTGAAAGTAGACTTCCTTTTTAAAAATTAAATTAGAAGATTATTCCTAGAAGACTGTTTCCCCCAGGGAATTCGCTATAGGGCTTTTGTGGAAACAACTGAGTGTTTTTTAAAATATTTATTTATTATTGGACAGAGACAAAGAGGAATCAAGAGGGCGTAAATAGAGAGGAAGAGAGACAGAGAGACACCTGTAGTCCTGCTTCACCACTCTTGAAGCTTTCCCTCTGAAGGTGGGTTCCAGGGACTTGAACCTGGGCCCTTGTGCACTGTATTATGAGTGCTTTACCCGGTGTGCTGCCGCCTGGCCCCCTGAGTGGGTTTTATCTGTACCTTCTAGTTTGCCATCCTGGCTCCTGATGTGAGCTGTTTCCTGACACTTTATTGATTGATACTGAGACAAAAAAAATATATATATATTTTTAACTAAAGGAAGGGCAATGAAAGGCCAGGAGGGGGGCTGGGCGGTGGTGCAGTGGGTTAAGCACATGTGACGCAAAGCGCAGGAACCGGCATAAGGATCCTGGTTCGAGCTCCTGGCTCCCCACTTGCAGGGGAGTCGCTTCACAGGCAGTGAAGCAGGTCTGCAGGTGTCTGTCTTTCTCTCCCCCTCTTTGTCTTCCCCTCCTCTCTCCATTTCTCTCTGTCCTATCTAACAACGATGACATCAATAACAACAATAATAACTACAACAACAAGAACAACAAATGGGAAAATAAATAATTAAAAATAAAAAAGGGGGGCTAGTGACATTTAAAGATCTGGCTTAATCTGAGCACAAAGCATCTTTGAGAGTCTCCAACATGCTGGGGGCCATGGTACAGGGAATTGGAATCTCTGTGTGCTGGGCTGCAGGCCCTCCCCTGTGGAATGGCTGCTGTAGGATAGTTTCCAGCTCAACTATCTTCCAACCCACCCAGCATTTGCATTTCAAAGAAAGGAGCCCAAGATGACGAGGTATCTTTGAAAAACAAACCCTTGGGCAACTTTGTTGGGGGTGTATTTTGCATGGAAGAACAGCATCTTCTTCTAGCTAGTGAAAGCTATGGATTTGTCCTGGAGGCAACTTTTGTGTTTTGGAAAAGAGTGGCCCCCAGGATCCTTAGGTCAAGTATCTGGCTAAGTCATGCCTAGAGCAAGGCCCTGCCTGTTGGAATTTCCGCGAAGCACTCCTGATGAAGAGGAGAAAGGGACACACACTTTGTATCCCACCTGCTGTTGATAGGATATATATAGAGAGAGATATAGAGATAGAGATATATAGATATATCGTTTGGGAAAATGGGGACCAGAAGCTCGTTCACCAAGCAGAGTGCACACTTTACTTCCTATGTGCAAAGACCTGGGTTCAATCCCCAGGCCACTATGTGGAAGCACCATGCAAAGCGGAAGCTTCACAGGCAGTGGAGCAGTGCTGCCCTGTATCTCCCCTCTCTCCCCTCCTCTGTCTCTCACCGTCTCTCTAACATAAATAACAAAGGAAATAAAAATCAGAAAATGGCTGCTGGGAACCATGGTGTAGTGCAGGCGTGAAATCCCAGCCAAAACCCAATAACCAAATGAGCCCTTGCAAGGTGAGTGGTGCCCCAGGGCTTGATCCCTGACGCCTGCCTCTACCTCCATTTAAGTTGGGAAAACAGATGCTGAGAAATGCTCAAAAGAGTTTGGGTCGTAGCTGCACCTTTTAGATATATGTAATTAAAAAAGTTTTCCCTTTTGTTCCCCTTGTTGTTTTATTGTTGTAGTTATTACTGTTATTGATGTCGTCGTTGTTGGATAGGACAGAGAGAAATGGAGAGAGGAGGGGAAGACAGAGAGGGGGAAAGAAATACAGACACCTGCAGACCTGCTTCACCGCCTGTGAAGCGACTCCCCTGCAAGTAGGAAGCCAGGGGCTGGAACTGGGATCCTTATGCCGGTCCTTGCACTTTGCGTCATGTGCACTTAACCCGCTGTGCTACCACCGACTCCCCAAAGCTAATAGTATTTCAATAACATTTATTTAAAGAATGAAAAAAAAATTTTAAAGTCCTCTTATTTTATTAATTTTAATGAGAGAGATACAGAGAGAAAGAGACCAGAGCACTGCTCAGTTTTAGCTTATGGTGGTGCTGGGGACTGAACCTGAGACCTCAGCATGAATATTATGTTGTGTCTCTAGTCCAAAAAACACCTCTTTTTATAACTGATTATTTTTTATGGCCTTGTTTATTTTCTGCACTTTCAGTATTGAATATGGGCTGTTTTGATAGTATAAAATGGATTTTTGGAAAGGTCATAATAACAGTTTCCTATTATTATTTCATGAATGAAATGTAAAGAAAATAGATCAAGTAAATTCTTTGCAGATTTCTTTTCCTCCTAGTTGGTTTTTCTGAGTTTCTCTTTACTGCCACCTAGTGGATGAGGACTAGTTTCTCTTTTTTTTTTCTTCCCCCAAAGTCAAGTCTTTTTAAGAATTTAAAAACATGGTCAGTGATGTATTGGCAAACCTTACCACTCAGTTCTCCAAAAATCAATGTGTGTATATACATGTTTTAATAAATTTTACTGAAATTATGTAGACCCACAGACCCACAGAATGCCTTCACAGAATGTTGCAGAACTCATGTTTGTGTTTCCAATCTATGGCTGTATTTCTTTGACCCTTAAAGATTTTATTTACTGGGGGCCGGGCAGTGGTGCACTGGGTAAAGTGCACATAGTATGAAACATAAGGACCTGCACAAGGATCTCAGTTCAAGCCCCCTGCTCCCTACTTGCAGGGGGGATGCTTCACAAGTGGTAAAACAGGTCTGCAGGTCTCTCTTTCTATCTCCTTCTCTGCCTCCCCCTCCTCTCTCAATTTCTCTCTGTCCTATCCAATAAAATGGAAAAAAAAAGTGGTCCCCAGGAGCAGTGGCTTTGTAGTGCCAGCCCTGAGCCCCACTTATAACCATGGAGGCAAAGAAACAAACAATCACTTATTATGAGTGAATACAGAACACTGCTCTGGCCCTTGTGATGCCAAGGTTCAAACTTAGGACCTCATGTCTGAGAGTCTAATGCTTTAGCCATTAGACCACCTCCCAGTCCACTGTGGTTGCCTTGCCCTCTCTTTTGCACCATCATCACTCCATCTTATGTACCGTCTATGGGCTGAGCAGGGGTCTACATGGTTGAGTGCACGTCTTTTTTTTTAATTTTTAAAAAATATTTATTTATTCCCTTTTGTTGCCCTTGTTGTTTTACTGTTGTAGTTATTATTGTTGTTGTTATCGATGTCATCGTTGTTGGATAGGACTGAGAGAAATGGAGAGAGGAGGGGAAGACAGGTGGAGAGAAAGATAGACACCTGAAGACCTGCTTCACTGCTTCTGAAGCGACTCCCCTGCAGGTGGGGTGTCGGGGGCTTGAACCGGGATCCTTACGCTGGACCTTGCGCTTGGCACCACTTACGCTTAACCCGCTGCGCTACCTCTCGACTCCCGAGCGCACATCTTATATGCCATCTACCCTGTAACTGATTCCCCACCCTTAACACAAATACTTCTCAGCCTCAGCACTAAGTCAAGCTGTCATGTGTAGCTTCAGCCAATTTCTGTTAGGGAAATTCCCCACAGTATTTAATCTCCACCTGCTATTCTGACCCCATCAGATACCTATTAGCCACTGTATACAGTATCCTCACCCACGTGGTAAGTGTAACCTCAGGAACATTAGCGATAGTAATTTGTAGCCACTGTGGTTGGATAAATGGGAAGCAGTAAGCTGGGAATGTCTGTTTGCCTTCACTTTTTTTTGCCTCCAGGGTTATCACTGGGGCTCAGTGCCTGCACTGCAAATAACTGCTCCTAGCAGTTATGTTTTCTCCATTGTTGTTGCTGTTACTATTGTTGTTGCCACTGTTGTTGTTGTTGGATACAGCAGAGAGAAACTGAGAGAGGAGAGGAAGACAGAGATGAAGAGAGAAAGATAGACACCTGCAGACCTACTTCACCACTTGTGAAGCGACCCCTCTACAGGTAGGGAGCTGGGGGCTCGAGCCAGCATCCTTGTGCTTCGAATTATGTGCGTTTAACCTGGTGCGCTACCACCAGGTCACTCACCTTCATTTTTAAGTATGACTTACTTTGTTGCACATTGATGTAATTTAAGTACTGCTAACACCTGGCCTGCAAAATTGTTGAGACTAGGAGCCGCTCCAGTACATCTGTAAATAACTACATCTGGTAGCTTTGGTCCTAGAGTGACTGTTAGCATTCTTTTTTTTTTCAATTTTTATTTATGATTGGATAGAGACAGGGAGAAATTGAGAGAGGAGGGGAGATAGTAAGGGAGAGAGAGAGCACCTGCAGCCCTGCTTCACCACTCATGAAGCTTTCCCCCTGCAGGTAGGGATCAGGGGCTTGAATCTGGGTCCTTGTGCATTGTAGTGTGTGAACTTAACCAGGTGTACCACCGCCTGGCCCCTGACTGTTAGCATTCTGAGAATATCCTAGTGCCCTGAAAGAGAACCATGTGCTAGTTTCTGCTGGGCATTGGTTCAGCATCTGGTGACACGCACTGACGAGTTAAAGAGATCACTTTTTTCATAAGTTGTTAATATGTGTTTTTGAATCTTTGAGCTTTCTTATTAGAAAAGTAGAGAAAGCATAAAAGATAAAAACTCAAGTTTCTTGATTACTGACTGAAACTATTATCCTTACTGATCCAGCTGTTTCAAATATCTCTTGGAGATGATTTTGTAATGGAATACTTATAGAGGATTTAGTGTCTGTCCTCTAAATAAGCCATGACATTATAAGGGGCTTAATTTTTTTCCCAGATGTGATAGAAATAATCCTGATTGGGGGGCCGAGCAGTAGCTCACGGGTTGGGTGCACACGCGCAAAACTCAAGAACCAGCGTTAAGGATCCCCATTTGAGCCCCTGGCTCCCCACCTGCAGGGGAGTCGCTTCACAGGTGGTGAAGCGGGTCTGCAGGTGTCTGTCTTTCTCTCCCCTCTCTGTCTTCCCTCCTCTCTCCATTTCTCTCTGTCCTATCCAACAACAGCAATGACAACAAGGGCAACAAAGGCAACAAGGGTAACAAAAATGAAAAAAAAAAACATGGCCTCCAGGAGCAGTGGATTTGTAATGCAGGCGCTGAGCTCTAGTGGCTAAATAAATAAATAAATAAATAGAGTGCTGAGAAACAGAGGGAGAGAGGGAAAGACACAACTGCACTGATTCTTTCCCCAGTGCGATGAGGGCTGGCCATAAACAAGGGTTGTGTGCATGACAGAGCAGAATATTTCACTGTGAGCTATCATGCTGGCTCATGTACTGTTTCTAAAATAGAGATAATCTTGATTTGTCTATACTTAAATTCATTTCTTCTGAGATATATACAGTTGAGGGGGGTGTTATTTTCTCTTTGGAGGGAAAAAGAGAGATTTACTTTTAAGCTTTTGCTACCTCTTACTAGGTACAATACATTTATTTATTTATTTATTTATTTATTTATTTATTGGGTGAAGACAGAGAACAATTGAGAAGGTGAGGGGAGACAGAGAGGGACAGAGAAAAAGAGACACACCTACAGCTCTGCTTCACCACTTGTGAAGCTTCCCACATTACAACTAGGGGGCTGGGGTTTGAACCTGCATCCTTGCAGATGGTAATGTGTGCTCTCTACCAGGTGTGCCACTGTCTAGTCCCTTATTCACCTTTCTTCTTTCTCTCTCTTTCTTTCTTTCTTCCTTCCTTCCTTCCTTCCTTCCTTCCTTTCTTTCTCTCTCTCTGTCTCTCTCTTTCTTTCTTGGGGGTTAATGGTTTATAGTAGAGTTGGCTGACACATGAAGACAATTTCTCATCTCCTCGAGATAGGTACCTGCAGAACTCTCACCCACCCACTTACTTAGGTCCTTGAGAATCATCTTAAGTGAGATTAGTTTTCCTGAAATGATCTGTCACTGGTTTAGAATGCTGTTGAATTTAGGGGTATGGCTGTACACCTCTATACGGGCTTAAGACTCTGTATCCACAACCAAAATTCCAGTACCAGCCCATCAAAAAGACCCCTGCATGTCCCATCCTTTACCCCCCACTTCCCTGTGGTTATTGGGATAGTTTTCTCAGAGACATGCCGTATGCTTTACATTGGTTTGTTCTAGCCCTCCCCCACCAAGAGAATTAGATCAGTCCAGTTAGTTTTCGTGGCCCACTTGGCCCCGCCAGAGTTCCAGGGTTCCTGAGTTCCAGATTTGGAGAGTTACAGAGTAAGAGAGAGTTCCACAGTTCAAGAGTTTCAGAGTTCCAGAGTTGGAGGGTTCCTGAGTTGGAGAGTAAGAGGGAGTGCTTGTGCCGCTGCAAAGAGACAGCCGAGTTCTGTTTGGTGATTAGTTGGTCTTAGTTTATGAATCGTTGTTCCTGAATAAAGAAATACAGCTTCCCTGCCCAGCCGTTGTCTCCGCGTCTCTGTTACCCGCCCGTGAAGCTAGCCCGCCCGGCCAGAGCCTTCCGAAATTTTAACAACAGAGACAAAGAGGTATTTTTTTCTTTTCTTCTTCTTTTTTTAGCAGAGCGTGGTGTGAAGGATTGAACCTGGGACTTTAGAACCTCGGGCATGAAAGTTTTTTCCATAATCATTAATTATGCCATCTCCCCCAAGTCTTTTGTTTGCCAGTTTTAGTAATCTCAGAAGGACATGCTCTATGACCCTGTGACCCTGCAACTCCTTTTCTGGGGACATATCCCAATGAACCAAACACACCCATCTAGAAAGATTTGTTTATACTTATGTTCATAGCAGCACAATGTGTAATAGCCAAAACCTGGAAGTAGCCCAGGTGTCCAACAACAGATGAGTGGCTGAGAAAGCTGTGGTCTATATACACAGTGGAATGCTACTTATTAAAAATGCTGTTAAAAATAGTGAATTCACCTTATTCACTTCATCTTGTATGGAGATTAAACAAATCATGTTAAGTAAGATCAGCCAGAACGAGAAGGAAGAATTTGGGATGATCTCACTCATAGGCCGAAACTGAAAAACAAGAACATAAGGGAAAACACTAAGCAGAACTTGGACTGGAGTTGGTGTGTCGCACCAAAGTAAAAGACTGGGGTGAGGGGCAGGGTTCAGGTCCTGGAACATGATGGATGAGGAGGACTTAGAGGGGGTTGAATTATTATGTGGAAAACTGAGAAGTGTTACACATGTACAAACTACTATATTTTCCTGTTGACTATAAGTCATTAGCCCCCCAATAAAGAAATTAAAAAAATAGGCTCAAATAATTTTGTTTATGCACCTTGGTCATAACTCTTCTCATATATATTTTCTTTTTAAAAGTTATTCATATTACAAGTAGAAAATATTGAAAATTGTCACTTGTCTTATAGTTTTAATGTTTTGATTTTCTTTCTAGTCCATTAAAGAATATATATGTTTAATGTGTGGTGTGCAGATATCTTCTCCCATATATTAGGTTGTCTGGTTATCCTTGTGAAGTTTCCTTTTGATGTTCAGAGGTTTTTTTTTGTTTTGTTTTTTGTTTTTCTTTTTTTCCTCTAGGGTTATTGCTGGGCTCGGTGCCCACACCATGAATCCACCGCTCCTGGAGGCCATTTTTTCCCCCTTTTGTTGCCCTTGTTGTTGTAGCCTCATTGTGGTTATTATTATTGCCATTGTTGATGCTGTTCATTTTTGGATAGGACAGAGAAATGGAGAGAGGAGGGGAAGACAGAGAGGGGGAGAGAAAGATAGACACCTGTAGACCTGCTTCACTGCCTGTGAAGTGACTCCCCTGCAGGTGGGGAGTTGGGGGCTCGAAGCGGGATTCTTATGTCGGTCCTTGCGCTTTGCGCCACATGCCCTTAACCCACTGCGCCACCGCCCGACCCCCGATGATCAGAGGTTAGTTTGATGTAGTCCCATTACTCTGATTTTCATTTCACATGCCCCTGGGGTTGAGTCTCCAAATATGTCTTCAATGTAAAGGTTCAACAATATTTCACCTATGTCTTCTATATATTTTGTAGTTTCAGATCTAATATCCACTTTGACCAGATTTTGGCTCATGATGTTAGATGCTGGTCTACTTGCATTTTCCTATATGCGGTTGTCCAATTTTTCTAGCACCATTTGTTAAGAAGAAAAAAAACAACAACCCTGTGGTCTGGGAGGTGGTGCAATGGATAATGCTTTGGATTCTCAACTATTAGGTCCCAAGTTCAATCTCCAACAGCACATGTACCAAAGTGATGTCTGGTTACTTCTTTCTCTCTTCCTTTCTCATGAATAAATAATTTAATTTTTTAAAAAAGCCCCACCCCCATTGAATAGTTTTGATCCCTTTGTCATGTACTAAGTGGCTATATATATGTAGGCTCATTTCTGGACTCTTAATTCTGTTCCATTGGTCCAAGCGTCCATTTTTTATTTCAGTACCACACGGACTTAATTACTATTGTTTTGTAGTATAACTGAAGTTGAGGAGCATGATACCTCCCCCACCTTTTCACCACAGTGTTTTTTGACTATTCTTGGCTTTTTTTTTTCCTTTTTCTTTTTGTGGTTCCACAAAAGTTTTTGGATAGGTTGTTCAATTTTCTTGAAGAATATCATTGGGATTTTGATAGGGATTGCATTAAATCTGTAGAGTACTTCTGATAGGGTGGTCATTTTACTAATATTTATTCTTTCAATTCAGGAACAAAAAATGTTCTTCCATTTCATTGTGTCACTCTCTGTTTCTTTTAGCAGTGTCCTATAATTTTCCTCATAAAATTCCTTCACCTGCATTGTGAGATTCACCTCAAGGTATTTTATCTTTTTGGGTTCCTTTATAAATGGGATTGAGTCCGTCAGTCTCCTTTCCTCTGGTTCATCATTTGTATGTAGAAATCTCACAGATACTTACAGACAGGCTACATATTGTACATTTTTTTAAAAGCAAAATTTGTGATCAGGTTGAAAACTAATATTTTCCCTTAACTTGCATGCAATTTTTTGTTGTTGTTGCAAATATTTTTAGGAAATATTTTCTTACTGCATTTGTGGCTGCATTACTTTCCTCTTTCAAGTAATTTAATTGTGGGCATTTTAATATAGAGACATGATTTTTAGAGCATCAAAGACATTCATTTCTGAGGATAACTGAAAAATATCACCACGTGCCAGAGGGCAGATTCAGAAACAAAACGATTCTAGCCTTTTAAAAATCTCTTAGGAAGCTATTTTATAAACATGAAAAAACCGTGATCTGGGTGTTTGATTGACAAGGCACACAATGCTGCAAAATGTCTATTAAGAAAAGCGTTGCTTGGTCCACCCCTCTCCTCTTAGGATAGTGAAATCTCATTTTCAGCCTGAATGAGTGTCATCCATCAGTGGTGTTGGGGATGATGTGTGTGTGGGGGTGGGGTGGGGGGGGGTGAGCCTCTCAGAGCCTGGGGCCACAGGTGACAAGCCCTGGGCTTCCATGTTGTTTTGGAAAGGTCCTTAGGATGCTTGAAACAGCTGAGAGTGGAGTGGAGGAAATGAAATCTCTGTAGAGAATTCAGAAATGACCTCAGCCGGAGCCCTCCTGAAGCATTAATTTCCAACGCTGTCCTATCATGGCAGAGGAGGTTTGTTCTTGCTTGGTGACCCCCACTTGCTGGATGAGGAGGAGAAAGGGGCTGTTTCTTCCTAACTCCAGAAGCTGGAAACTGGAAATTAGAAACCGGAAGTGGATGCTAGCCAGAAAAACCGGAAGTGGATGTTAGCTACAAACCGCAAATGGAGATTAGTAAGAAACCGGAAGTAGGGGTTAGCCTTAGCCAGGGTTTTCCTTCTGCTAGGGAGAAAGCTGATGCAAAGGCTTGTGGAGTCCCGACGCCATGTACTCACATGCCACAGCTGGAACTTCATCTGCAGGACCGCATTTTGCTTTGCTTTTCCTCCCTTCCTTTCTTCCTTTTTTTTTTTTTTTTTTTTGGATACAGAGAAATTGAGAAGGAATGGGGAAATAGAAACAGACACCTACCTGCAGCACTGTTTCACTATTTGTGAAGTTTCCTTCCTGCCGGTGTAGACCTTGGGCTTGAACCCAGTTTCTTACACTTAGCAACATGAGCATTCAACAGGATGCACCACTGCCTACCCCCCATAGGTTTATCTGAAAGGCATTTACCTGAGTGAGTGGCCCTGGGTATGCACCCCAGCACCACGAGAAGCATAGTGAGCTGCACCCAGAGGAGCTCAACGGATGTAGAATGCTGCATTAGTTTCTCTCCTTTTCCATGACTGTCTTTTAAAAGATTAATTTATTTTTTAATGAGAGGGAGGGAGGGAGAGAGACAGACAGACTTGGGGCATCTATCTGGCATGTGCAGTGCTGAGGATTGAATGAGGGACCTCCTGCTTCCAAGCCCAGTGTTCTACCACTGCACTACCTCCTCTTCTCTCTCTCTCTCTCTCTCTCTGTCTTTCAATGAAATATTAGATTGAAATAGTGAATGGAAAACTGGACCAGGGCATCACGACTATACAAGGGCCTGAGTTCTTTCCCTGACACGATTTAAAAATAACTGAACGAAAGGCATCTCTGTTCATCCCAGAGATGACAGAGTCAAGGCTCAACCACAGAGCTTCTGATGGCATAGTACCACCTCACCCCACCACTCCCAGAACTGTGCCCTTGTAGATAGGACACCTCATGAAAAGAAAGACGCAGAGACCCACAAGGGAGCCCCTAAAGATGGACTGTTCACACCTCCCTGTTGAGGACTTCGAGAAAGTTCCATTGGTGAGTATACATTGCCTGACTCCTCCTGACAGTGGAAGGAGGGCTCAGAGACAAAACAACAACAAAGAATAATAGCTGTTTGCAGCCTGTGCCACAGATTCCCCACCCCCTTGCATTCTTGCTGTCCATTGCAGAAGCTGTTCTCCTTTCATGGCAAACAAACAAATAAGCAAAAAAAAAAAAAAAAAAAAAAAAAAACCCAGTTGACACTATGGACATCAGAGCCTGGACCCCCCACAGCATCCTAGTCATCTCAGCACAACTAATAATAGGAGCCCTCTGCCTTTCCCTGGTTAACTCCTAGTTATATTTTTAGCCACTTTGGAAGTCAGAATTTCTCTTCTATTATTTTGAAGAAGAACTGCCTGGCTGAATTGGTGAAGTGAGCTGCACTTCCGAGTGGGTTAGTTGGTTTCTCTCACATTGCCATGCATTTCATTTAATTTCCTCTTTTTTAAAAAAAATAATAAATTTGCTTATCTTTGAAAAACATTTTATTTATTTATTGGGTAGAAATGGAGAGAAATCCAGAGGGGAAGGGGAGATAAAGAGGAAGAGAGGGAGTCGGGCGGTAGCGCTGCGGGTTAAGCGCATGTGGCGCAAAGTGCAAGGATCGGTATAAGAAATACGGTTCGAGCCCCCGGCTCCCCACCTGCAAGGGAGTCGCTTCGCAGGCGGTGAAGCAGGTCTGCAGGTGTCTGTCTTTCTCTCCCCTCTCTGACTTCCCCTCCTCTCTGCATTTCTCTCTGTCCTATCCAACAACAATGACATTAATAACACCAACAAGGGCAACAAAAGGGCAATAAAATAAACCTAAAATAAAAGGGCAAATAAAAAATAAATCTAAAATAAACCTAAAATAAAAGGGCAATAAAATAAACCTAAAAAAAAAGAGGAAGAGAGACACCTGCAGCCCTGCTTCACCGCTCAAGCTTTTCTCCTGCAGATGGGAACCGAGGGCTTGAGTCCTCGAACATTATAACATGTGCATTCCGTTTCATTGCATGCACGCCATGCCAGAGGTTTGCTTATTTTCTAACTAACTCACACAATGTAGTACAAGGCCATTCCTCAGATGGCGTATATGTGAGTACGTTCACAGGGCATTCGCACATTGGTGGGGTTGTCTGTCCAGGGAAGTCTGGTCGCATCCTGCTAGCATCTGGAACCTGGTGGCTGAAAAGAGAGTTAATATATAAAGCCAAACAAATTGTTGAACAATCATGGACCTAAAGGCTGGAATAGTACAGATGAAGTGTTGGGGGGGGGGGTGGGTACTCCATTTTGTTGATAGCTAGTAGGTATATTTTCGTTATATTTCAAAGGGCCTGTAGTTATACTAGTGTTCCTTTTTTTTTTTTTTTGCCTGAGCCTGAAATCTGATATGCAGGTGGTGGATCCTAATTATTGTCCGGGGTGATGATGTCATGGCTGGAAAAAGGACCAGAAAGCTGGATCAGGGAAAAGAGTAGCCTCCCTAGTATGGGAAAGGGGTATAAATATTACTGGGGCCCATAGTTAGCTTAGGAGCCTGTGTGACCTCTACATCTCTCTAGATCTGAGCTCACATTCTGTGGTCATGAGTAGGAACATTCCATGCTGCCCCAATATCAGGACCCATCTTCCTCAGGTGTAGCGTAGAGTATGTTGTCCAGCCTCCCTTTGGAGGATGGAACATTCTCTACCATTGTTGATCCAGGTTGAGGGCAAGGTCCTATGGGGGCCCACAAAGGGGTCTATTTTGTTGTTCCTGGTAGAGATGACTGGTAACAATGGAGAGAGGGATTTATTTGAGTTCTAGGCCCATCAAGTCTGTTTGGGAATCTCAGGACTCCCTGATTAGGGCCTCAGCTGGTGGAATGGCCTGATAATGACTAAACTATCAGGCCATAAACTAATACTGTAACGATAGAGTCATCGTTACAGTATTCCAGTCTCTTGCCCTTATTCAGCTTTTGCAGTCCTTGCTTTGATAAGGTTAGCTTTGGAGTGAGTGAAAACTATCTGTGGAGGGGATGGTATATGGAGGTCTGGTGGTGGGAATTGTGTGAAGCTGTACCCCTCTTATCCTATGGTTTTGTCAATGTTTCCTTTTTATAAATAAAAAATTAAAAAAAAACCAAGGGAAACAAAAGGGAAAATAAATAAATATAAAAAATTAAAAAGAAAATGTGACTCTTACTTAAGTCTGCTGACGCTCATTCCTTTTTTTTATTTCATAGTGATTTAATAATAATTAACAAGATTGTAAGATAAGTGGGGTACAGTTCCACACAGTTCCCACCACCAGAGTTTCGTGTCCCATCCCCTCCACTGGCAACTTCTCTATTCTTTATCCCTCTGGGAGTATGGACCAAAATTCTTTTTGGGGTGCAGAAGATGGAAGTTCTGGCTTCTGTAATTGCTTCTTTGATGGACATGGACATTGGCAGGTGGATTCATACCCCCAGCCTGTTTCTCTTTTTCCCTAGTGGAACAGGGCTCTGGGGAGGTGAGGTTCCAGGACATATTGGTGAGGTCATCTACCCAAGGAAGTCAGCATGGTCTCATGGTAGCGTCTGCAACTGGTGGCTGAAAGGCAGTAAGATATAAAGCAGAACAACTTAATAAACAGGAACCCAAAGGTAGGAATAGAGCAGATGAAATTAGGGGTCCTCTAGTGGGAAGAAGTTAGGAGAGCTATTTTAGGTATATTCCAAGTGGCCCATGACATTGGTAATTTTTGCCTGAGCTTGATAGCTGTCATGAAGGCAGACTAAAAGTATCATCTGGGAAGATGGTATCAGAGTTGTGAATAGGGCTAGAAAGCTGGCTTAGGGCAGAGAGTAGCTCCCAAATATGAGGAAAGTATAAAAATACCACTAACTATAAACCCCATCAATCTGACCTAGGGCCCATATATATTCATACAGGAGCCTGTGCAACCTCTGGGATCTTATTACTCTTAATGAAGTACATTCTAAGGGACTGGGTGGTGGCACACCTAGTTGTGCACACACATTGCCCTGTGCAAGGACCTGGGTTCAAGCCCTCACTCCCCACCTGCAGGGGTGAAGCTTCACAAGCACTGACGCAGGTCTGCAGATGCCTCTTTTTCTTTCCCTCTCTTTTTTTCCTTTCTCCTTCTCCTCTTAATTTCTCTGTCTCTATTAAAAGAAACATCTTCATTTTAGGGAGTTGGGCAGTAGCGCAGCGGGTTAAGTGCAGATAGTGCAAGGCACAAGAACCGGTGTAAGGATCCCGGTTCGAGCCCCTGGCTCCCCACCTGCAGGGGAGTCGCTTCATGGTCTGCAGGTGTGTATCTTTCTCTCCCTCTCTCTGTCTTCCCCTCCTCTCTCCATTTCTCTCTGTCCTAACAATGACTACAACAATAGTAACTACAACAATAAAAAGAAAGGACAATAAAAGGGAATAAATAAATAAATAAAAGATCTTCATTTTAGCTTCTTTTAGTACAGTGTCTCCTTCCCTTGTGTTCTTTCACATTTAATTTCTTTCCTGTCCAATAAAAGAAGGGGGGATGATCACTAGGAGTGGCTGATTCATTGTGCAGGCACTGAGCTCCAGTGATAACCCTGGTGGGAATAGAAGTGAATAGAGATAAGTACAAGGAAATCCATTCTAACAATCAGGAGTGAGTTCAACCCTCAGCTTTCCAGGAATATTCAGACTTTCCAAGGAGTCTTTCTTGTATTAATGATTGATTTGATAATGGCTTACAAAAATTTTAAGATTTCAGGGATTTAGTCGCACTCTGCACCCACCACCCAAGTTCTGTAACCTCTGTCCCCAGAAACTACTATAATTCTCTTTCAGCCTGAAAAACACACATATAGGTATGGAACTAAGAGAGTCCCATTGCCAGGGAGCCCAGACCGCCATACCCACCTGGGCCAGGACACCAAGAATTCTGTTTCCTTCACCTGTCACTGGGCCAGGAATTGACCAGTGGAAACTGGGCAGAGAGTGTAGGAAGGCCTCTGGAGGGGCCTCTGTCCTGCCAGTGTGCTTTCCTTCTATTCCCACCCTGTGGTTTCAACAGAAAGAGAACTCCGCACAGGCCTTTGTTAAGGAGTGCTCTTTTGTCTGTCTTTGCAAAGTGGGTCTTGTTGGATGATTTATGAGGAGGTTAGCTATTCCAGAGGGTCCTGGTGGGGTTTTGTTAGTTCTTTGAAACTGCTGGCTTCAGAGGACAGGTGTGTGTGTGTGTGTGTGTGTGTGTGTGTGTGTGTGTGTGTGTGTGTGTGTGTGTGTGTTTTAAATAATAATCTGGAGGCCTACCCTTAGACTCATTATTCAGGTTGTCTGGTCGACTTTCTAATTAGGCTCCTGTGCTCTCTTGGAAGGCCCCACTGGGGACTGAGGATTCAGAGACCATAGGCTTTAATGAAAGAGATGTTCTCTGGTCGAGGCTAATAGAATCAAAGGGCTCAAGCTCCAGTGAGGTCAGCACAGCCTTCTAGCTTCTCCTTTGAGTTATGCTATTTGTAACTGTGCTTTATTGAAATGCACAGATTTCATTCACATACTGCCACCTTTACCCCCGGCCAAGTAAGTCACATCCATGTATTCCATTTTGTCTTGTTGTATTTCCCCCCCCCCCTTTGGCCAGAGAACTGCTCTGCTCTGGCTTATGAAGGTGTCAGAGGCTGAACCTGGGACCAGTTATTATTTTAGATGCATTTTGAGAATCAAAGCATACAGGTTTCATGTGTAAAGGCAGAAACTTAACACGATGTGAGAGGCTTAGAGTGCTAGTTGTGTTTTTCTTTTTTTTTTCCACCGGGGATATTGTTGGGGCTCAGTGCTTGAAGGAGGAATCCACTGCTCCCGGTAGCCTGCCCTCCCTTCTTTCCTTCTTTCCTTCCTTCTTCCTTCTTTCCTTCTTTCCTTCCTTCCTCCCTCCCTCCCTTCTTTCCTTTTCCCTGTTCTTCTTACTTGCTAGGACAGCGAGAAGTTGAAAGGGGAAAGGGTGACCAAGAACAAGAGAGGAAGAGAGACACCTTCAGCCCTCTTTTGCCACTCATGAAGTTCTCCTCCTGCAGATGAGGACCGGAGCTTGAACTTGGGTCCTTGCCTATGGTAACATGAGTGCTCAACCAGGCATGCCACGGCTGGCTAGCCCCCTCCAGTGCTAGTCTTATATGAAGGCGTGTGCTGGAGGTTGGGCTGTAGTGTAGCAGGTTAAGCGCACATGGCGTGAAGTGCAAGGACCGGCATAGGGATCCCAGTTCCAGCCTCCAGCTCCCCACCTGCAGGGGAGTCGCTTCACAAGCGGTGAAGCAGGTCTGTAGGTGTCTGTCTTTCTCTCCCCCTCTCTGTCTTCCCCTCCTCACTCAGTTTCTCTCTGTCCTATCCAACAACAATGACATCACAAACAACAACAACAACAATAATAACCACAACAATGATAAAACAACAAGGGCAACAAAAGGGGGAAAAAAGCCTCTTGGAGCAGTGGATTTGTGGTGCAGGCACCAAGCCCCAGCAATAACCCTGGAGGAAAAAAAAAATGAAGGGATGTGCTTTTGTTAACCCATAGGAGCATAAACAGGCAGGTGGGAGACCTGGTAAGGTGGTTGGCACAGGGCTTTCCTGTAAGATAGTCCTCTCGGAGCTGTCGCGGGTGGGAGAAGGAACACGGGCTTGAAGTCAGGGCTTTTAGCTCTGGAAGAACCTTGTGATCAACTTGAGAAATCTTCAGCCCATCTCAGATGCCCTGTGTTGTATCATGTGACTGCACCAGATGTCTCGCAGGGCGGTGACAGCTTTACGGAAGATAGTGACTGTTTGCTCTGAGGGCATTTTTCTGTCGAGCATTACCAGCCTCTGAGAACTGTGATGAATCAGGTAGGAGAAAAATCAGTGGAGTACTAGCGTAGCAGGTAGTACAGGCAAGCGAGTGCCACGTGCTGGCAGATGATGGTGTTCACCCTCCTGGGTCCAAAGTGCACGTAACACACTGCCAGGAGATGACCTGGTAGCTTGAACATATATGTATTACAAGCCTGAGGCCCGCCTAGGCTCGACCCCTGGTTCTGCATATAGTCAGGGGGATGCAGCCTGAAACCGGTACAAGCCCTTTGCTCTGTCAGTACTTGCATTGTTGTGGAAATGAAGTGTCCTCTGCAGACAGTTGGGACTGAGGTTCTGGGGTGGGGGCGTATTAGATGTCCCTTGTAGGGTGATGGCTGAAGTATCTTGAGCAGGTGACTTGCTTCACACCAGTGTAGACTGACTTCAGCTTTACTCCAGCCTCCAGCTAGGATGGGCTCTGAGATGGGTCAGCAAAAATCTAGGAATCATCGGTGAGAAGGATGAAGCTAAGAAGAAATCTAGCATCTGTTTCCTCTAAAGTGAGAGAAGGCCTGTCAGATTCAGTCACCTCAGGACCTCAGACAGAGGGCTGAAAGAGGGTGAGTAGTTCTGGATATTGATAGGCTGGTCCTCTGGGCATGTGAGTCAGCATTTTCTTTTGCTGACTAGTCCTGGTTAAATAGGTACATATGCTCAATAGGCAAAATCACTTCATGTTCTGCAATATCCCTACTGGGACTTCATGGGACCCTTACAGTCATTAGGAAAGGATATTTTCACCTAATTATGTGCAGGATAGAGTGATGAACTAATAAGCAGAGAGTAGAGTCTTTAATCTACTCATAGCTTTTTTTTTTTTAAAGATTTTATTTATTTATTAATGAGAAAGATAGGAGTGAGAGAGAAAGAACCAGACAACCAGACATCACTCTGGTACATGTGCTGCCGGGGATTGAACTCAGGACCTCATGCTTGAGAGTCCAGTGCCTTAGCCACTGCACCACCTCCCGGACCACTCTATTCATAACTTTTAAGCAGAGACCAGTGCATGAACTTTTACTGGGCAAGGCATATGGGAACAGCATTCAAGTGGGAGAGATGAAGTTTCGTCTTGGAAACAGTCTGGTGAGAGGAGGCAGATTTTTTAAGATGTGCCAGTCCCAGGGGATGATCTCATTCTGTGTCGACCAGTGGTTGTGGTTATGTGAGGCTGTGCCTCCAAGTTAATGTTTTCCTTCAGGCAGATAGAAGCCAGCAGAACTAGAGAAAACCCTAAAGATCTAAATCTCATATTTTAAATGGAAAGTCTGCAGCTTGGGAGGTTGTATTCCATTGTGGATCTAGACCACAACTTTCTCAGCCACTCATCTGTGATTGGTCACCTAGGCTGCTTCCAAGTTTGGGTTATTACAAATTGTGCTGCTAGGAATGAAGGTACTCTGATCTCTTAGAATAAGTGTGTTTGTTTCCTTAGGATATATCTGAGGGAGAGGAATTGCCTCGTCTCTGATGGAGGTTGAAGAAATCATGTGAAATGAGATAAGCCAGCGGGGGGGGGGGGGATTGAATACAAGATGATCTCACTCATGGGCAGAATTTAAGAAAAAGAGAGGGAGTCGGGCGGTAGCGCAGTGGGTTAAGCGCAGGTGGCGCAAAGCACAAGGACCGACGTAAGGATCCCGGTTTGAGCCCCTGGCTCCCCACCTGCAGGGGAGTCGCTTCACAGGCGGTGAAGCAGGTCTGCAGGTGGCTTGTTCTCTCTTCCCCTTTATGTCTTCCCCTCCTCTCTCCATTTCTCTCTGTCCTATCCAACAACAATGACACCATCATCAACAACAATAATAACCACAACAATAAAAACAACAAGGGCAACAAAAGGGGATAAATGTTAATATATATATTTATGTATTTTAGTTAAAGACAGAAACTGAGGGAAATAGAAAAGGAGAGAGGGCATTGGCAGGTGGATCCATATCCCCAGCCTGTTTCTGTCTTTCCCTAGTGGGGTAGGACTCTTGGGAGGTGGAATTCAATGTCACATTGCAACTTGGTGGCTGAAAAGCATTAAGATATAAAGCAGAACAAATTGTTTAATAAACAGGAACCCAAAGATAAGAATATAGCAGTAGATATAACCTGGGTAGGACAATTTAAGTTGTAGTATTGTTGAAAATGAAGTCTCTAGACACAAACATATGATGAAGCAGGTGGCGTCTCTGATTCATTGGTCTCTCTCTTTTTAAATTTTTTAAAAATATTTATTTATCTACTCCCTTTTGTTGACCTTGTAGTTTTATTTTTTTTTTATTATTTATTTATTCCCTTTTGTTGCCCTTGCTGTTTTATTGTTGTAGTCACCATTGATGTCATTGTTGTTGGATAGGACAGAGAGAAATGGAGAGAGGATGGGAAGACAGAGAGGGGTAGAGAAAGATAGACACCTGCAGACCTGCTTCACCACTTGTGATGCGACTCCCCTGCAGGTGGGGAGCTGAGGGCTTGAACCGGGATCCTTATACCAGTCCTTGCGCTTTGCGCCACCTGCGCTTAACCTGCTGCGCTACAGCCTGACTCCCATAGTTTTATTGTTGTAGTCATTGTTGGATAGGACAGAGAGGAATGGAGAGAGAAGGGGAAGACGGGGAGAGAAAGACACCTGCAGACCTGCTTCACCGCCTGTGAAGCAACTCCCCTGCAGGTGGGGGAGCCAGAGGCTCAAACCGGGATTCCTACACCGGTCCTTGTGCTTTGCACCACCTGTGCTTAAACCGCTGCGCTACTGCCCAACTCCCTCATTGGTCTCTCTAAGCCATAATATTTACCTATAAGTTTCCTTCTATTTGTAGTGGTGTTTTACATTTACTGTAGCGAATTATTCTGGGCAGAGAAATGAGCCTCTAAAAAACTCATCATCCCCATCACAGTGTATTCCTGATCTGCTGTCATAATATAAAGCTCTGGATGGCCAGATATTAAGATGGGACACATTTGAGATGAACAGCTTCAGAAAATGTCCTCTAGCCTTGTGGTGGAGATCTGTCATCTCTCTAAGATGGTGAAGATGCTCCAGAAGTTTTGGGAAAATTAGAATTGAAAAGGGAGAGATGAGACAAGGGAAAGAGAGAAACAGACTGAATCCACTTGCCAATGCCCACGTCTATTGGAGAAGCAATCATAGAAGCCAGAAACTCCCACTTTCTGCACCCCATAAAGAATTTTGGTCCATACTCCCAGAGAGATAAAGGATACAAGAAGACCAAAGAGGTCTGAACCCCAGTTTCACCAGGACTTGAAACATTTGTCACCAGGAATCTTGTTTTTGTACCATCACAGCAAGGGAAGTGAATCTGGAAAGCACTAGAGGAATCTAGACACTGTTCCCCTTCAGAAAGAAGCGGGTAAAAAGGAAGGACACTCTGGAGTATTAATAAGTGTAGATGTGCCTTAGAAATGAAGTGGAGAGGGAGTTGGGCGGTAGCGTAGCGCAGCAGGTTAAGCACATTGGCACAAAGCACAAGGATGGGCATAAGGATCCTGGTTCGAGCCCCCGGCTCCCCACCTGCAGGGGAGTCACTTCACAAGCAGTGAAGCAGGTCTGCAGGTCTCTCTGTCTTCCCCTCCTCTCTCCAGTTCTCTCTGTGCTATGTAACAATGAACAACATTAACAACAATAATAACCACAACAAGGCTACAACAACAAGGGCAGCAAAAGCGGGGGGAAATGGCCTCCTGGAGCATTGGATTCATGGTGTGGGCACTGAGCCCCAGCAATAATCCTGGAGGTAAAAAAAAAAAAAGAAAGAAAGAAAGAAAGAAAGAAAGAGAAAGAAAGAAAGAAAGAAAGAAAGAAAGAAAGAAAGAAAGAAAGAAAGAAAGAAAGAAAGAAACGAGGACTGCAAGCACAAAGTGAAGCAGGATGGGTTTTTTTAATTGCTGTCTTGGTGTATCTAAGAGTTGACCTATCTATGTTCAGATCTGTGCAGAGAGTCCACTTTATCACCTAGAGCATGCCCATGCAGAATAACACTTCATGTTTCTAACAGACACTTCAGCAGAGAAGACAGCCCTTTCAGGGGCAGGGCTGTGGGCTTAGTAGACAAAGAAGGGGATGACGGTCACTTTGTGTACCACGTCTATACTGACCCCAGCACAGAGTCACAGCAGACGCCTACAGAGCCAGTGTTCTCCTCTCCTCCTGTCCCCTGCCCCCCAGCCCCACTCATGGCTTGCTTGGTTGGTGTGATGGTAATTCTGCCATGTCCTCTTGGCTGGATCCCAGTGTCCGGTTATCCCATCTAATTCTGATCTGCAGTGATGTAAAGGTAATTTGCAGCTGTGACCCAACGTTCATTTGCCTTTCAAAGACGTGAGATTAGCCCCCCCCCCCCCCAATCTGTGTGGACCTGATTCAACCAAGTTGAAAGGCTCTCAGACAGAACTGAAGCTCCCTTGACGCAGGCAGAAGAGATTCTTGTGGGCAGCAGCCTTTCCCTGTGTCCTGCCCCATGCTGTGGGGACCTGCCTTCCCAGTCCCACAAAGGCATAAGCTGATTCTTTGCAATAAGCCTCTTATTGTGCACCCCCTACTGCTCTGCTTCTCTCGCGGTGGACCTTGTGTGCTGTGCCAAGTTCTCAGGGGTGTGGGGTTTGAATGTCTATCCATCTGCCAATAAGGACTATCCCATTCACTGCTAGACAGCTTTGCGTGTTGATGCTTGAGACTGAATGGAACAGTGAACGCTTTTTTAAAAAATATATTATTTACTTAATTATTTACTATTGAACAAAGACAGAGGGAAATGGGGCGGGGGAAGGAAGAGAGAGAAACACCTGCAGCCTTGCTTCAGTACTTGTGAAGCTTTTCCCCTGCAGGTGGGGACCAGGAGCTTGAACCTGGGTCTATGCGCACTGTAATGTGAGTACTTAACCAGGTGCACCGCCATCTGGCCCTGGAACAGTGAATTCTTTTTAAAAAAAAAAGGAGTTGGGCACACGTGGCGCAAAGCGCAAGGACCGGCGTAAGGATCTCAGTTCGAGTCCCCAGCTTCCCACCTGCAGGGGTGTCGCTTCACAGGTGGTGAAGCAGGTCTGCAGGTGTCTGTCTTTCTCTCCCCGTCTGTCTTCCCCTCCTCTCTCCATTTCTCTCTGTCCTATCCAAAAAAGACGACATCAATAACAACAATAGTAATAACTACAAAAAGGGGCAGCAATAGGGAAAATAAATAAATAAATAAATAAATAAATGGATTTATCTATTTTCATAAAATAAGGTAAATTTCATTGCTCAGCTCTGGCCTATAGTGGTGTCAGGAATTGAACCTGGTACCTTTGAGGGCATGCCAGTCTGGGGTGCTGCCACTTTACTATGTCTGCATGATCTCCCCAGCCCAATGACTGCATGAATAAAAGCAAATGTTCTTCTTGCCAAATTTCCTGTGTTAGTATTGACATGAACACACACACACACACACCCCTATAAGTTCTCTCTCTGTGCTTTTTTTTTAAAACCAGAACACTGGTCATCTCTGGCTTATAGTGGTGCAGGGAATGGAACCTGGGACTTAAGAGCTTCAGGCATGAGAGTCTGTTTGCATAACCATTATGCTCTCTGTCACCGCGGCCGCCCCCCCCCCTCCCAACAGCAAGGAAAGCACTCTCCATTTTTGTTGTGTTGTGTCCTTCAATGAACAGGAAGACTGAGGAGGGCGGGTAGGGCGGGAGCGTAATTCCTTTCACACCTAGCAAGCAGTAGCACAGAGGAGCATGCTGTCTTGTTTCCCACATGTGAGCATGTGTGTCCAGCCTAGGCCAGCAACTCAGAGGAGACTGAGCCCAGATCTGCTGTGGAGTTGATTAGATTGAGGCAACACACACACACACACACACACACACACACACACACACACACACACACACACACACTGCAAGTTTTCCTCCTTGACTCTCCAGCAGCTGACAGTTTCTCGATATACAGCTATACACAGCCCATATATATATATATATATATATATATATATATATATATTTTTTTTTTTTTACCTGCTCCTTTTTGCTGGGCTCTCAGGCTTCCCATCCAGTTCAGCTTTCACCTCCTGCTAGTGGACCTCTCACATGGGGGAACAAGTTGAGGCTCTGGGAAAGCTGACCACGCACTTCCCACATCCTCCCGTGGGACTCTTCAAGTAGAGCCCCCCTGCCCCTGCCAAGCCTTCACAAATCGAAGTCATTTTGCATGTATGGGTCAAGTAAATCCATCCATCTACCCACACAGCCTCTCCTACTTTCTTTTTCTTTTTAAGCATCATTATCATCATCATCATCATCTTCATCATCTTCTTCTTCTCCTTCTCCTCCTTCTCCTCCTCCTCCTCCTCCTCCTCCTCCTCCTCCTTCTTCTCTCTCGCTCTCTCTCTTTATACCTCCAGGGTTATCGCTGGGGCTCAGTGCCTGCACCACAAGTCCACTGCTCCTGGAGGCTATTTTTTCCTATTTTTGTTGCCCTTGTTATTATCGTTATTGTTCTTACTGCTGTTGCTGTTGTTGGATAGGACAGAGAGAAATCAAGAGAGGAGGGGAAGACAGAGAGGGGGAGAGAAAGATAGACAACTGCAGACCTGCTTCACAGCCCGTGAAGCGACTCCCCTGCAGGTGGGGATCCTGGGGCACGAATTGGGATCCTTGAGCTGGTTCTTGCGCTTTGTGCCATGTGCACTTAAGCCATTGCACTACCGCCCAGCCCCTCTTCTTATTTTTTAAAATCTTTAAAAAAATTTATTGGATAGAGGCAGCTAGAAATCGAGAGGGATGGGGGTGATAGGGAGAGAGACAGAGAGACACCTGCAGCTCTGCTTCACCACTTGTGAAGCTTTTCCACTGCAGGTAGGGACCAGGGGCTCGAACTTGGGACCTTGTGCAGTGTGACATGGGTACTCAACCAGGTGTGCTACCATTTGGCCTTTCTTTATTTCTTTATTTCTTCCTTTCTTTCTTTCTTTCTCCCCCCTCTTTCCCTTTCTTTGTTTCTTCCTCTCTCTCTCCCCCCTCTCTTTAAATGATTTATTTTATTTTAATCAGAAAAAGAGGGATACTAGGGTGCTACTCAGATCTGGCTCATATCAGGGATTGAACATGAGACCTCCAGGCCTCAGGCATGAAAGTCAGGTACACAAATCATTAGCTACATCTCACCCTCCACTAAAACTCTGTATAAAATGTATTCTTGTCCACACTCTTTTCACTGCTTGCAGGGTATGGCACTCCAACAACGCACACATTCTTTCTGCCTGGCCACTGTGTTTTGTTTTGTTAAGCTACTGCGATTAGCCAAACTCTGCCAGCCGCAACTAATATTTTTAGGAAGCTTGGTATGTGTCCATCAATCTTATACACCCCAGTGGTGAGATGTCATGGCTACTTATAAGACACAGTGGGCTGCTTGGCCCAGGGTTGCCTCCTGTGGGGGTGCAGACTCCCCTCACCCCCAGTCCCATGGCGGGGGAAGTGATGGTCTGTAACTGCTCTCACACTCTGTCCCACTGGCCAGACGGGCCCTCTGCCTTTCATTTAGTCTCTGAGACCTGTAGTGTAATGACTGCACTTCCCAGGACTCTAAGCAGGACTTTTAGGTGAAAGTGTTAATGAGAGAGAGAGAGAGAGAACAAGAAAATGAAAGAGAGAGTCAGGCTGCGTTTCTGCAGCTTCAGTTTCTTCCATTACCCTTTTCCCCAAGCAGTGCTTTGCAGAACATCTAGAGAGGTTTAGGAGATCATCCATCAGTTAGTTTGAAGGAAAAAAAAATGAAGCCCGTACCATGGTTCAGTAGATTTTTTAGAAATTGGGTGTTTAACATGAAGAGAGTGGAAGCAGGGAGATAGCATAATGGCTGTGCACAAGACTCTCCTGCCTGAGCTGTCTAGGTCCTCTGTTCAGTCCTTGACACCATTGTAAACCAGAGCTTCGTAGTGCTTTGGAGGAGAAGAAAATAATAATAAAAAGATTTCTAGCAATCTTTTTCATGTTCCTGTTTCTAATAATGAAGATCAGTGTAATGTAAACACCTCTGACTCAACATAGCTCCTTTAAGATTCAAAAGCACCAGGGGGTTGGGTGGTAGGTAGCACAGTGGGGCTCAGTGCCTGCACCATGAATCCACTGCTCCTGGAGGCCATATTTTTGTTGCCCTTGTTATTATTGTTATTATTGTTATTGCTGTTACTGTTGTTGGAAGGACAGAGAGAAATGGAGAGAAGAAGGGAAGACAGAGAAGGGGAAAGACAGACACCTGCAGAACTGCTTCACTGCTTGTGAAGCGACCCCCCTGAAGGTGGGGAGCGGGGGGCTGGAACCGGGATCCTTGCTCCAATCCTTTTGCTTTGTGTCATGTGCGCTTAACCCGCTGTGCTACCGCCGAACCCCTATACCTACATTCTATGAGCTATGCTCAAAATAAATTCAAGTCACGTAAACACCCATCACTACTGAGGGTTAGGATTTGTGATGACACTTCAGTTGTGCTTTTATCTTTGTCTTAATGCAGCCCAGAACCTTGCCCATGTGTGAGAGCTCTGCTGAGGCCTCCCGGACTCATTGTCTTAGGAAGGGCTGGCTGGGGTTTGGGTGGTGGTGCAACTGGTTGAGTGCACATACCACCAAGCAGTGAAGCAGAGCTGCAGGTGTCTCTTTTCTCTCCTTCTCTGTCTCCATTTTCTTCTCAGTTTCTCTCTGTCTCTATCACACATGCACACATGCACACACATGCACACATGCACATGCACACGCATGCACACATATGGCTGGGGTGGAAAGAAGATAAAGGAGAGACATCCCAGCGGCACACCCCCATCAAAGGAGCTCCCCTAGAGCTCCCAAGTGATTCTAGGGCTCAAACCCAGGACTTGCGCATGGTAAGGTGTGCACTCTACCAAGCAAGCCACCTCCAGGCCCCGGCATTCTACCTTTTCGTTATCAGGTAGGTACTAAGAGATTGTTCAGCCGTACTTGGAAATAGTTCACCCAGCGTCTTACTACTAAAACAGCGGCAGAGAGCACAGTGTCACAAGAGCTTCTGCACTCAGTGCTTTGTTTTTCTGTATCACTTTTCACTTAACAAGTGATCTCAAAGGTATCATTTGATCCAGTTCTCACACACACCTTGCAGAGTCAGCAGGCCCAGAGGGTCAGTTGCCCAGCCTGGGGGTTGCTCCTGAGCCAAGCTTTGCCCTCTTGCCTGTCACCTAGGATGACAAGATACTACTGGGCTGTCTCAACAGCCCAATATATATATTTTTCATTTGACATTTAGGATGGGGGGAAAGAAAGGACAGGGACCGTAGAGATACCGCAACACTGCTTCACCATCCACGAAGCTCTCCATGTGCCCGCCATGGTGTTCCCTGAGAGTCCCAGGGCAAGATGCAGAACCAGCATTGCAACTCCAGCATATGCAGTGTGGGGGATCGAACTTGGGACTCCATGCCTGCACTGCACGTCCTACGCTCTGCCACCAGGTCATCTCTCAGGCCAGCTGACGATGGGGGATCTTAACTTGCGTTTCTTTTCACTCTCGTGCACAGTAGGAGCAGAAAGGGTGCTATACGTGGGAATGCACACAGCACAGAATGGGTAGGTTTCATGAAGAAAAGTCGTGTGCGTTCCCACAGTTTGGAAAGAAGATGGGGGACACAGGTATAAGCCAGCCTCATTTCCATACCAGAAAATGTGATGTCATCTGCCCTTTCCCTAAGCCAGTGTATACAGTCCACATTCGATATGATCCCAAATACAATACCCCTGATTTTTTTTTTCTGGATAGACAAATTGAATTATGATGAACTGAAAAAGCACAAGGAGTCAGGACTGAGTGGTGGTGCTTCCGGTTGAATGCACACACCATTACACACAGGAATCCAGGTTCAAGACCTTGTTCCCCACCAGCAAGGGGGAAGTTTCATGAGCAGTGGAGCCCTGCTGTAGATATCTGTCCTTCCTGACCCCGTGCCTCCCACCGTCTACCAAAGTAAAATAAAAATAAATGAATCAATTTTTAAAAAGCACAAAGGATTAAAAACTGATACAAAATGATGGAAAATGATGGAAAAGGAGACTGTGAGTCTGGCTATTATAAATACCATTTTATATATGAAACATGGAAGCAGAAAAGAAATACTTAAGTAAGCCAGAGGAGAATCTTTTTTATAAAATTGGAGTGGGGAAGAGCTTTCTCACTAAGCATCACAATCAATAATTCAGAAAAAAAAAAGGGACAAATTCAAGTTCATTTAGATTTAGTTTCTGCACGCAGAAATCACCATAAGCATTCAAGAAATTATTTCCAAATCCAGGAGACCTCTCTGCAGTTTGGATCATAGACAAAGAAATGGCTAGTTTGCCTGCCTTGTAAAGACTCACATAGCAATAAGAAGAGGAGCAATGAACAAAAAATTAGAGAGGTTGAGGAAATGAAGAGGTAGTTCAGAGAAGTATCTTCCCCTCCCAGAGGAGAAGTGATTGGAGGAAGAGGATAAGAGGGCTCTGAACTCCAGCTCTGTCAGGACCCACAGAGAGAGGAGGAAAAAGGGAGGAACATTTGGATGTAGTAATAGGGTCATGAGTGGCTTGGAGGGGAAGAGAGGACTGGACCTGGAAGAAAAGGGGGACGATTATGTACACATCTAGACAGATAGTTGCAGAGATGACAGTTAACCCATTGTGTGCGACCTTAGGAGAACTTAGCAGTGGTTTGTGATGGAGGGATTGGGGATTCAGAACTCTGGGGGTGGGACCAGTGTGGAGTTATACCCCTGTTGACATGTTATTTTGTAAATCAGTATTGAATCACTAATAAAATAAAAAAAAGAGAAGTATTTTTCCCTCACATCAAAAGAGGCCTTAAAATACTTTATTTTGTTTTGTTTGTTGGATAGAGACAGAAGAGAAAAAAGGGGGGGGACCTGCACTACTGCAGCACTGCTTGTGAAACTGCCCCAATTGTAGATGGGGAGCAGGGATTTGAACCTGGATCCTTGAGCATTATAACATGTGAGCTCAACCTGATGTGACATTGCCCGGCCCCGAAGAGACATTGTATTGCAGAATGATGTCTGGCGGAATGCACTGAGCTATTTTTTTTTTTTCCCTCCAGGGTTATTGCTGGAGCTCGGTGCCTACTCCATGAATCCACTGCTCCTGGAGGCCATCATTCCCCCTTTTGTTGCCCTTGTTGTGGTTATTATTGTTGTTGATGATGTCGTTCGTTGTTAGATAGGACAGAGAGAAATGGAGAGAGGAGGGGAAAACAGAGAGGGTGAGACAAAGATAGACACCTGCAGACCTGCTTCACCACCTATGAAGCGACTCCCCTGCAGGTGGGGACCCGGGGGCTTGAACCAGGATCCTTCTGCCAGTCCTTGTGCTTCGCACCACATGCGCTTAATCCGCTGTGCTTCCGTCCGACCCCCACTGAGCTATCATTTATCACCTTTCAGATGTGCAGTAGGAAGACATTTGGATAATAATCGTGTTAGAAGATGTGTGAAACAGTGGTCTGGAAGGCCTGATAGCAAAAGAACATAGGCTTTGCCGGCATGAGGTCTTAAGTCCGATCCCTGGCACTGCCTGGGATCTCACTCTCTTATAAATCTGTCTTAAAATAAAAGATGTATAAAACTCTCCTAACTTATGGGTAGGGATGGAAATAGGTACAACTTTATAGAAGACAGTTTATTAATATCTAGTAAAGGGACACACATACCCTTTGACCCAACATTTCTGTATGTAGGGATTTAATTCAGTGATGTATTGGGGACTCTGTTCATGGATTTTCTACTTTAAAACATAAAATTAAATAAGAAGTAAGTAGAGTTAGTTTTAAAACCATTCTTTGTCTAGGCAGCCAGGTGGTGACACACTAGGTAGAGCGTATGCATTACCAAGCACTCGGACTCAGGTTCAAGCCCAGGGTCTCCTTGTCAATGGGGGGGGGATGCTTCAGGAGTGGCGAAGCAGTGCAGTAGGTGTCTCTACCTCTCAGTTTCTTTCTCTGCCAAAACCAAACACAAACAAAGAACCCTTCATTGTACCTTCTTTTAGTCCAGTGCCTGCCTGCCTTGTTTTATTTCAAACCTGTAGCACTTGTCGCTAGAACACTATGGATGTGACAGATACATCTCCCTAGCTAGTTCACACTCAAACTCTTGCCAGCCATTATTAGACAGTCTTGAAGGGAAAAGCTTGCTCCTGGGCTTGTGTTTTTGAGGCTGAAGTGCTGACATTTCATTGAGCCTGAGTTAGGGAAAGGTTGCTGATGGTCGATGATAAACCATACATTGATGAGCTGCTATGCCTGGTATTTCAAAAAAAAAAAAAATCCTTTATACATTTTAGGCAATACAGCAAGGCGTCAGGCTACAAAGGTAACATAGAAAAGTCAGTGGCATTCCTCTATGAACACTGTGTTAGTAGGAGAAGAAATCTAGAAATCAGTTCCTTGTACTATAGCAACAAAACCAATAAAATACCTAAGAATAAACCTAACATAAGAAGTGAAAGACTTATATACTGAAAATTACTATTCAAGGAAATAGAAAGAGACACAAAGAAGTGGAAAGATACTCCATATTTATGGGTTGGGAGAATTAACATCATCAAAATGAATATATTGCCCAGAGCTATATACAAACTTAATGCAATCCCCATCAAGATCCCACCCAATTTTTTTTTTAGGAGAATAGAAAAAAAAAAGCTAGAAATGTTTATCTGGAAGCAGAAAAGACCTAGAATTGTCAAAACAATCTGGAGTGTGATGCCTCCAGATCTCAGATCATATTATAGGGCCGCTGTAGTCAAAGCTGCTTGGTACTGGAACATAAATAGACACACTGTCCAGTGGAATAGAATTGAGAGTCCAGAAATAAGCCTCCACACCTACAGACACCTAATGTTTGACAAAGGTACCAAGACCATTAAATGGGGAAAGGAGAATCTCTTCAACAAATGGTGTTGGAAAAATTGGGTTGAAGCATGTAGGAGAATGAAACTTTCCAAACGTTCAGCTGCTCTATAATATGGTGAAGTGTGCACATTAGTTAGCGTTCTCAGCTGTATGGGTAGCACCCTGGAGCCAAACCCACTGGTGTTTGTGTAGTGATACCTTTGAAGACTGCACTGTGTGTAAGGAAGGAAAGCCAGTGTATGGCTACAAACCCAATAGAGACTTTGGTCTCTAACACATCTGGTGAGATTGGGGCCTTGCATGTAGAAACGGCGTGTTCCCGGCACCCGTTCCATCTCAAGAGCACATGGAAGGGGCTGCGTGGCCGGGTTTCATGGTGCAAAGCAGCCGACTTCGCTTAGCCTGTGCTGGCTTCTCCAGTGCTGACGCCATTTCCCCTCGAGTTAGTTCAGATGGTTGGGTTGAGCATCCTCTCCTCGTTCACCTTCCTGCTTCCCCTCTCAGGAAGCACGGCCTTGTGAGAGAAGCCAGGTGTCAGACATTCTTGAGGCAGCGTTTGTATCTATCAACATGCAATTTTTAGTTCATTAGAGTTGGGGAACCGTCCAAAGGGCTTCCTAATTCTGGAGCTTAGCTGGGAGCAATAATTTCCCTGGAGTTGGCAAAGTAGCTCTCTTGGGTAGTGAGCTGTATGAACCATGTGCACAACCCAGGTTCAAGTCCGGTCCTCACTGTATTGAAGAAGGTTTCAGTGCTCTAGGGTCTCCTCCCCCCTCTCCTTCCTTTCTCTCCCTTCATATATATATGCATGTTTGAGCTTCTGGTTCTTTCTTTCTTTCTTTCTTTCCTTCCTTCCTTCTTTCTTTTTTTTTTAAAATATTTATTTATTTTCCCTTTTGTTGCCCTTGCTGTTTTTCATTATTGTTGTAGTTATTGTTATTGTTGTTGATGTCGTCGTTGTTGGATAAGACAGAGAGAAATGGAGAGAGGACGGGAAGACAGAGAGGGGGAGAGAAAGACACCAGCAGACCTGCTTCACCACCTGTGAAGCGACTCCCCTGCATGTGGGGAGCCGGGGGCTCAAACCGGGATCCTTAAGCTGGCCCTTGCACTTTGCACCACCTGCGCTTAACCCACTGTGCTACCACCTGACTCCCTCCTTCTTTCTTTTTTAAATTAAAAAAGAATTCTTTAAAACTTTATTACTGGGTAGAGACAGAAGTTGAGAGGGGAGTGGGATATAGAGAGGGAAAGAGAGAGAGACACCTGCAGCCCTGCTTCATCACTCATGAAGCTTCCCTCCTGCAGGTGGGGACCAGGCTTGAACCTGGGTCCGTGTGCACTATAATGTGTGCGCTTAACCAGGTACTGGCCCCCTTCCTTCCTTCTTTCCTTCCTTCCTTCCTTTCTTCCTTGTTTTTTAAAAATTTTATTAGTGATTTAATATTGATTTGGGAAACTATGAGATAACAAGAGTATAATTTTTTTTTAAAAAAAGTGCTTATGTTTCATTCCAGCTGCACTTTCTTAATCAACCACACTTTCTCTGGCACTGGTGTTAATTTTTAATTAATTTTTATTTTAATTTTTTTGCCTCCAGGGTTATTGCTGGGGCTTGGTGCCTGTACCATGTTCCTGAAGACTATTTTTTTCCCCTTTTGTTACCCTTGCTGTTTTATTATTGTTGTGGTTATTATTGTTGTTGTTATTAATGTCATTGTTGTTGTATAGAACAGAGAGAAATGGAAAGAGGAGGGGAGACAGAGAGGGGGAGGAGAGAAAGACAGACACCTGCAGACCTGCTTCACCGCTTGTGAAGTGACCTCCCAGCAGGTGGGGAGCCAGGGGCTCAAACTGGGATCCTTATGCTGATCCTTGAGCTTCGTGCCATGGGTGCTTAACCCACTGTGCTACCGCCCAAACCCTTTTTAATTTTTTTTTTTTTAACCAGAGCACTGCTCAGCTCTGGCTCATTGTAGTACTAGTGATTGAACCTGGGGCCTCAAAGCCTCAAGCATGAAAGTCATTTGGATAACCACTAAAGTATCTTTCCAGCCGGTCTCTTTGGTGGTAGTGATGGTGGTGATGGTCCTCCTTGTCCTTTTGTCCTTCTCCTCCTTCTTCTTATAAGATATATATATAGGAGTCGGGCGGTGGCGCAGTGGGTTAAGTGCAGGTGGCGCAAAGCGCAGGGACCAGCATAAGGATCCCGGTTCGAGCTCCCGGCTCCCCACCTGCAGGGGAGTCGCTTCACAGGCGGTGAAGCAGGTCTGCAGGTGTCTGTCTTTCTCTCCCCCTCTCTGTCTTCCCCTCCTCTCTCCATTTCTCTCTGTCTTATCCAACAACGAACAACATCAACAATGGCAATAATAATAACCACAATGAGGCTACAACAATAAGGGCAACAAAAAGGGGGAAAAATGGCCTCTAGGAGCAGTGGATTCACGGTGCAGGCACCGAGCCCAGCAATAACCCTGGGGGAAAAATAAGATATATATATATGTGTGTGTGTATATATATATTTGTTATTACCTTTATTTATTTGATAGAGTCAGCCAGAAATTGCAGAAATCGAGAGGAAAGGAGAGATAGAGAGGAAGAGAAACAAGAGACACCTGCAGCCCTGCTTCACTACTCACAAAGCTTTCCTCCTGCACTTGGGGACTGGGGCTTGAACCTGGGTCCTTGAGCATTGTAACATATGCATTCAACCAGGTGTGCCACCTCCTGACTCCCTTTTCCTCCTCCACCTCTTCGTCCTTCTCCTTCTCCTCTTCTTCCACCCTTCCTTCTTCTTCTACTACTATATCTCCTCTCCTCTCCTTTTCTCAGTTTATTGTGGGGGTTGTTAAGGGCTTATAGTACAGTTATTGACACTTGGATCCAATTTTTTATCTATCCGTGATAGATGTCTGCAAACTACTCTCATCACGCACCAGGACTCCTTATCTCCAGCTCTCTCCTTGCCGTCCTTTCCCAGAGTCTCATCTCCTCTCTCTCTCTTCCTCTCTCTCCCTCTCTCTCTCTCTCTCTCTCTCTCTTTCTCTCTCTCTCTCTCTCTCTCTTTCTTTCTCTCCTGTTGCCAACTCTGATGGAAGCCTTTCCATCACAATGTCAGGCTGTGGTTGTTTGTTGCAACGGTGTCATTTTGCTGTCATCTCTTGTTAGTTTGCTTTGAAAGACAGTCCAGTTGGGCTGAAAGATACATAACCTTCATTTGCCTGATAGGTGACTGAGGGATGCTGCCATTCCTCTCCATTACTTCCAAGCCCACTGGAATCTTTCTCTCACGTCCTGCCAGGGAGCGTGCACTTCTCCTGTGTTCACTGTGGCCCTGTACTTTGTATTATTTACCAAGGCCATGTTCCTCACAGGCCTCTCCTGCAGAGCTGTCTGTCACAGAGGTCAGTATATTTTAGAAATTGGAATGTCAACATTCTTCTTCTTGGAATAAATGAAGGGCCTCTGTGGGTGTGAGTTGTGACTGGTTGCTAAGAATATCTAATCAGGTTGTCATCGCTATAGCAACAGCGTTGCTAGGACTTTAAAGTTCCCTGGCAGTCAGCTGGAATTCCTAAGTGAAAGATTCTGTCTGTCTCGGTGGTAATTTGAAAGACCTTAACTAGAAGACCATAGACCTCGGCTTAGGAAAGTGACCTACATCATCAGTGAACTGCTCCCTGCTTTCCAACGCGCTCAAAGGATGTAACTGACAGCCTTTCACAGGGCTCCAATTTCACAGACACTAACTAGTTCACAGAGCAGCCAGGTCATTGATAATCACACGTTGGTTACCACGAAGAAGAGCCACTGAATATTTCTGTCATACAGCAGGACACCAGAGAACTCCAAACCAAGTATCTCAGCGTTCATGTTCTCTCCAAATGAAGATAGCTGTATTTTATTTTATTTTATTTTATTAGTGAGTTAATATAGATCCACGAAATTATAAAGACAGCAAGGTAGGTATAATCCCGCACCATCCCTACCACCAGAGTTCCGTATCTCCACTCCTCCATGGGAAGTTATAATGGTCCTCCTAAGGTTGCAGAAATGGGTGGACTATCATTTCTATAACTGTTTCTTCATATTTATATATATTTGCCCATTCCCCCCCCCCATGGTCTAATCTTCTCTTTCTAAGTCACACCTATACCTACTATTACTTCCTTCTTTTCATTTATTTCTCCGGGTCCTAATAAAGCCCTCTGGTCATCTTCCCCCTACCATTTCTCCCCCCTCTGGGAGTATGGACCAACATTCTTTTTGGGGTGCAGAATGGGGAAGGTCTGGCTTCTGTAACTGTTTCTCCACTGGACATGGGTGTTGGCAGGTGGATCTATACTCCCAGCCTGTTTCTGTCTTTCCCTAGTGGGGCAGGGCTCTGGGGAGGGGAGGTTCCCATTGGTGAGGTCGTCTGCTCAGGGAGGTCAGAATGGAATCATAATAGCATCTACAACTTGGTGGCTGAAAGGCAGTAAGATACAAAGCAGGACAAAATAATTAACAGGAACCAAAAAGTAGGAATAGAGCTTATGAGACAGCTTTACTTCTCTAGTTATAGCAGTATTGTATATGTCTTAGCTTAAAATGCAGACAATGTAGAAAAACTTTCCAGGGTGTACAGCCTAATGGCTCTGCAAAAAGGCTTTCATGCCCAAGGTTCCAAAGTGTCAGGTTTAATCCCCTGCACCATCATAAGCCAGAGCTGAGCAGTTCTCCGGTGAAAAAAAAACCTCCCAGAATGTACAACCAAGTACATCCATAGTTGCTAAATTAAGAGACACAAAGCAGGTATGTGCTTCCTCGAGGGCAACTTGAAGTTGGATTTCAAAACTATTTGTTTGCTCTGTTGGAGTTTTGAGCTTATTCTCCCTCCCACCCCACCCCCACTACCCGCCAGGAACATTCAGAACATTGATATGATCAGAAGCTAGTCTGAAACCTGAAAGTTTTTGTGTTTCCTAAATCACTCCTCTGTTCTGTTCCAAGAGCTATTCAAAACACTTGGCTTAAGGGTTTCTTGGGTTGCTGCCATTTTTTTTTTCCACCTGGGTTATCTCTAAAGTTCATTGTCTACCTGGCAACCCATACTTTCTTTTTTTATAAGTGAGGAAAGAATGATGAAGAGAGAGAAGAGAGAGACACCTGCAGCACTTTTTGACTACTCAGGAAGCTTCCCCTCGAAGGTGGGGATCAGAGAATTGAAGCTGGGTCCCTGTGCACAGCAATGTGTGTTTTTATGGTAATGTGCCCAGTCCCAGTCTCCATCTTAATAAAGCACAAAGCCGGCACATTTTCTTGTCTTTGTCGCTAAACCTTGAGTGAGGGGAAGAGATTTTGCAACTGGCTCGCTTCAACTTGGAGAGGCAGGGTTGGGTTCAATCTGGGGAGCTAAAATAACTGCCTATTTTTAACTAGCTGTGCAAGTCTGGAAAGTCAGATTTAGACAGACTGGAGGAAGAGCGGGTCGAATCAGGCTTGAGCTATAAGTAACAACGGTCTCTGTCTGTTATGTGTCATTTCATAGAGACCCAGAAATGCAAAAAACAGAGGAAGTCTTTTGAAGATTCCCCAGGAGGGTGGGTGAGTCAATAAACAATGAGCAAGATCAGAATCAGTATCTTGAGAGCTAAGGATGTGGCAGGCCCAGTTGTTAGCACTTCAGAGTAATGTTATTCTTCTCTTTCTGACTTATCTCACTTCACATGATTCCTTCAAGCTCCATCCAAGATGAAGTGAAGAAGGCGAATTCATCATTTTTAATAGCTGAGTAGTACTCCATTGTGTATATAGACCACAACTTGCTCATTCATTCATCTGTTGTTGGACACCTGGGTTGCTTCCAGGTTTTGGCTATTACAAATCGTGTGCTGCTATGAACATAGGTATTCACAAATCTTGTTGGATGGGTAATTTTGGTTCCTTAGGATATATCTCCAGGAGACAAATTGCAGGGTCATAGGGTAGGTCCATGTCTAGCCTTGTGAGTTTTCTAGACTGCCCTTCACAGAATTTGGACCAATTGACATTCCCACCAGCAGTGCAGGAGGGTTCCTTTGTCCCCACAACCTCTCCAGAGGCTTTTTTTTTTCATTCCTTTTATTTCAGATTGATAGAGGTAGAGATAGAAGGAGAGAGGGTTCGAGTGGTGGTGCACCTGGTTGAGTGCTCACATTACAGTACACAAGCCCCCAGCTTTGAGCCTGTGGTCCCCACCTGCAGAGGGGAAAGCTTCATGAGTTCTGAAGTAAGGTTGCAGGTGTCTCTCTGTCTCTCTTCCTATCTCCCCCTCTCAATTTCTCTCTCTCTGTCCAATGGTAAATACAAATATTAAAAAATATTCTGACTGGTTGAACTTTCAAAGGGTTTTACTTTCTTGACCTGTGTCCATATTTGGGGAACATTTAGCCTATACTTGCAAATTGCAGTGTCGACTGCTGAACTAAATGTTGTGATTTCACATGTTCACGAGGCCATCTGTCATGCTCAGGTTATTCGTTCCTTTCTCAACCGTCGCTCTTTGTTCTTCCCCATGGATAATGAAAAATACATAGGTGGGTGGACCGCACTGATTCACCATCCATTCTCCATACAAATCATGTAATCTCAGGACAATTGTTATGTTGGAGGCCATCCATGAAAGGCACTTAGAAATGTCACAAAACCCTGGCAGAAACGCCCGTGTCCAGCAGAGAAGCAATTATAATAGCCAGACTTTCTACCTTCTGCACCCCATAAAGAATTTTGGTCCATACTCCTAGAGGGAGAGAAATGTTAGGGGAAGGGGAAGATAACCAGAGGGCTCTGTATTCATATTCCATCAGGACCTAGAGAGAGAAAAGGGGGGGGGGAAGAAAAAAGGACACTCAAGTAGTAGGGTGTGATTTAGGAAGGAAGAGAAGGCAGGACTATAGAAAAATGGACAAATAAATATAAATATAGACAGATAGTTATAGAAATAATAGTCACCTGATATCTGTGACCTTGAGAGAACCACTGCAGTTTCCAGTGGAGGGGATGGAGACTCAGAACTCTGGTGGTGGGAACAACGTGGAATTATACCCTGTTATCTTACAATTTTGTAAATATTAAGTTATTGACAAAATATATAAAGAAAAAAAAGAAGCCCTGGCAGAGTGTGAATCCCTTGTTATGTTACTTGAGTCACCCTATTTTTCACCTTCATGAAGTTTTGCTCATATATCTTCTAGAGAGTTGAAGACCATCCAGCATAGATTTAATTTAATTAATGTATTTATTAACACTTTTTAAAAATTGTTTGTTTGTTTGTTTTTGCCTCCAGGGTTATTGCTGGGGCTCGGTGCCTGCACTATGAATCCACTGCTGCTGGCAGCCATATTTTTTCCATTGTTGTTGTTGTTTTCCATTGTTATTGTTGGATAGGACAGAGAGAAATGGATAGAGGAGGGCAAGACAGAGAGGAAGAGAGAAAGACAGGCACCTGCAGACCTGCTTCACCACTTGTGAAGTAACACCCCCCTCCACCCCACTGGTGGGAAGCTGGGGGCTCGAACCAGGATCCTTTGCACCAAACCTTGCACTTTGCACTATGTGCACCTAACCTGCTGTGCTATCGCCAGCTCCCTATTAGCATGTTTAATGAGAAAGCATGTGACTCTTTAGCATATAATGATATGGTCTTTACTCATTTATATTTATTGTTGTTATTACTGTTGTTTTATCAGAGCACTGCTTAGCTCTGGCTTATGATGGTGCAGGGGTTTGAACCTGAGACTTTGGAGCCTCGGGCATGAACATCTGTCGCATTACCACTGTGCTCTCCCTGGTGCTGCCCCTGGTTCTCCTGTGTGTTTCTGGGGAACTGTGGACACTGCTGGGCAGTCTCTCTGGACAGGCTGTGTTTAGACGACACCAGCCTCTCTGAGCCTGAGGCTTAGGGTCATGAATCACCTCATCTGCTCTGTAGCACATTAACTTGGGATTCTAGGGGCTGTGCCTCTGTACCCCGAGCCTGACTCCTGTCTCCAGCAAGTAGACCCTTGGAAATGTGATACTTGAAGTAAGATGAGAAAGTAAGTCCCTTTGCAGCCTGGGTTCTGGTTCCCATTTTACCCTAGGCAAAGGACCCTGGTTAGAGCCCCTGGCTACTTAGGGGAGCAAGCTTCACAAGCAGTGGATCAGCACTGTGATGTCTCTCCTTCTCTTTCTCTCTCTTTAAAGAAATATTCTTGGAGCCAGGCAGTGACACAACCAGTAAAGCTCTGGTTACCATGTACAAGGAACAAGGTTCAAGCCCAGGGTCCCCACCTACAAGGCGGGGGGGGGGGGGAAGCTTCATGAGTACTAGAGCAGTGCTGCAAATGTCTTCCTCTCTCCTTCTTTGTCTCCCCGTCTCTTGCCTATTTCTCTGTGTTTCTGTCGTTGCCATCATCATCATCATCCTAAAACAACTTATGTAAAAATTCTGTTGGAGAGCAGTGGAATCATGCAGACACAAATCCTAGTGGTGAAAATAATAATTGATAATAATAAGCCATCGTTTAAAAAAGTTGTTTTCAGGGAGCCGGATGGTTGCACAGTGGGTTAAGCACACATGGTGCAAAGCGCAGGGACCGGCATTAGGATCCCGGTTTGAGCCCTTAGCTCCCCGCCTGCAGGAGGGGTCACTTCACAAGCAGTGAAGTGGTGAAGCAGGTCTGCAGGTGTCTATCTTTCTCTCCCTCTTTCTGTCTTTCCCTCCTCTCTCGATCTCTCTCTGTCTTATCCAACAGCAATAGCAACAGGGCAACAAAAATGGAAAAATGGCCACCATGAGCAGTGGATTCATAGTGCAGGCACCGAGCCCCAACGATAACCCTGGAGGCAAAAAAAAAAAGTTGTTTTTAGTAACTTCTGAAAGTTCCAGGGAGGTAGAGATCCTTTAACTTAAAAGGATCTCAAAAGTTCATTAGTGCGTGCTGTGTTTGCTGTTGAATATTCATTTGCAAGGACTGACCTTTCTGTTTTGTATGGCTAGAGTGTATTTTCTAGTCCTTGGATGAGTGGGACAGCTTTGTTTTTCTCAAGCCCCCATTTTTCACTTTCAATAAATGTCTTAGGTATATGGAAACTCTGACTTGCTCTTTTTTTCTTTTTTTTTTTTTTAATTTTATTTACGGGAGTCGGGCAGTAGCGCAGCGGGTTAAGCACAGGTGGTGCAAAGCACAAGGACTGGCGGAAGTATCCTGGTTCGAGCTCCTGGCTCCCCACCTGCAGGGGGGTCGCTTCACAGGCGGTGAAGCAGATCTGCAGGTATCTATCTTTCTCTCCCCTTCTCTGTCTTCCCCTCCCCTCTCCATTTCTCTCTGTCCTATCCAACAACAACAATGGCATCAATAATAATAATGACTACAACAATAAGACAACAAGGGCAACAAAAGGAAATAAATACATATTAAAAAATTTTATTTCCTTGTTATTGGATAGAGATAGAGAGGAATTGAGAGGGGTAGGGGAGAGAAGAGAGATACCTGCAGCCCTGCTTCACCACTTTTCCCCTACAGTTGGGGGCCAGGGGCTTGAAACATGGTGCTTGTACACTGTAAAGTATATACTTAACCATGGTTCAAGCCTGGCCCTGTACCAACTTTATTTATGGGGTGCAGAATGTAGAAGGTCTGGCATCTGTAATTGCTTCTCCACTGCACGTGGGCATTGGCAGGTGGATCCATACCCCTAGTCTGCTTCTATCTTTCCTTAGTGGGATAGAGCTCTGGAGAGGGGAGGTTCCAGGACATATTGGTATGGTCGTCTGCCCAGTGAGGTCGTATGCCCAGAGAGGTCAGGATGAAATCATGACAGCGCCTACAACTTGGTGGCTGAAAGACAAAAAGATATAAAGCAGGATAAAATGTTCAGCAGGGAAGCAATTACAGAAGCCAGACCTTCCACCTTCTGCATCCCACAATGACCCTGGGTCCATACTCCCAGAGGATTAAAGAATAAGAAAGCTATCAGGGGAGGGGATGGTTTACGGAGTTCTGGTGGTAGGAATTGTGTGGAGTTGTATCCCTCTTATCCTATGGTTTTGTCAATGTTTCCTTTTTATAAATAAATAAAAAGAAAAATAAAGAAAGAGGAAAAAATGTTTAATAAACAGGAACCACAAACTAGGAATAGAGCAGATGAAAGCAGGGAGCTTAAGGTGGAAGGAAGCTAGGAAGTCTATTTTAGGTGTGTTCCCAGGAGACTATTGACATACAAGACCCTTTCTGCTTCAACTGCTTGAAAAGAGTTGAGAAAGACTTAGCAAGTGAAGGGTGCATGTTAGGCACAACTTGTGTCATTCAGCTAGTTTCCATTGAGCCTTTGCCCGAGGATGCCTTGACATCCATACTGATGGTTCTGGAAAAGCTTTTCCCCCCTACCTTGGATTCACTGTCAGATGACCCACTGAACCTGACCCTCAGATACTGAGAACATTCCTTTTCTAAATGACTGGATGCCGTGGGTAGAAGGGGGGAAGGGCGGCTCAGAGCACCTTCCTCTTCGGGCTGCAAAGAGGAGTTCAAAGTAACACTGCATTGCCTTGGGGGGGGACCTCGCCCACCTCCCCGTATTTCCCTTGCAAATCACAGGATGAATCTCCGAGTGCCTTCAATTAGAATCCAGTGTCTTGGCTGTCAAGTCTCCAAGTCCGTGTGTTCAGGCTGACAGAGCTCCGTAGCCTGCAGCATCCAATGGAAATTAACGATATGAAACCCAGGCAACCTGACAGGAAGTCATTTTGCAAAGCTAGCGGTTATGACTTGGGAGAAAATTTGAAATTAAGTCTGTCTCGAAGCAGGGACCATACTTTTGAGAGAGATTCGTCACAGGCCATCCATCAAAACACCAGCTTACAATTCAAATGTTCGCTTGTGAGCTGGCAACCAAAACCTCCTGGGACCCATCCTGGGGAGAATTAATGTCACAGGAGTTGATCACACTCGCTTAGGAGAACAGCCTTGGTGAATGGAGCAGCAATGAAATCATTCATTATTACCTGATGATTTATGGGCTTGGCAATTTAGAGTTCAGACAACAGGGTCTAAAGGAGCAGCAAAAGGTTCTGCAGATTAGTGCCTTGTGCTACTGAAGAGAAATGCAAGGGCTTCCCCGTCCTGCACCACACCCAGTGGAGACCCAAGGGAGACATCCTGCGCCAGGGTTGAGGTGACTCGTAAGTGCCGCCTCTGGTGAATGTAGATGGTTGCAAGGAGCAATGGAAGCCACCCACCCAGCTGACTTCTTTTTGTCTTAACTGCCCTTTTTTTTTTTTTACATTTGCATTCCCAAAGAACATGTCCATTACAACTTGTTCCCCATGTCAATTATATAGATGTCAATTATATCCACTTCCACTTCTGCTTGGTGTGGAAATTTGCCAGGGACCATGAATGCACTGGCTCCCTTTTGCTTTAAAGACAGAGGAGTTGAGAGAGATGGGGGAAGAGAGAGAGAAAGTGAGACCCATAGCATCGCTTCGCTTCACTGCATGTAAACCTTCCTTCCTGCAGATAGAGACCGGAGACTTGAACCCGGTTCCTTGTGCATGGTAATGTGTGTTCCCTACCGGGTGTGCCACCGTCCAGCCCAGGGAGCATCCTTTTAGCACTTGTGAGAGAGGATGCTTTCTTAAGGCTGTAGCCAGGACGAACCCCAAGGGAAACTGTCAGCAAGATGCCATGCTTTTGCTCCTGTCACCCCACAGAAACACTGGGGCCTGGGGATATGAGTCAGAGAGTGTACCTCCCTTCCGAGTTCCCCCTTCTCCCTGCTGGCAACTCATGCACCACAGACTTCACTCTTTTTTATTTTATTTTAATTAAATTAATTAATTAATTTATTTTGCCTCCAGGGTTATTGGGACTCAGTCCCTGCACTACCAATCCACTGCTTCTAGAGGCCATTTCCCCCATTTGATTGCCCTTGTTGTTATTATTGTTGTTGTTGGATAGGACATAGAAAAATCAAGAGAGGAAGGGAAGACAGAGAGGGGGAGAGAAAACATTCTAGGCTATACTGATTTCAGGACGCATCTTCCTCTGGTGGTAGGTAGAATATGTTGTCCAACCTCCCTTCGGAGAATGGAACATTCCCTACCGTTGTTGATCCACATTGAGGCAAGGTCCTATAGGGCCCACAAAGGGGTCCATTATGTTGTTCCTAATGGAGATGACCAGTGACAGTGGCGAGAGGGATCTGTCAGAGGTCTAGGCCCATCATGTCTGTGTGGGAGTCCCAGGACTCCCTGACTAGGGCCCCAGGTGATGGGGTGGCCTGGTAGTGACTAAAGAGTCGTCATTAAAGTGAGGGTCTCTTGCCCTTATTCAGCTTTTGTAGTCCTTACTTTGTCTGACAAGGTTAGCTGTGGAGTGATTGAGGGACATGTAATAGGAAGTAGGTGAAGAGGGGATCTAGGTCTAAGTAGAAAATGTTTCATTAGGTACTTTTAGGTGTCTTTTTAGGACCACAGATCTTTATGGGGTACGGAAGGTGGAAGGTCTGGCTTCTGTAGTTGAGTCTCTGTTGGATGTGAGTGTTGATCCATACCACCAGCCTGTTTCCATCTTTTCCTAAGGGGTAGGGCTCTGGAGAGGATACATTGGTGAGAAATTCTTTTTCTTTCTTTCTTTTTCTTACTCTTTCTCTTTCTTCCTCCCTCCCTCCCTTCCTCCCTCCCTTCCTCCCTTCCTTCCTCCATTCCTTCCTTCCTTTCTTTCCTTCCTTTTAAAAAAATATTTATTTCCTTTTGTTGCCCTTTTTTATTGTTATAGTTGGATAGGACAGAGAGAAATGGAGGGAGGAAGGGAAGATAGAAAGGGGGAGAGAAAGACAGACACCTGCAGACCTGCTTCACCGCTTGTGAAGTGACTCCCCTGCAGGTGGGGAGCTGGGGCCTCAAACCGGGATCCTTACTCTGGTCCTTGCGCTTTGTGCCACCTGTGCTTTACCCACTGCACTACCGCCCCACTACTTCCTTTTCCTTCTTTCCTTCCTTCCTTCCTTCCTTTCTCCCTCCCTCCCACCCTTCCTTCCTTCCTTCCTTCCTTCCTTCCTTCCTTCCTTCCTTCTCTCCTTTTCCTTCCTTTTTTTTTTTTTTTTACCAGTGTACTGCTCATTTTTGGCTTATAGTGACCCTGGGCATGGAACCTGGGACCTGCCAGCCTCAGGTATGAAAATCTGTTTGCATAACCATTATGCTATCTCCCCCACCCCTCAAGTAAATAAAATTTCAAAATCTTGAAAAATAATGGATGTATTTATAGATTCTGTAGCTAGAGCTACTAAATAATTTACCATCAGTAGGTTATTAACATTTTAAATGTCTCTGTGAAAATCAGCCTTTCCTTTTCAATATTTAATTTAAAAGTCTTCTCAGTCTGTGTCACTGCGCAAGCAGTGTGAACTAGAGGCACCGAGAACACATTTCTGTAACCACACTTGTAAATAAAGTCGTGCTCCCACCTTTTGTATCCAAGGTCTGCCCTAGGTATTGAAAAGTCAGTTATTCTAAGCAAGACACTTTCACTTAAATGTTACTTGATTATATGCACACAAATTAATCAGGTAAAGTCAAGCACACACATAATATTCCAGGGGGAAAATGTGTACTTATTTTGATGATTAAGTATGTATGGCTGTTTTTATTTGTATTCACTTTTTAACCTTTATAAGAATATACGGGGGGCAGGTGGTAGTGCACCTGGTTAAGTGCACAGTTTATCATGTGAAAGGACCTGGGTTCAAGCCCTCAATCCCCACCTATAGGGGGAACATTTCAGGAGTGGTAAAGCAGGTCTGCAGGTGTCTTTCTCTCTCTCTCTCTTCCCCTCTATCCCCCTTCCATGCTCATTTTCTCTCTGTCCTATCAAATAATTTTTTAAAAAATATAAGAATATACTCCATCAAAAAAAAAAAGAATATACTCCATCTTTACAAAGAAATTAGGATGCATCTGATTTGTGCCAAGACGAACTATATATCATTCAGGGTAGAGAAATGCCTTTTTCATGGGATAAAATTATTATTGTATTCAACAAAATTTCAGTGCCTCTAAGAATCTGGTATTGAACCTTTATGATGTTTTCATAGAGACAGAGAGAAATTGAGGGGGGAGCAGAGATAGAGAGGGTGAGAGACAGGGAGACACCTGCAGTCCTGCTTCAGCACTCACAAAGCTTTCCCCCTGCAGGTGGGGACCAGAGGCTTGAACCCAGGCGCTTACACATTGTAATGTGTGCTCCACCAGGTCCACCACCACCTGCCCCCCCACCCCCCGCCTGCCCCGTTTTATTTTCTAGAAGAGTTGTAACATTAATGTAAAATCTGAAAGAAAAAAAAAAACAACTGCAGTAGCCAAGTGATTTTTATGATCATAGAAATCCAAAACACTAGTGAGCATACCGGTAAATACAGTGGACTTTACTCACGTTACTAGATTTTATTTCTGAGCCGATTGTTGTTAGGGAAGCATTCCCAAACATGGAATAAATGTGGTGCCTGTGTGCGAAGAACACACTTCAAAGACTGGATGTAGTTTATCGCATTAAAAATGTATTGGTCTTGCTGTGGTTTAGTGGAGTCATAACTGGGAAACTCGTTAGGGATTAGATTGGCACCCGCTGTACAGACTTTTAAAAAACATTTAAAAATATTTATCATCTGAAAAATGCACTCACTTTTTCCACTGCCATGAACATTATATATATGTTTTTGTTGTTTGTTTCTTTTTGATCTCAAGGCAAAGGAATCTTTCACTTGTACTTATGAAGCAGTTTGAATGAGAGTCTGTTTCTGGTCTATCATCTACCAACACTATGAAGATTTCTTTTTTTCTCCCCCCCTTTTTTTTTCTTTTTAAAGGAATTTGAAAAGTGGTTCATGTAGAGGACAGATATGAACCTGGGGGATTGCTTTCAGTTAGAGAAGTGGAAAAGAGAGATTTCCCCCTCTCCTCTGTAGTGACTGTTCTGCCAGCAGATAGGCATTTATCACGAGGAGGGGCAGCCAGCGTTAATGAATGAATGAATTATAGTGGCACAGGGCACCGTCTTTGGACTGCAGCTCATGGCAGCTTCTCTAGGCCAGCAGAACAGCTGTTTCTGCTGAATTAGTGGAATGTGAGAAGCACTGATGTCAGCCCCTCAAAACCCAGAGAGTAAGGGGGATTTCCCACACCCCCTCGCACCCTGATAAATAGAATCTTTTGTACACAAAGAGAGAATTCAGAGGGTCCTGTGTTATTAGAACACAATGCTCTGTCCATTCTTCCTGAGCAAGGAGGTCCTCAGTGTGAGCTGTTTCAGGCGGTTCTGGTACCATCTCTTAACGTGGCCAGAGTCCCCTATGGTCAACATAGGGTGAACCCCAGGTCTGCAGGAAGAGAAGTGGGGAACAGTTCAGATGGGAGAATGTGTGGACATGGTTGGCGAAAGTCTAGCTGAAGGCTCCAGTCGAGGGACTTAAGAGTAGAGTTCAGCTCTCCCTCTTTCTTGCTGGAGGCTTGGGGTTCAGTTAGCATTTTCACACGTTATTTATTTATTTAAATCTGCAGCATGTGAATAAAAATAGAACAGACCTTTGGTAAAGGATTGGGGTGGGGGGAAGAGAAGGAGGGCGTTCAGGTCCTGGTGCACAATGGTGGAGGAGGACCTAGGCTGGGGGGGGGGAATCAGAGTGTTTTGCAGAAAACTGAGACATTTTACACATATATCAACAACTGTATTTACTGTGAACCATTAATTCCCCTACACACACAGACACAGACACACACACACACACACACACACACACGAACTGATCTCACAGGGTTGCTCATGAGCATGAACAGAAAAGATTTATTTATTTAATTTTGCCTCCAGGTTATTGCTGGGGCTCGATGCCTGCACTACAAATCCACTGCTTCTGGAGGCTATTTTTACCCCTTTTGTTGCCCTTTTTTTAAAAAAATCATTGTTGTGGTTATTATTATTGTTGTTATTGATGTTGTCATTGTTGGATAGGACAGAGAGAAATGGAGACAGGAGGGGAAGACAGAGAGGGGAGAGAAAGAGAGACACCTGCAGACCTGCTTCACCGCCTGTGAAGCGACTCCCCTGCAGGTGGGCACCGGGGCCTGGAACTGGGATCCTGACGCCAGTCCTTGCGCTTCCTGTCATGGGTGTTTAACCTGCTGTGCTACTGCCCAAGCCCCAGAAAAGATTTATTAAAGGGGGAGTAAAAAGATTGTCTCATGGTGGACACAGAATAAGTGGAAGCTGTTTTTTTTTTAAGTTTGTTTTTCTTTTTTCTTTTTAAAAAATCTTTTATTATTGGAAAGAGATAGAGAGAGAGGAGGGGAGGATAAAGAGAGAAAGAGACAGAGAGACACCTGTAACTCTGCTTCAGCACTTTCCCCTGCAGGTGGGGACCAGGGATTTGAACCCGGGTCCTTACATACTGTGCTTAGCCAGCTGTGCCACCACCTGGCTTGGAAACTGTCTTTATGAGACATTTTATTCCAAACCATTTGTGATGTATGCCAAAGGAAACATTTGGGATATGAATGATTTTCTCTTTTAAAAATGTACTGGAATGGCTGTCAAGCCTCCTTGTCAGATACTGCGGCCAGTTAGAAGGGCTCTTGGGACACCTGAGAAATAATTCATAGGAATGTAGATTTATTTTGAAAAGGCACAGTGTGGGCTTGATCTCAGGAAGTGAACAAAAGCCTGACCCCAAGCTCCACAAAGGGGTAGAAAATACATTTAAGTGCAGGCAAGGAAAAGGAAACAGAATAAAGGCTTAGACAAAATTGAATGATAATACACCTTTGGCAAAGAAAGGGAGGCAGGAAATAAGCCTGCCCTGAGCTAAGGGTCTTCAAGATTTATGAAAGTTCTTGGTAACCCCCTCCCCCTATCTGTGATTGGCTAATTCATATTTGCGTGGGCTCTCTTGGTTCTTGTGACTCAGGCAGGTGAATGTGGACAGGCACTGCGTTAGGTTTACAGGTCAGAAGAAGTGATCTTGTGTCAGCCATCATGCTTCCTCTTGCTCCTCCATCTTGTGTCTTCACGCTGATGCCCCATTCATTATCTCCACCATCTTGTGTGTTCTGGGATGAACACACAATGGGTTAAGACTGGTGTCTGTGGGCACGAGTGAACATGAGGGAGGAGATGAGAGGTGATTCCTTTCTTGTTTACCTTTCCTAAGGCTAGGGAGGAAGCAGCCCGCTTCTGCATACTCCAGAACAAAGCATCCCATTCCCCCCCATGCAGTTATGTGAAAAACTGCTTTGTGAAAGGACCCAGCCCAAGTGGGAGTTTGCAGAAAGCAATGCCTTAACCTCATTAATGAGCTGCTCCCTACCCTTGAAAGAAGCTTTCCTCAGCGGTGTTGTCCTCAGCTCTAGACCTGGAGTTAGTTTTGAAAATAGTTGAGGGCCACCGCTTCCCGTTAAGCAATGACTACTGATAGTCTCAGAGGTGGCTCATGCTTCATTCTTGTAATCCTTTCTTCTAAAATGAAGCGCAAGTACGCACGCACTATCTCCATCAGCATTGTTGGAAGCATCTTCCCCGATGTGTAAAGGGCAGGGGGGATGACACAGGAGTCTCTTAGGATGAGTCTCAAGTTAGCACAGCTAGTTGATGGTACCAGGGTGCTGAGGAGCTGTGACATCATCACAGCAGTGACAGAATTCACTAAGTCAACAAAGCTTTACAAGGAGACAGCCTTTATTTAAGGAATAGTCACCAGTGGAAGTTAAGGGAACAGAGAGAGAGAATGACTACTAAGGGTTAAGAAGAAGCCCTTGGCTTTGGCACTTTTCACAGGGTCTTCAGAGTCTGGCTCCTTACAGTTTGGGCGTCATCTCCAGCTTCTTGAGCTAGCTGGTGGGGAAACAGTCCACACATGTGCTTTTTAATCTCCCTGCTTTTTTTTTTCTGCCTCTGTGGTTATCACTGGGGTTCAGTGCCTGCGCTACAAATCCACTGCTTCTGGAGGCTATTTTTCCCATTTTGTTGCCCTTGTTATTATTTTTATTGCTATTGTTGTTGTTGTTGGAAAGGGCAGAGAGAAATCGAGAGAGGAGGGGAAGGCAGGAGGAGAGAAAAACAGACACCTGCAGACGTGCTTCACTGCCTGTGAATCGACCTCCCTGCAAGGGAGAAGCTGGGGGTTGGAACTGGGATCTTTATGCCGGTCCCTGTGGTTCGTGCCATGTGCGCTTAACCTACTGCACTACCGGCCCAACCCCTAGTCTATCTGTTCTTATCTTACCATAGGATGGGTTTTATTATCCAAAATCTTTATGGACTTGCATTTTATTTTAATTCATTTTTTATTTTTTAAAAATTATTTGGTGAGGACCAGGCGTTAGTGTACCTGGTTAAGCGCATACATTACAGTGAGCAAGAAAGCAGGTTCAGGTCTCTGGAACTCAACTGCAAGTAGTGAAACAGTGCTGCAATTCTCTCTCTTCCCTTTCTTTCTTTCTTTCTTTCTTTAAAATTTTATTTATTGATTCATGAGAAATGATGAGAGAGAAAGAAGCAGAAATCACTCTGGTACATGTGCTGCTGGGGATTGAACTCAGGACCTCATGCTTGAGAATCCAATGCCTTATCCACTGCACCACCTCCTGGACCACTCTTTCTTCCCTTTCTATCTCCACCTTCCCTTTCAATTTCTCTCTGACTCTACCCAGCATAAATAAATAAATAAATAAATAAATAATATTAGTAAAATATTATTTAAAATATTTGTTTATTTGATAAGGCAGAGAGACATTAAGGGGGAAAGGGGAGCTAGAGAGGGAGAGAGAGACACTTGCAGACCTGCTTCACTCATGAAACTCTCTCCAACCCCCACTCCCCCTTCCCTACCCCTGCAGGTAGAGACTGTGGGCTTGAACCTGGTTCCTTGTGTATGGTAACATGTGCACTGAACCAACTGTGCTACTGCCCAGTCCCCTAGGCTTGCATTTTAGAGGGAACAGGTGGCTTTGGAAAGCAGCCTGCAGCAGAGCCTTCTGATATGTGCCTCTCGGGGTAGTTGCTTTCTGATATAGCTTGGTGATAGATACCATGGACCCACTTGGGTGTTCTTCCACTTGGCTTTCTTCCTGCTACCCCTCCACACATTCATTCATTCCCTCAGGAAGGACCCAGGTTCGAGCCCCCAGCCCCCAGCTGTAGGGAGAAAGCTTTGAGAGTGGTGAAGCAGGGCTGCAGGTATCTCTCTGTCTCTCTCCCCCTCTGTCTTCCCCTTCCCTCTTGATTTCTGGCTATCGCTACCCAAATAAATAAATAGAATAGAATAAAATCATTTAAAAAAGATTACAAGAAACAGAATGACGGTCCCATTTTGGAATGCTTGGCTGAGATAACTTAAGGGCTGCATTTCCTTGAGATCTTTCTGAGATAATTAATTGCTTGAAAAATGCTTAGCAGGTAAACTGGTTTGTCTGCCAGCTCTGTACAGGGCTGTCATTTATTCAAATGGGAGAGCATGCCCCAGGGATTTGGCAGAATATTGGGCAGATGGCCTGGCTTTTTGTTTATTAATAAGCCACAGTGGTTTGACTTTAAACCTCTTCCTCAGGGAAAGAAGCCACTGGGCACTAGGTTTATGCAGTCATGAAGGCAGCATGGGAAAAAAAAGACCTTTTTCGGTTTGTTTTCTCTCTCATCTCCATCATCCCCTGCCTGGTACCTATTTCTTGGTTCTCTGGTCTGGCTTGATAACTCAGTGCTTGCTGGTGAAACCTCAGGCAGACCAGTGGCTCGTTCTGCCCCGGCCTGCGGGGTTATCGACGGAAACCTAGGGTAGGGGGCGAGAGAATGGAGGGGACAAGAGACACGAAGAACGAGAGCAAGTCATGAGATCTGATCAAGCTCTGAAAATTTTATTTTTTCAACCGCCATATATGCACAAACAAGGAGGAAGTTCTGCTAAGGTAGTGAGGGAGGGAGGTGGGTGAGCAACTTTCCAAACAGCTAGATGGTAACCTCAGTTCCAATGATCCGAATGTCCTCTCACCGGCTATATGAGAGTCTTAGCTAAGGCCTTGGCTCCCGGCATCAGTCTTTTTTTGTTCTTTTGTTGTCAGGGAGAGACAGCTGTGACCTCAAGGGTTCAGCTGGAGGTAGCCAGGGGAGGCACTGTCATTCAAGACAGATTGGGAGTTCCCTCCTGAGCCCCCTCCTCCCCCACCCCAAGCCCTCCGTGGGGAGTCAGAGAGTGACAGTCTCCATACCCAGGATGGGGAGAAGCAGGATGCTCACTCTGTCTTCATCTTCCACCAAGCCAAGCATTTGGAACTGACTGGAGTTGGGTGTAGTGGGTTTGGAGGGAGTCAGAGCTAAGGACCTGACCGTGACAGCCAGCCAAGGTGACTCTGTGCTCCTCTGTCACCTGCTAGAGGTCTCAGGAAAGGAAGAGCTGCCCAGACAGAGTAAGCCAGCCAGATCTGGGATGCAAGGATGCCAGTGCACACCTGCTATTTTATTAGCACTCTGGTAATGATTTGCAAGATGATGAGAGGTGGTGGTGATACAGAGGATAAAGCATTGGACTCTCAAGCGTGAGGTCCTGAGCTCAACCCCCAGCATCACATGTGCTAGAGTGATATTCTGGCTAGCGTACCCATCCCTCATCTCTCCCCTCATAAATAAATCTTTATGAAAGATTTCAGGGCTACAGTTGCACACCCCAATCACCATCAGAATTCTGTGCTGGGCCCTCCTCAGCATCAACACATTTCTGTTGGGTTGCCTTTTGTTTTGTATAAGTTCACGTGCTTTATTCTCTCTCTCTCTCTCTCTCTCTCTCTCTCTCTCTCTTTATTGGCTTGAGACCGAGAGAAATTGAGGAGGGATAGACAGGGAAAAGAAACACCTGCAGTTCTGCTTCACCACTCCTGAAGCTCCCCCTCTCCCCCTCAGGTGGGGACCAGGGACTTGAACCTGGGTCCTTGTGCACTGTAGTGTGTGCACTCAACCAGGTGTGCCATCGCCTGGTCCCTGCTTTATTTCTTTGTATACCTCACCTTAGCAAAACCATCCTATAGTTGCCTTTCACCTCTTCACTGCTTTTTCCTTTTTCTTTTTCCTTTCTTTTTTCTCTCTTTGAATTAGTAGGACAGAGAGAAACTGAAATTGAGAGGGGAGGCAGTGATAGAGCTAGATAAACAGACAGACTGACCTACAGCACTGCTTCCGCTTCCGGAACCTTCCTCCCACAGGTAAGGACTGGGGACTTGAACCCAGGTCCTTGGGCATGGCAACATGTGTACGGCAACATGTGCACTCAACCAGGCGCACCGCCACCTGGTCTCCTTATCTATTTATTTGCTCATTTATTTATTTAATTACTTTTATTTATTTATTGGATAAAGACAACTAGAAATCGAGAGGGAAGGGGGTGATAGAGAGGGACAGCGACAGAGAGACACCTACAGTACTGCTTCATCACTCACAAAGCTTTTCCCCTGCTGAGGGGGGCGGGGGAGTCAAACCCAGGTCCTTGTACATTATAATATGTGCATTCAACCAGGCGCACCACCACCCGGCCCCCATGAGCAGTAATCTGTAACTTACAGTGTTACTGTAGCCGTTGTTTGGGGGGAGGAGGCATGAACTAACCGTGCTTAGTAAGATAACAAGTGAGCTTATGAATGTGTATGCTTTGATCGCTTTAAAAAAAGACAAGGAAAAGAAGTGAAAAGAAAAAGTTGGTTTTGAGAGAAAGCAGTTAATTATTTACAAGGAAATGGGTCTCGGTAGTTGTATGCAAGCCAGAGACAGCACCAATCCCCCCCACTCCCCTTCCTCACTCCTCTTCCCCGCAGTGCTCTCTTTTTTAAGGGAACCCACTTCTGGGCTGAGTTAGACTCCCCAGACGCACCACCACCCCAGTGGGATGTCCTCCTCCTCCTTCTCCTTCTCCTACTCCTTCTCCTTTTCCTTCTTCTTCATGATTTAATAATTACGAACTATATTGTAAGATAATGGGTGCAATTCCACACAGTTCCCACCACCAGAGTATCATATCCCAGCCCCTCCACTGGAAGCTTCCCTATTCTTTATTCTTCTGGGAGTATGAGCCAAAATTCTTTTTGGGGTGCAGAAGGTAAGAGGTCTGGCTTCTGTAATTGCTTCTCCGCTGGACGTAGATTTTGGTGGGTGGATCCATACCCCCAGCCTGTTTCTATCTTTCCCTAGTGGGGCAGGGATCTGGGAACATGGGGTTCTAGGATGCATTGGTGAGGTTGTCTGTCCAGGGAAGTTGGGGAGTCAGGTTGGCATCATGGTAGCATCTACAACTTGGTGACTGAAAAGCATTAAGATGGAAAGCAGAAGAAACTGTTTAATAATCAGGTAAATAACTAAAAAGGTAAGAATATAACAGATGAGATTTGGGGTTTTATATATTCCAAGCGACCTATGACTTTACTAATTTTTTGCCTGAGCCTGACAGCTAACATGCAGGTGGGTTTTAAGTATTCTCTGGGAAGATGGTGTCAGAGTTGGGAACAGGACTAGAAAACTGGGTCAGAGTAGGGCAGCCATGAGCTCCTCCAGGGGACTCAGATGTGGAGTGAGCTCGGGAAGGAGGTCCCTCTTGGCATTCACTCTGGGGATGAGCAGTTCTCATCTCCAGGGAAAGTCCCATGTCCTGTTGTAGGGTCCCCCCGACTGTCCCCAGGGGCCGTTTTCTATTCCTTTGCTCAATGAAGCTTCTCTGCTGTGTTTGGAAAACCACTTACAGACTTAGGCAACAGGGAAAGTAATGGGGCTCAGGGACCATGCGGCCTCCAGAGTAAACAGGACCATCCATCCCACTGTCGTGGTGTTCAGTGTGCCAGGGTCGGGAAGCAGAGGAGCGCTGTGGCCACCACAGCTGTGGTGTGACTCCTGTGGGGTTGGAGGCTCCCAGATGCAGGAAGAGCCACTTGACTCCAGTTGTCATCTAATTAGCACTTCATTCAGGGATTGCCCCAACTACTCCTAGAGAGCATGACATGCCCCCCACCCAAGCAGGGTCCATAATGGGGTGTGCACTCTAGGAATTAAATCTAATTTAATGTAGGAAACACAAGGAAATACAGAGAAATCAAAGCTCTAGCTTGACCCCCCCACACCACTGGGAGGAGCTTTGGCAGTACCATGTCTTCTCTCTCTGCCTCCTCTCCCTCTCCCTCTCCCTCTCCCTCTCCCTCTCCCTCTCCCTCTCCCTCTCCCTCTCCCTCTCCCTCTCCCTCTCCCTCTCCCTCTCCCTCTCCCTCTCCCTCTCCCTCTCCCTCTCCCTCTCCCTCTCCCTCTCCCTCTCCCTCTCTCTCTCCCTCTCCCTCTCCCTCTCCCTCTCCCTCTCCCTTTCTCTCTCCCTCTCACTCTCCCTCTCCCTCTTCCTCTCATTCTCTCTCTCCCTCTCTCAACTTCATTTATTTATCTTTACCAGAATGCTGCTCAACTCTGCTTTATGGTAATTCTGGGGTTTGAACCCAAGGCTTCCAGGGCCTCAGGCATGAATGGCTGCTACCTAAACTGTGGTGTTGTTTTCCCTCACCCTCCCTGGAACTTCTTCTTTTTTTTTTTTTTTTAAAAAGATTCTATTTATTTATGAGAAAGATAGGAGGAGAGAGAAAGAACCAGACATCACTCTGGCACATGTGCTGCTGGGGATCGAACTCGGAACCTCATGCTTGAGAGTCCAAAGCTTTACCACTGCGCCACCTCCCGGACCACACCCTGGAACTTCTTACATGGACTGTTTATCTGTGGTCTCATTCCACCTTTTACTATGTGTAAGTGTTCCTTTCGGTTTTCTGTGACTTTTGTTGTGATTGGCAGGCTATTTGGCTGTGTGTGTGTGTGTGTGTGTGTGTGTCTGGCTATACTCAAAGTTTCTTTTTTTTTTTTTTTGTCACCAAGGTTATTGATGTGAAGAAGCTAGGAAGTCTATTTTAGGTTATTCCAAGGGGCTCATGATTTTAGTAATTTTTGCCTGAGTCTATAGCTAACATGCAGGTGGACTAGAAGTATTGTCTGGGAAGGTGGTGTCAGAGTTGAGAATAGTTAAGAGTTGAATTAGGGCGGAGAGTAGCTCCCAAATAGGAGAAAAGTCTGTTCCTCCCATTTTAAATGAAACCATTTGGCACATGTGAACTGTTCACATAGGAGGCACCCTGAGCTGACAGCAGACTCACATATGCCTTCGTCCATTACAGCCCGTGCAGTTTTGAGTTTATTTTCTTCCAAGATTTTTGTAAATTAGCAGGTTAGAAAGTTGTTTTTGAGAGCATTGCAGGATAAATTAGCAAATGGACAGTGTGTAGTAATTGGTCAGTGTGAACAAAATGGTCTCTCAATTTTGCATGGATGACTGGGTGAACTTGAGGAAGATTCATCTTCTTGCTGGAACTTGGAAATTCCTTTTCTTCATTGAATTCTGACCAGATTATCAAGGCTCGAGATACATTTTTCACCGGTGGTAAAGTGGATTGACTAATTGACATAGACATTAGCTGTGATAGTTTTTTTTTAATTGTATATTTATTTATTTTCCCTTTTGTTGCCCTTGTTGTTTAACGCTGTTGTAGTTATTGATGTCATTGTTGTTGGATAGGACAGAGAGAAATGGAGAGAGGAGGGGAAGACAGAGAGGGGGAGAGAAAGATAGATACCTGCGGACCTGCTTCACCGCCTGTGAAGTGACTTCCCTGCAGGTGGGGAGCCGGGGGCTTGAACCGGGATCCTTATTCTGGACCCTGTGCTCTGCACCACGTGCAGTTAACCCGCTGCGCCACCGCCCGACTCCCAGCCGTGATAGTTTTACTTGTAAGTTAGAAACATGAGTGAGATGTAAATGGAGGAGGATACCATTGAGAAAATGGTGAAAGGGCCGCATCAGATACACAACTAGCACCCATCCTTTATACAATCAGCATCAAAGTCTAAATTCTGGAAAGTAGCAGTAGTAGGGGCCGAGTGGTGGCATACCTGGTTGAGTGCAAATCTTATTTATTTATTTATTTATTTATTTTGTCTCCAGGGTTATTGCTAGGGCTCCATGCCTGCACTACGAATCCATTGCTCCTGGAGGCTATTTTTCCCATTCTGTTGCCCTTGTTATAGTTGTTAGTTATTGTTGTTATTGCCGTTGCTGTTGTTGGAGAGAGGAATGGAGAGAGGAGGGGAAGACAGAGAAGGGGAAAGAGAAGACACCTGCAGACCTGCTTCACTACTTGAGAAGCGATCCCCCTGTAGGTGGGGAGCTGGGGGGCTCAAACCAGGATCCTTACACTGGCCCTTGCTCTCTGCGCCATGTGCATTTAACCTGCTGCACTACCACCCAGCCCCCGAGTGCAAATCTTACAGTGCACAAGAATCCAGGTTCAAGCTCCTGGTCTCCACCTGCAGGGGGAAAGTTTTGCTAGTGGTGAAGCATTGTTGCAGGTGTCTCTCTGTCTCTCTCTTTCCCTCTCTATCATCCCCTTCCCTCTTGATTTCTGGCTGTCTTTATTAACAAATAAATATAATAAAAAATTTTGAAAAATAAAGTAGCAGTGGTACAATTAACAAATTAATAATCACAGCAGAATATATTTGGTCATTTTCTTGGTATAGGGTTTGAAGTTAGCAAGGAATATGGCTTCACACCCTATCTCTTTTAAGACTTTAGCTAAAGTTTGTACTAAGCTGTAATATACTTCTTTACTTTGTAATTTTTGAAAAGTTTTAAAATTTTTGTTGCCACCAGGGTTACTGCTGATATTCCATGCCTGCATGATGAACTGACCACTTCCAGTGACCATTTTCCCTTCCCCATTTTATTAGATAGGACAGAGAGAAATTAAGAGTGGGGGGGATCTCCAGAGGAGAGAGACACACCTGCAGACCTGCTTCACTGCTCATGAGACTGCCCCCTACAGGTGGGGAGTGGGGGCTTGAGCTTGGATCCTTGCACATAGTAATGTGTATGTTCAACCGGGTGGGTGTGCCACTATCTGGCCCCATGTAGTACACTTTTATTTACTTACAAAGTTGTCTTTTTTATTCAATGTAAGTTTTGTTTTGTATACATTAAGGTGGTTAAGAGTTCCTACTGATATTACATAGAAAGGCAGAGAGAGGGAGTCACGCAGTAGTGCAGCGGGTTAAGTGCAGTGGAGCAAAGCACAAGGACCTGCGTAAGGATCCCAGTTTGAGCCCCCGGCTCCCCACCTGCAGGGGAGTTGCTTCACAAGCAGTGAAGCAAGTCTGCAGGTGTCTATCTTTCTCTCCCCCTCTCTGTCTTCCCCACCTCTCTCCATTTCTCTCTATTCTATCCAACAACAACGACATCAACAACAATAATAACTACAGTAATAAAAGAACAAGGGAAACAAAAGGGAATAAGTAAACATTAAAAAAAAATTTTAAAGGCATAAAGGGTGCAAGAGCAGTGAGAAGCCAAGGAGATGGCAGAGAGCAGAGAGAATGTGTCAGAGAAACTATGTTTAGAATATGAAAGACTTTCTGTGGATTTATGAGACACAGTGACTCACAGTAGAAAGTATGAAGCCTGAAACTCATCTTTGGATCAACACTTGACTTTGAGGGGAAATGGTAGACATTTTTTCTGCTAACAGGAAGCTGATTGTTCCAGAAATTAGCAGTGATAGCCCTCCTCCCCTCCCCCATCTAAAAAGAGAGATTGCAGAATGCTGCATTTCTAACTAGCAGAGTCTGCTCATTTGAGGGAAGACCTCCTGTCTACAGCAATGCAAAGTCAGCCATCATCTCCCCCATGACTCCTTGACTTGCTCGCCATCTGTGGTCTGTTACCGTTTCCAAGATGGCGCCAACTCCATATGCTTCTTGCAGAGTGACATTTGTGGCCCCTCCCATTAAGAGTAGAATTAATTTCTTTTGTAATTTCATATTATTCAGAGAGAAAGAGTAAGAGAGAGAGAGAGAGAGGCGCCACAGTCTGTCAAGGATATGTGCCATTCATTTGCATTTACCCAGAATCCTAAACTATAAGCTCTCTCCTAGAAATCAGAGCACGGGAGACTGAGAAGAGCAGCCTTGGGTGGGTGGTGGGGAACATGGAGGTAACAGCATGCCTGGAAAAGCTGACCTAGGCACCCAACAGCTACTGTTCATTCGTGAAATTCCACAGTTTAGCCAAAGCATTATTGCCAGTACTTATGTAACCTGTGACTTTCATCGCCGTCCTGATTTTAATGATCTCAGGTTGCACCTAGTAAATTTGGCCACCAAGTTCTTGTCTAAGTCTTGTGCCAGACTGGTAGCAAGAGAAACCCAGGGTTGCTGCTTTAAAACCCATCTCAGCAACTCACTCTTTCCATTCTTTGTTTCTGGAGTCAGGGCCTCCCACTTGCTTGACCTCACCAGTCTGGGCTGCTTTTCCATTCAGACAGAGAAACAGAGAGAGAGAGAGAGAGAGAGAGAGAGAGATGCCACAACACATGAACTTCCCCATATATCATGGCACTCCCATATGGCGCCAAGGCTTGAACCTGGGCTGTATAATGTGGCATAGCAAGGCACGTGTCCTCCCCAGTGACATGTTTCTCTGACCTTAAAATATAAATAGAGAGTGGAAGACAGGAAAGCAGGAAGGCAAGACTAGGACCATTCTCCTGTGAAACTGGGAAAAAAAGTGAAAACTCACTTGAAGACTCAACAAAATACAATCGGGAGTCGGGCGGTAGTGCAGCAGGTTAAGCGCAGGTGGCGCAAAACGCAAGGACCAGCATAAGGATCCCAGTTCGAGCTCCCAGCTCCCCACCTGCAGGGGGGGTCACTTCACAAGTGGTGAAGCAGGTCTGCAGGTGTCTATCTCTCTTCCTCTCTGTCTTCCCCTTCTCTCTCCATTTCTCTCTGTCCTATCCAACAATGACGACAACAATAGTAACTACAACAATAATAAAACAAGGGCAACAAAAGGGAATAAATAAGTAAATTAAAAAAAAATACAATCAGAATTTCTTCAGAAAATCACTAAACCACAGTCACCAAGTTGTATATGCTACTATGAATTCTTCCTGACTCCCCTGGGCAGACAACCTCACCAATGTGTTCCAGAACCTCACCTCTCTAGAGCCCTTCCCATCTAGGGAAAGATAGAGACAGCCTGGGGGTATGGATCCACCTGCCAATGCCCATATCCAACAGAGAAGCAACAAAAGAAACTAGAACTCACACTGGCTGCACCCCAAAAAGAATTTTGATCCATACTCCTAGAGGGGCAAATGTTAGGGGAAGATGACAAGAGGGCTCTGAACTCCAATTCCATCAGTACCCAGAGAGTAAAGAGGAAAACAGGAAAGACACTTGGAGGTAGTACTCGGTGTAGGTGTGACTTAGAAATGAAGAGCAGGCACAACCATAGGAAAAATAGGCAAATACATATATACAGATAGTGATAGAAATAATAGTCAATCTGTATCTGTGATCTTGGGAGAACTACTGTAGTTTCCAGTGGAGGGAATGGAGACACAGAACTCTGGTGGTGGGAAAGGTGTGGAATTATACCCCTGTTATCTTATAATTTTGTAAATCAATATTAAATCACCAAATATATATATATACATATACATATATATATATATATATATATATATATATATATATATATAAACTTTTATTAAGAGCATGAAAGATAGCCTACCTGGTAGAGGGACACTGGGCATGCTCCGTGGATTGTAGAGAGATGTTGCAGTGTCTGCCTCTTGACTCTCCTCCTACATACACACACACACACACACACACACACACACACACACACACACACACACTTTCTAGGTTCATCCTTTGTCACCACATTGGAAAGAATTTCAAGAGCAGAGAGGTAGCTCACTGGGTAGGACATTTGCCTTGCTATCCACATGGCCCAGGTCTGAGCCCTGGCATCACACAGGTGTACCATGGCACTGGGGAAGGCTATGGTGCTGTGGTTTCTATCCCTGTTTCTCTGTCTCTTTACCTGAACAACAACAAAAGCACATGCACAAGTTTTCGACTTCTTAGAAAAAAATTGATGTCATGCCTAGTGGACCACATAACACAGGTTTCTGGTGACCACAGTATAAACTGGCAGGCCTGCAAACCTGATTATGTCTCCCACCACAAGTCCAGTGTGTGAAGCACTGGAATGGCGGCATCCTATGGCAGGCCACAGTCAACACTGGCCTGAGGAACAAGACATTCCTTCCCAACTGGTGGTTGCTGGATTTCAAAACATAGGAGATGAGATTCAGCACAGGCTTCCCCACTCCCCTTGTACAGTGCTGTGGAATGATCCCACAGTCTGACTCCTGTGAGATTCTTCTGAGTGGCCTCACTGGCTTAGTTTATTTTAAGAGGAAGAGGGAGAGACACCAGAGTACCACTTGACCATCCACGGACGGCTTCCTGGGTGCTGTCCATGGTACTGAGAGACAAGAGATACCACAGCATTGCTCCCTTGGTGTTGTCCATGGTGGGTGCCAAGAGAGGAGAGAGAGGGAGAGGGAGAGGGAGAGAGAGAGAGGGAGAGAGAGAGAGAACGCTCCTGCATCCATGCAGCTCCCTTAGTTCTGTCCATGGTGCTGAGAAATGAGGGAAACTACAGCACTGCTTCTCTACCCATAAGACTCCCTTGGTGTTGCCCTTGGTGCTGAGAGAGGGGAGCACTACTTTCTCATCGATAACAAAGAGGTTAAAGAAAAAGGAAAAGAAACAGAGAAAGATGAATCCTTAGAGACCCTCAAGAAGGCTATATGCTTGTTTCAGAGGTAGGTGAGCATTCCAGGTCTGCATTCTACAAGCAGGGGTGCCACCAACGTCTGGAGCAGTGCCTTCTAGAACAGGAAAGGAAGCCAAGCGATTCCAGAAGATGAGAGGGAAGGAAGAGCAAACAGGAAGTGCTCCAGGCTTCTGGTCACAGAGCCATCAAGCATCCCTTTTTCCTCCCCACTCCTCCTCAGCAGCATAAGTCAACCCATCTTCTCTGACCCCCACTAGTCCTCTTTTTTCATTAATAATTTATAGTAAATAGAAATATATTTATCAGTTTTCTACAAAGCACTCTTGCCCCAAACCTAGATCCTCCTCCACCATCACGTACCAGGACCTGAAACTCACCCTTCCATGTCCCCAGAGTCCTTTACTTTGGTGCAGTACACCAAAACCAGTCCAAGTAGTGCTTTGTGTTTCTCTTTCTGTTATTATCTTGCAGCTTCTGTTTATGACTGAGATCATCCCTTATTCATCCTTCTCTTCCTGGTTCATCTCACTTAACATGATTTCTTCAAGGTCCTCCAAGATGAGGTGAAGAAGGTGACTTCATTATTCTTAATAGTTGAGTTGTATTCCATCACATGTATATAGACCACAACTTGCTCAGCCATTCATCTGTTGTTGGATACTTGAGAAGATAACCTGTGGGCTGTATCAGTTAATCCTGGATGTGGAACACGCTTCCACTCACATTCTCTGAGTCACATGGCTGTCCCTAGCCACCCTTGTGGGAAGCATTGCTGTAGTTAGTCCAGGGTTGCTATGACAATATGCTATAAACATGTTCTGATTTCTGCTTTGTCTTCACCTGCTGTGCCCAGAGATCCCTTAGCTTACAAGGTAAGGCTTCCGGATACTACATTCAGACTGGAGGGGTGGGGGAGGTTGCAACCGTTCAGCCCATAGCAATGGTCTAGCTTCTCAGGAGAGGGGAGAGAGTGGTCTAGGAGAGGGTGCCGTGGCTGAAGCATTGGACTTTCAAGCTTGAGGTCCTGAGTTTGACCCCCAGAAGTACATGTACCAAAGTGATGTCTGGTTCTTTCTCTCACTCCTTCTATTTTTCTCATTAATAAATAAATCTTTTGAAGAGAGAGAGAGAGAGAGAGAGAGAGGGAGAGAGAGAGGTTTGATGAGGTAGTGTAGTATCTGCTTCATTGTGAAAATTCTCTGTCAGTGATCACTGAACAAGAGAGACTTTTGAGGACTTGAGAGTGTTCAGCATTTATTCATCATGTTGTTTCTGGAGAAAAACTTTTTTTTTTTTTTTAATGCCAAACGGTTCTGACTCACAAGTGAACTTTTGCAAGATAACCTTATTTTGGAGACATAGCTGCTTCTACTTAAGAGAACTTTACTCCACTCACTAGTGCCACAATAAGAAAAGAACTCCACATCAGACATCATGAAGCTCTTATTTCTAGTGGTTATAAGTAAATAGAACAGGCATATGAAAATCAATATATGCTAGGCCTTGCCCTTTGAGGCAAGAAAAGCTCCCCTTGGCATCACGCTGGTTATTGCTGCTCGCCTATTTTGTTTTCCATGTCTTATGCCAGTTCTTTTGAAAACGCCTGTACGATATACGTTTCTGTTCACCCCACAATGGCCATTAAAAAAAAAAAAAAGAAAGAAAAAAGAAAATCAATATAATCTCCTTGCCTATAAAATACCTCAATAGGAGGACCGATGATGGCACACCTGGTTAAGCACACATAGTACTACGAGCAGAGACTCATGCAAGGATCCAGGTTCAAGCCCTTAAATATCTGCCTACAGGGGGGATGCTTCACGAGTAGTGAAGCAGGGCTGCTGGGCTCTCTCTCTCTCTCTCTCTCTCTCTCTCTCTCTCTCTCCTCTCTATCTTCTCATCCTCTCAATCTCTGTCTGTCCTATCCAATTAAATGAGGGGGAAAAAAGGAAAAAGTGTCCGTCAGAAGTGGAGTCATAGAGCCGGCACTGAGCTCCAGGGACTGGATGCAAAATAAATAAATAAATAAATATGCTTATACACCAATAAAGCTGACTGGCTTTGTGCCTGCTCACTCCAGTTTCTTACTTGGTATTTTTCCATCTCAGCCTCAGACCATCTAACACCTGACCATACTTTATTAAGTGGCTGTTTGTCATTGAAGCCAGGCATGATTTAACAACAGGACAGTGGCGCTCGGAAACAAAGAACTTTAGCTCTGTGACTTACTAAACTTGATGTCTTAGGCAGGACACCCCAAACCAATTCGTACCTCCTTTCTGTCATGTATTCTCTAATCAATAAAAGCCTTTCCCCTGTGTCATGGGGGGGAAAAATCACAGAAGCTCCAGGTTCAGACCCCCAGCTCCATCATAAACCAGAGTTCAGCAGTGTTCCGGTCAAAACAGGCAAACAGACCAACAACAAACAAGGGCCACGGAATAGCCAAGTGCCTGATGCCAGGAAGGTTGTTATAATGCTGGGAGTGAGCAGAGCGGACATCTCAGAGCTTCCAGGCCGGGAGCTGAAAACTGTTGATTACAGAGTACTTTGCACAGAGAGTCTCATCATTGCTACTTTCACTGCAGTGACTCCAGTCTCTCAGTCCTATTTGACATGAGATCAGGAAGTCCACAAACGAAAAGAAGACCCAAGGGACCAGGCAGTGGTGCACCTGGTTGAGCACATACATTACCATGCAAAAGGACCTGGGTTCAAGCCCCCGGTCGCCACCCACAAGGGGGAAGCTTGTGGGCAGAGCAGTGAAGCTATTCTATAGATCTCTTTCTTTCTCCCCCTCTCTCCCTCTCTCTCCCTTCTCCCCCCACCCCATCAATGTCTCTCTGTTCTATCGAGTAATAAATAACAAAAAAGTTTTTAAAAGTTTAAGGAAAAAAAGAAAGAGAAGATCCAAGGCATGTGAAACTTACATAGTAAGAGCTTACTAATAAATATAAACTCAGAGGGTGGTCTGGGAGGTGGCGTAGTGAATAAAGCACTGGACTCTCAGGCAAATTGAGAGGGGACAGATAAATAGAGAGAGGGGAAGAGACAGAGAGACACCTGCAAATCTGCTTCACCACTCATAAGGCTTTACCCCTGTACGTCACACAGGGGTTTGAACCTGAGTCCTTGAGCACTGTAATGTGAACACTTAACCAGATGCACCACCGTCTGGCCCTGAAAATGTTTCTTCATTGCATAAAAACAGTCCTCAGGGGCTGGGGAGACAGCTCAGAAATAGAGTATAGGACTTCCATGCCTGAGGTCCTGGGTTCTTTCCTTGGCCTTGCATATGCCAGAGCTGTGCTCTGGTCTTGCTTTTCTCCCCTCCTCCATCACTCAAAAGATAAGATAAAAAAAAAAGTAAAGTACCAGGTGGCAGAACACCCGGTGTGCTCTGGTCTTGCTTTTCTCCCCTCCTCCATCACTCAAAAGATAAGATAAAAAAAAAAGTAAAGTACCAGGTGGCAGAACACCCGGTTAAGCACACCAAGTACAAAGCACAGAATCCATGTAAGGATCCGGGTTCAAGTCCCTGCGCCCCACCTGTAGGGGGGTCTGCTTCAGGAGTGGTGAAGCAGATCTGCAGGTGTCTATCTTTTTTTTTTTTTTTGCCTCCAGGGTTATTGCTGGGGCTGGATGCCTGCATGAATCCACAGCTCCTGGAGGCCATTTTCTTTCCCCTTTTGTTGCCCTTGTTATTGTAGCCTTGTGGTTATTGTTGTTGTTGTTGATGTCGTTCATTGTTGGATAGGACAGAGAGAAATGGAGAGGGGGGGGAAGACAGACAGGAGGAGAGAAAGATAGACACCCGCAGACCTGCTTCACCGCTTGTGAAGAGACTCCCCTGCAGGTGGGGAGCCGGGGTCTCAAACCGGGATCCTTACGCCGGTCCTTGTGCTTTGCGCCACGTGTGTGCTTAACCCGCTACGCTACCGTCCAACTCCCGTATCTATCTTTTTGTCTCCTCTTTCTATCTCCCTCTCCTCTCTCAATTTCTCTCTGTTCTATCAAAAAAAAATGGCTATCAGGTGCAGTGGACTTGTAGTGCAGGCTACTGAGTCCCAGCAATAACCCTGGGGGCAAAAAAAAAAAGTAAAAGCTGGACCATGCAACTGGAAAGTGAAGAGTGTCTGGCAGAAGCACTGAGAAATTGATTAGAGGCACAGAAAAGGAGGAACCCGATCAATCACAGCACCTAAGCAACCGTAGGCGCTCTTTCTGTGGAGATGACTTTTCTGCTGATGCCACAGCAGATACAGCAAGGTGTGCACCTGTTTAGTGTGGGGACCTGCTGCGGTGTTTGTTTTTCATGTTAAATGCCCACCTTGGCATCTGCAGCAGTCTGGCATAGTGTTTGTGGGAAGGATGGGGGTTGCCTACATTTTAAAGAAGACGAGACAGAAACAGGAAACACACACATTACAGCACTGTAAGGACTCGGGTTCAAGTCCCCCAGCCCCACCTACAAGGAGCTGGGGGGAAGTTTCAGCAGCTGTAAAGCAAGGCTGCAGGAATCTCTCTCTCTCTCTCTCTCTCTCTCTCTCTCTCTCCCTCCCTCCCTCCCTCCCTCCCTCCCTCTCCCTTTCTTCCCCATTCCTCTTAATGTCTGTCTCTATCCAAAATAAATAAATAAAAATAAAATAAAAAGATGGTATACCTCAAGCAGTTAAGAGGACAGAGCTCAGGTGCAAGGGCCGGTGTAAGGATACCAGTTCTTTTTTTTTTTTTTTTTAAATATTTTTTATTTTATTTATTTAATCCCTTTTCTTGCCCTTGTTGTTTTTTATTATTGTAGTTATTATTGTTGTTGTCGTCATTGTTGGATAGGACAGAGAGAAATGGAGAGAGGAGGGGAAGACAGAGAGGGAGAGAGAGAGATAGACACCTGCAGACCTGCTTCACCACCTGTGAAGCGACTCCGCTGCAGGTGGGGGAGCCGGGGTTCGAACCGGGATCCTTATGCCGGTCCTTGTGCTTCGCGCCACCTGCGCTTAACCCGCTGCGCTACAGCCCGACTCCCCTAGGATACCAGTTCTAGCCCCCGGCTCCCCACCTGCAGAGGAGTCGCTCCACAGGCAGTGAAGCAGGTCTGCGGATGTCTGTCTTTCTCTCCCCCTCTCTGTCTTCCCCTCCTCTCTCCATTTCTCTCTGTCCTATCCAACAATGATGACATCAATAACAACATCAAGGGCAAAAAAACAACAAGGGCAACAAAAGGGAATAAATAAATAAATACTAAAAAAAAAAAAGGACAGAGCTCTTGGTGAAGATGTAAGATCAGACACAGAGTACTTAGAGCTATGTGCTTTGTGTTTGGAGGTGGCTAGAGAGAGTGATGGTACAGGAGTAACAAAGAGCAAAGTGCACTTGTTCAGGATTTATACTGCAGAGGACAACAGTGAGGTTCCTGTGAAGGGCTTACTGCACCCACTGAGTGAGGCAGGCAGTGGGGGTGGCATGGTGGGAGGAGACATATTCTGACTCCAGATAAGCCTCATCCTGCTAGTGGGGCATCTTGTCTGTCCATGTGGCTGCTTCTCTCTTTTTGGTGCTGCTGGTTTTCCTGCTGTACCTGCCAAAGATGTTGCTTACTTTCTTTGAGTGGCCATTCTCTGTGTCTAGAATATTTTTCCTTTGGATAATTGCCTGGCCTGATCCTTGATAGTTTTTTATTTTTTAGAAATTTTTTAAAATCTTTATTTATTTATTGGATAGAGACAGCCAGAAATCGAGAGGGAAGGGGGTGATAGGGAGGGAGAAAGAGAGAGAGAGACACCTGCAGCCTAACTTCACCACTCGAAAAGCTTTCCCCTTGCAGGTGGGGTCCGGGGGCTTGAACCCGGGTCCTTGCACACTATAACATGTGCTCTCAACCAAGTGTGCCACCCCCCCACCCCTCCCCCCTTTTGCCTCCAGGGTCATTGCTGGGGCTTGGTGTCCGCACTACAAATCCACTGCTCCTGGTGGCCATTTTTTCCATTTTATTAGGTAGTACAGAAAAATTGAGGTAGAGAGAGAGAGAGAGAGACACCTGCAGACCTGAAGCAAACTCCCTGAAGGTGGGGAGCCAGGGGCGCGAACATGGATCCTTGCACTTAGTACTGTGTGCACTTAACTGGGTGCACCACCACCCAGCCCCTGCCCCTGACATTCTTCTCGTTTCTGGACGGTGTTTCTTGCTACCTTTTCTCAAACGACACCAGTCTTCATCCCTCCTGAGCGTACTTTTCTCACTGCTCCTCCTTGAGCTCACTGCCCGCTGCTCTGGTTAGAATATAAGCACAAAGATTGCACAACTGTGGCCTGTTTTGTTCACCACCCTTCTCCGGGTGGTTGGGGAATATGTCTCCCTGGTGCCTGGCTCTTGGCACCTGCAGGCACCCAGTCCAGGTTTGTTGTTGAGTAAGTGAATTCATGCCGAGACAAGTCCTAAGATTGGTCGGATCTGGACAGGGCTGGTGGGGGGGGGGGGCGGGGGCAGAGTGGGAAGGGCATTTGCAGGGAGGGGGTCTGGTGAAGGCTCTGACAATGGGAGCTGGCTTTCTAGACTTCTTTTCTGGAGGAAAAGACGAGGTCCAGTGCTGCTGTGAATGCAAGGCCTCTCCGGCCTGTTGCTTCTGCTCGAGTGGATGGAGAGGGGGGGATCGGCAGAGATGTTAGGGCAGGCAGAAAGAGAATGGTCCCAACCGTAGTGGGAGAGGAGGAGGAGGAGGTGAGCTCTTCTTGATGAATCTCCTGGAAGGATCATCTCCAAATTTTGTCATTCTCATGTAAGAACCTATTTCTTTTTTCAGTGCCAGGAAATGAACTCATAGCCGTGTGTGTGTGTGTGCATGTGTGTGTGTGTGTTCCCCACAGAATGCCCCCCCCATCAGTGTTTTCATTCTATATGATTTTTTAGTGAGGGAGGGAGTGGTGAGAGAGAGAAGTTAGGAGTAGATAGCATAATATTTCTCCAAAGAGACTCTCGTGCCTGAGGCTCCAAAGTCCCAGGTTCAATCCACCGTACTACCGTAAGCAAGAGATGAGCAGTGTTCTGATTTAAAAAAGGGGGGGTGGGCCGGGAGGGCAGGAGGCAGGAGGACACCATAGCACTGTTCCACAGGCTATGGTGTAGCCCCATCTGGTGCTGTCCATGGTGCCTCCCTGTGGCACACTGCTCTGACCCAGGGTCTCTGGCATGAAGAAGAGTTCACTCGGGGCAGGATGGTGGTGCTCCTGGTTAAGCGGACATGGTACAATGTCCAGTGACCCTGGTCAAACCCCTGGTCCCCCACCTGCAGGGAGGGGAAGCTTCATGAGTGTTGAAGCAAGGCCGCAGGTGTCTCTCTGTCTCTTTCCCTCTATTCCTGCTCCCCCTCTCAATTTCTCTCTGTCTCTATCCAATAATAAATGAATAAAAATATTTGTAAAAAAACATCCATTATTTAAAAAAATTGTTTCTTGGGACTGGGAGATAACTTACCCAGTAGAGTGAACTCTTTTTTTTTATGTTCTTTTAAAAATCATCTTATTTATTGGATAGAGACAAGAAAATTGAGAGGGGAAGAGGGGAAGGAGATAGGGAGAGAGACAACTATTGGCCTGCTTCACCACTCGTGAAGCTTTCCCTCCTGTAGGTGGAGACCAGAGGCTTGAACCTGAGTCCTTGTGTACAGTAACATGTGCACTCTACTGGGTGCCTTACCACCGCTGCCGCCATCACCACCACCGCCCCTTCTGAGCAGTTCGGGGGCTGAATTTTTCAATTTCTAGAGAGCATTCCTTGGCATCTCCAGTGAACTAGCATCTGTCGCCCATCTCATTGCATAACCACCCTCAATTTTCAAAGTATATTTATACATATTATCTCATTGGTTTAATCCCGACTCTATTTTTGCATCTGAGTTGTCTGTGTTTTCCCTGGGCTTGTTTTCTAGGAATTAGGATGCGTGCTTGGCAGGTAACGTGGGTTTGGATATAGAACATGTGAGGTCTGGGCACATCCACACCTTCACATGACAGAACACACAACTGTGGCCACCAGTGCCTCCGAGATGCTACAGGGCTTCTTGCTACAACACCAAGCCTTGCTGCCTTGATGTTGCAGAGCTATGAGAATGGATGCTGTTCCTTTTGTGAGAGCATCCATCGGCAGAGAGCATGGAACTGAACAGATTTCTAGGCTTAGATATAAAATGCAATGCCATGAATTTCTTCTTTCTTTCTTTTTTTAAATATTTATTCCCTTTTTTAAATTAAAAAATATTTTATTTATTTGCATTTTAAAAAATGTATTTCTTTATTGGGGAATTAATGTTTTACTTTCAACAGTAAATACAATAGTTTGTACATGCATAACATTCCCCAGTCTCCCATTTAACAATACAACCCCCACTATGTCATTTATCATCCTTCATGGACCTGTATTCCCTTTTTTGTTGCCCTTGTTTTTTATTGTTGTTGTAGCTATTGTTGTTGTTGTTGATGTCGTTGCTATTGGATAGGACAGATAGAAATGGAGAGAGGAGGGGAAGACAGGGGAGAGAAAGACAGACACCTGCAGACCTGCTTTACCGCCTGTGAAACAACCCCCTTGCAGGTGGGGAGCTGGGGGCTTGAACCAGGACCCTTATGCCAGTCCTTACACTTTACACCACCTGCGCTTAATCCGCTGCACTACCGCCTGACTCCTTTCTTTCTTTCTTTCTTTCTTTCTTTCTTTTTCTTTCTTTCTTTATCTTTCTTTTTTTTTTCCTCCAGGGTTATTGCTGGGGTTGGTACCTGCACCATGAATCCACCGCACCTGGAGGCCATTTTTTCCCCCTTTTGTTGCCCTTGTTGTTGTAGCCTCGTTGTAGTTATTATTATTACCATTGTTGATGTTGTTCGTTGTTGGATAGGACAGAGAGAAATGGAGAGAGGAGGGGAAGACAGAGAGGGCGAGAGAAAGACAGACACCTGCAGACCTGCTTCACTGCCTGTGAAGCGACTCCCTTGCAGGTGGGGAGCCGGGGGCTCAAACCGGGATCCTAATGCCGGTCCCTGCGCTTTGCACCACGTGTGCTCAACCCACTGTGCCACCGCCTGACCCCCTCTTTATCTTTCTTTATCTTTCTTCCCCCACTCTTTTTTTGCCTCCAGTGTTACTTAGTGCGAACACTACAGATTCATTGCTCCTGGTGCCCACTTTTTAAAAAAAAGTATCGGATAGGACAGAGAGAAATGGAGAGAGGAGGGGGAGGGAGAGAGAGGGAGAGAGAGAAAGACAGACACCTGCAGACCTGCTTTGCTGCTTGTGAGGCATCCCCACAGCAGGGGGGAATCTGGGGCTCAAACCTGGATCCTTTTGTGGGTCCTTGTGTTACATACTCTGTGTGCCTGACTGCCCTACCCCACGACTTCCTTATGCTCGAGCTACCCCTATGTCTCACTGAAATACTCTGTACGTGTTGGTTAGCTACGTTGCCTGTACCCTTCCGTCATTCTCGGAGCTGGTAAATTCAAATATTTAATTAACCAATGTACTGATTACTTATTGACTAGAAACTGAGGGAAGTTGAGAGAGAAAATAGAGGGAGGGAGGGAGGGAGAAAGAGAGACACCTGTGGATCTGCTTCACCACTTTTGAAGCTTCCCACCTGCCGGTGGAGACCTGGGGGCTTGAACTTGGTATGCATGGTAACATGTGTGCTCAACCTTGTGTGCCACCGCCCAACTCTGGCGCCAGGAAATTCAGTGCTAGGAGACTGAGTGGTCTCCTATCTACCCTAACACACACATACACTCACACACACACACACCAGGAAATTCAGTGCTAGGAGACTGAGTGGTCTCCTATCTACCCAAACACACACACACACACACACACACACACACACACACACACACACACACACACACGACCCTGGGATAACGCTCCCATTAGCTGATGCACAGTTGTGGTTTGTGAATGCTGGTCTCACAGGTTCTCCGGTGAGAAACGTGCAGAGAGGGAGTGGTCTGTGTTTGCCTGGCTGTTGGGCTTCCTGCAGCCCCTCGAGGCTCTAGGAGAGGAGAGGTCGGGGAGGTTCAACCTTGGCCGTCAAGTGAATGAAGCGATTAGGGTCTGCACACCTTCCTCCCTGACCCATAGATCTCCTTCCCTCTATCCACAGCAGCCTCTCCACCCCCTAAAATAACCCTCCCAGCTTGGCCGTTTGCTCTTTCTGTCCATGCCCCCTTTCTGGGGTGACCTGGAGTACCTAGAGGAAGCCCACTCTGGGCCCTTGGAATGGAGGGAGTGTCCCAGCCCACCCAGCAGAGGCTCCCACCCCAACCCTCTGGGCATTCTTTTCCGCCAGCCTTTCTTCCCGTGGCTGGTCCCTGGCCCGCTAATTGGTGGAATCAGAAGTAACAATGCCGCCAGATAAACAGTTGTGGCAGCTGCTGCCATGGCAACACCACCCTCCCCTCCCTCCTCCCTGCGCCCCTTCCCCAGCCAGTGCCTCCTCCCGCCCGCCCGCCTCCTGCCAGTGCTCGCTTGCTCGCTCTCTCACTGGCTCGTGGTTGGCGCCGGCCGGGCTTCATGGCAGAGCCGCCGACTTGGCAGATGCCTGGAGATGATGAGCGAGGAAGCAGCTCAGAGGAGCGACGGGGAGAAGTTCAGCGGTGGCAGCCAGAGGAGGAAGAGGCCCAAGAAGGTAAAGGGCTGGTGTGTGTGTGTGTGTGTGTGTGTGTGTGTGTGTGTGTGTGTGGTCAACCACCTTCCAGAAGCTCTGCTCCTGGAAACATGCTATTGAGAATGGCCAGGCTGAACCCCCGCCACCAGAAAAGGCCTTCTGAGTGTGCACAGCAATGCTCCGGCTTGGGGGCCAGCCCACCCTCCAGTGCAGTGTTCTGGGCTGTTCTCAGTGGGTCCTCTTTGTAGAACCAGAGTCTTTACAAAGAAAGGGGACATGGTGGGGTGGGGCACCCATGACACAGGTGTGCTGGCGGGTTGCTGCTCTGGGGATGCCCAACACCCCTGAGTGTTACGTGGCCAGCGCGCATGTCCCGAGAGGCCTGGGCAGCTGTCTCAGGAGGACCCAGGCTTCGGTGGCACCCCCAACCTCCCCAGGAAGGGGAGGCCTCTGCAGTGACCACCCCCCCTCCCTGTCCCCAGGACTGCTGGCTGCTGGCTTCTGGGCTGTGACAAACAGCAACACACAGGATGGGGCGGGGTTGCTAGGGGTACAGAGCCGGCCTTGGGGATACCTCGAGAAACCCCCAACACATACCTACCACATCCAGGATTCTTTTTGGGGGGGGCGTAGGGGGTGGCTGGCAGCACGGGAGGCGGTGTGTGACCCCACCCAAGGAGGCAAGCGTTTTTGTTTTTTTTTCCTCTTTATGGCCTGACCCTTGCTGTTCAACTGTTGCCGCCTCCCAGCCCCACCTCTGCTTGTTCTCTCCGAATCACTTCTCCTAAAATCAACTTGTTTCATTTCCCAACACAACCGTAGTGGGGGGGGGGCAGGTAACAGAGCCTGCAATTCTCATACAAATGGACTCCTCCTCCCACCCTGGTGCCTGGCATTTTGAGATTTTGCAAGTGCAGATTAACAAAACAAAACAAAACCCCACCGTGGCATGTTGGTAATGATGACATTCATTGTGTTTCAAGAGGCTCTTAACTCTGATATGTTCTGTCCCTCTCCATCCAAAACCTTCATCCTAAAAACCTGAACATCATCATCATCATCATCCTAGACCGCAGATGCCGAAGAGATCACTGTACTCACAAACACAGGCGGGATTAGCGTATTTGTCGGGTGCCAAGTGACGAGATAAAAATAGGTAGGCCCACATATGACAGCATTTTAATAACAGTATGGAGAAAGCAGGCAGTCTGACAGACGTCCTGCTGGCAGAATCTCCTGGTGTACCTGAGGCTTCCGAAGCCCCACCCACCCCTCCTGGGCGTTTTCCTAGCTACTTGCTCAGAATTGGGGGAGGGTGTGGTGGGGGTGGGGAAGAGGAGGAAGAAATGGAAGACAGAAAAAACAAGAGGTAGAGGAAATGAAAAACGGGGGGGGGGGGCTTGGCTTGGATCCGTAATATTATTTGAGAGTCCTCTGCTTCTCACTTTGGCATATCTGGGCTACCTGAGAAACAATATACTAAAACACGCCCCCCCCCCTGAAAAGGGTGTGTGTGTGTATGAGGGTGGCTGGAACCTCTGAGTGATGCTAAGAAATTCAGGTGATGAAAGCCATCTTCAGGTAGCTTGGGGGGGGGGGGAAACAAAAGAGGGAAGAGAAGACAGAATCAATCCCATGGAGTAGCTATCACAGTTTAAGCTCTGACTTGTTGAGGGGTAACTTATTTCCTGAACTTGAAGTCAAAAAAGAAGTGACTGATAGTAACTATTAAATGTATGTGTCGGGGGCACACAGGCAGTAGTGCACTGGGTTAAGCACACATAGTACACAGTGCAAGGACCTGCACGAGGATCCCGGTTCAAGCCCCAGGATCCCCACCTGCAGGGGGCTCGCTTCACTAATGGTGGAGCAGACCTGCAGGTGTCTGTCTTTTTCTCTCCTTCTCTATCTTCCCCTCCCCTCTCAATTTCTCTCTGTCCTATCAAAAAAAAAAAAAAGGAGCAGTGGATTCGTGTACAGTGCGCATCGAGCCCCAGCAATAACCCTGGAGGCAAAAAAAAAGTGTGTTTGTGTGTGCGCATGTACAGATTATATGAGCTGCTGAAACAGTGAAGAGAGAGTGTTAAAAATATTATGTAAGATTGGCAAAATAACTCACTTGGACAATCCACTGTACTGCTTTGCCATGCGAGTGACCCATGTTTGAGCCTGCCCCCCCCCACACTGAAGGACGTTTTAGTGCTTCAGGCTCTCTCTCTCTCTCTCTCTCTCTCTCTCTCCCCCTCTCTCCCTCTCCCTCTCTCTCTCTCCCCCCCTTTCTCCCTCTTCCTCTCCCTCCCTCTCTCTCTCTCCCTCTCTCCGCCTCTCCCCCTCTCCCTCTCCCTCTCCCTCTCTCTCTCTCTATTTCTCTCCCTCTCCTTCTCCCCCTCTCTCTCTCTTTCTCTCTCTGTCTCTCTCTGTCTATATCTAAAATAATGATGGTCATGATGATGATGATAATAATAATAATGTCATCTAAAAGGAAAACACACACCCCTCCAGCTTGTCTAAACAGTTCTCTCTAGCACTGATTCTTCGCTCTCTCCTTTCATACAATGTGTCTGGAACAAATCGTGTATTTTCTCTAGTCTAGGTTCTTGTGTGTAAAATGTGAATAGCTGTACCTACCTTTGGTATCTTGTGAGGGTCAGGAATATTATGCATGAAATTCTTGGGTCAGAATCTAGTTTTTTAAGTGTTCCCTGCAGGTGGGGATCCAGGGGCTTGAAACCCAGTCCTTGAGCTTAGTAATGTAACAGGGTATACCACCACCCAGTGCCCAAGTTGCCATTTTTTAGATATATTTACTTATTTATAAATGAGAGTGAGGGAACGAGGGAGAGAGGGAGGGAGGGATGGAGGGAGGGAGGGAGAGAGAGAGAGAGAGAGAGAGAGAGAGAAAGAACACTAAGCAGAACATAACTCTGGGCTATGAAATGCCAGGAATTGAACTCAGGACCTCATGCTTGGAAATCAAGGTTAGCCAGCCACTGTGCCGCCATAGTCATTTCTGAAATTGTCAGAACTTGTGTCCTATAATTGGCAAGTCTCACTCTCACGCAGAGTACTGAGGTTTAGATAAAGCTACTCTGGATCTTCAGGGACCCACCTCACATCATTTTGCACAGCAGGAAATGTGCATGGCTGATATGTAGAAAGCAGATCATTAACTGTGCTTTGAGGAGGAGATAATCACCAGGAGATAAACACCCCTAAGAAGCATGAGAGTGGGGACTGGAGCAAAGCCCACACCACAGCACTCCATGCTGCTACCTGCTTCTCCCCAGTGTCATGCTGATTTCACTGTTAGATGCAATGAAAGCACCTGGGATGGTGGACCATGGGACTTCCTGTGAGCCTTGACCAAACATGCTGAATCTTAAGTTTTTGAGGACCTGCCTCTACCTCTAGTTCAGGGCAAGCAGGAGAGCCCTGTTCTCTCGTTGGTCCTCTACCCTCGGCAGCCATTTTTCTGCAGTATGGGACGCAAAGACACAAAACCCACCAGGTGAAATTACAAGATGGAGAACATACTCCTCCCCACCCCATTTTCAAGTCTTACAAAACATATGCTTACTTCTGTTTCGTTTTGTTTTTTCAACTTCATGTGAATAAGTTCTTTAGTTTCCCCGTAGGAGTGAAGCCATCCGGTAGTTGTCTTTCATTTCTTTACTTATTTTGCTAAGTATCTTCGCCTCCAGTTCCATCCATTATCTTTTTGGATTGCAGAGTAGAGTTCTATGGAATATAGATCCCATAACTTCTTCTTTCTTTCTTTCTTTTTTTTTTTTTTTTTGCCTCCAGGGTTATTGCTGGGGCTTGGTGCCTGCACTATAATTCCACTGCTTCTAGAGGCCATTTTTCCCATTTTGTTGCCTTGTTGTTGTCGTTATTATTATTGTTTTCATTGTTGTTGCTGAATAGGACAGAGAGAAATGGAGAGAGGAGGGGAAGACAGAGAGGGGGAAGAGAAAGAGAGACACCTGCAGACCTGCTTCACCGCCTGTGAAGCGACTCCCCTGTAGGTGGGAAGCCGGGGGCTCAAACCCAGATCCTTACAATGGTCCTTGAGCTTTGTGCCACCTGCGCTTAACCCGCTGCGCTACCACCCGACCCCCACCCCCGCCCATAACTTCATTATCGAGTCATCTGTTGGTGGGCGTTTAGGCTGCTTCCATTGTTTGGCTATTGTGAATAATGCAGCTGTAACTGCTTTAGTTCTTTACTATCAGATTTGCAGCGAGATCATTGAAGACAGAAGTCCTTCCTGGCTTCTTTTTTGTGTATGTGACACTGAGTGATGTGAATCCAGAGCTCCACTCCTATACACTATTGCTGAGAAACTTCCTGGGCCCAGCTGTTACACCTTTTAATCAGAGAGAAGGCAGAACAGACGGAGATAAGAAGGGAGAAAGGCAGGGCAGGACCACTTCTAGCCTTCTGAGAGTTCTCCAGACTGCTCTCCACCACGGTTGGATCCATTGACATCCCCATCAGCAGTCCCCACAACCTCTCCAGCATTTGTTGTTACCATCCTTTCTGATGTCTGACATTCTCACAGGAGAGAAGTAACATGTCATTGTTGTCTTTTATTTGCATTTCCCTGATAGTCAGTGACTTGGAGCATTTTTTCATATGTCTGTTGGCCTTTTCCTTGCCTGGGGATATACCCTAAGGAGTCAAACACAGACATACCTACCGGTGGGCATGTCAGAGTTAAGATTCCTTGGTGTGAGGGTGAGGGCACTTCCATGGGTGTTTGAGTAACTGGATGTTAGAAAAAACTCAATGGGGAGTCAGGCTGTAGCGCAGCGGGTTAAGTGCAGGTGGCGCAAAGCACGAGGACCAGTATAAGGATCCCAGTTCAAGCCCCCGGCTCCCCACCTGCAAGGGAGTCGCTTCACAGGCGGTGAAGCAGGTCTGCAGGTGTCTATCTTTCTCTCCCCCTCTCTGTCTTCCCCTCCTCTCTCCATTTCTCTCTCTCTGTCCTATCCAACAACAATGACATCAATGATGACTACAACAATAAAACAGCAAGGGCAACAAAATGGAATAAATAAATAATTTAAAAAAATATTTTTTTTTTAAAAAAGAAAGAACTCAAGGAACCGGGACTCAGGATAAGTGACTTGGGTATGTGTGTGGGGTAGGGGCGGGTCACAGGTAGTAGGGGGCTTCCTGGCAGGACAGACTGGATGGAGCTTGGGTGGGGGAAAAGTAGAAAAGCAGTGGTCTCTCCCTCAAACAGGTGTGTGTGTTTGTGTGTGTGTGTGTGTGTGTGGCATTTTTTATATTGGGCAGTGTCACTGCTCTTTCTGTGTTCAGCAATGATGAGGGAGTGACTGTGTTTCTGTCCCATGCCGTAGTCACAGAGGAACCTGGGCTGAGGTGTCTGCTCTGCAGACTTGCTTCTCAGCAGGAGAACAGGAGGGACAACCAGTGGGGCCAGGGTGTCACCTCTTGGTCAGCTGTCATTGCATGTCTCTTCCTCAAGCTGGGACACAAAGGGGCTTTGGAAACAGTAAGAGGGAGAGAAAAAGGAAGGGGAAGGGAGAAGGAGAGAGAGAAGAAGAACGGAGTTATTTACTATTGTCTACTCTTCAGTGTCCAGGGGAAAAATAACTCAGAGAGCAGTGATGTGAATGTATTCATGGAAACCTTTTGCTTTGAATCCAATTTTTTTATCATGCAGATTTCTTCTTCTTCTTCTTCTTCTTCTTCTTCTTCTTCTTCTTCTTCTTCTTCTTCCTTCTTCCTTCTTCCTTCTCCTTCTCCTTCTCCTTCTCCTTCTCCTTCTCCTTCTCCTTCTCCTTCTCCTTCTCCTTCTCCTTCTTCTTCTTCTTCTTCTTGATTTAATAATGACCGGTTAGACCGTAGGATAAGAGGGGTACAATTCCATACAATTCCCACCACCAGAGTTCCGTATCCCATCCCCTCCCTCCATCGGAAGCTTTCCTATTCTTTATTCCTCTGGGAGTACAATCTGACTTCCAGGGGCAGACAAGCTCACCAATGTGTCCTGGAACCCCACCTCTCCAGAGCCCCGCCCCACTAGGGAAAGACAGAAACAGGCTCGGGGGATGGATTCATATCCAGCGGAGAAGCCATGACAGAAGCCGAACGCAAGGTTTTCTGAAGTCCCTGTTATTTCACATGTTGATTTCCCAGGGGTGTGATATGCTCGTGGTGGTTCAGTGCAGAAGATGCCATGGGCCCTACTTGAATTCTGAACTGGAATCCTGGAGGAAAGGACACATCAGGGTCCCTGTGAAGGGTCTTTCCGACTTGGCACTTGCAGGCCTAAGACCCCAGAGGTCCCAGGTTCAATCCTTGGCATCACCATATACCAGAACTGAGCAGTTTTCTGGCCTGTTAACAAGAAGTAAATCTTTAAAAAAAATGTTTAATAGGGGCTGGGCAGTAGTACCGTGGGTTAAGCGCACATGACGCAAAGCACAAGGACCAGTATAAGGATCCTGGTTCGAGCCCCCAGATTGCTTTCCAAGAGGTGAAGCCGGTCTGCAGGTGTCTATCTTTCTCTCCCCCCTCTGTGTCTTCCCCTCCTCTCTCTATTTCTCCTTGTCCTATCCAATAACAGTAGCAATGGCAACAATAACAATAACAAGGGCAACAAAATGGGGAAAAAAAAGATGGGCTCTAGGAGCAGTGGATTCATAGTGCAGGCACTGATCCCCAGCGATAACCCTGGAGGCAAAAAAAATTTTTAATAAGGACACAAATAGTTTAATGACTATTCTCCTTTGACAGGATAGCTGTGTAAAGATTAAGATACAAGCACTGCTATTTTCAGGAGAGTAGTGTGATAAACTGGCCTTAGAGGCACCCTCACATTCATGGAATACATTTTGATCTAGACCACTATTTTTAAAAATTTTTTTATTTTTATTTATTGGCTAGAGACAGCCAGATAAGAGGATGATAGAGAGGGAGAGAGGCAGAGAGACACCTGCAGCACTACTTCACCACTCGCAAAGCTTTCCTCCTGCAGGTGGGACAGGGGCTTGAACCTGGGTCCTTGTGCATTGTAATACATGTGCTCAACCAGGTGTGTCACCACCCGGCCCTCTAGACCATTATTTTAAACAATTCACAAGTATTGCAAAATGTCTAGGTTATGTACATTTTCCTGGCATTTACTCCCTGCTGTCTAGAGAGAAGGATTAAAGTAGTGGTGGCAGAGGTGTGATAGAAAACTTACACATTTGAAATGTGATTGAGAGGGGGCCGGGCAGTAGCACACTGGGATGAGCATATATTACAAACCATAAAGACCCACGCCAGGATCCTGGTTTGAGCCTCTGGCTCCCAGCTTGCAGGGGGGGGGGGGGGTGTTGCTTCACAAGCAGTGAAGCAGTTCTGCAGGTGTCTATCTTTCTCTCTCCTTCTCTCTCTCTCTCTGCCCCCTCTTTCTCAATTCCTCTCTCTCCTATCAAAACAAAGAAAAAAATAGCTGCAGGAGCAGTGGATTCAAACTCCAGCAATAACTCTGGAAATGAAAGAAAGAAAGAAAGGGGGAGAAAGGAAGGAAGGAAGCAAGGAAAGTGACTAAGAGACCGGTGAAAAAGCTTTTTTGTTTGTTTTTAAGGTAAATTCTTTTAGAAAGGAGAAGATAGGACCTTAAAAATGGGCAAATGGGGTCAGGCAGTGGCACACCTGGTTGTGTGCACACATCACAGTACGCAAGGACCCCAGTTCAAGCCCCTGGTCCCCACCTGCAGTGGGGAATCTTCACAAGAGGTGAAGCAGGGCTGCAGGTGTCTCTCTGTCTTTCTCCCTCACTGTCTCCCTCCCCTCTCAATTTCTCTCTGTCTCTATCCAATAATAACTAAGTAAAATATTTTTTAAAAATAGGCAACTATATACAAATCCAGACAGATAGTTGTATAAATAATAGTTAACTCCTATTGCAACCTTAAGAGAACTGCTGTAGCTTCCAGTGGAGGGATTGGGGATCCAGAAGTCTGGTGGTGGTAACGGGGTGGAGTTGTACTCTCATTATCTTGTAATTTTGTACATCAATATGAAATCACTAATAAAAAGTTTCTTTTTAATAATTTTTTATTATTTTTATTCATTTATTGGATAGAGACAGCCCGAAATCTAGAGTGGAGAGGGAGAGAGACAGAGAGACAGAGAGACACCTGCAGCCCTGCTTCACCACTCACAAGGATTTCCCCCTGCAGGTGGGGACCAGGGGCTTGAATCTGGGTCCTTGCATATTGTAACACGTGCACTCAACCAGGTGTGCCACCGCCTGGCCCCAGGTGAAAAGGTTTATTTTTACATCCACCAATCTGAAAATCCAGCCTAAAAAAAAAATATGGAAAAGTGGAATCAGGTAGCAGATTCAACATTTGAATTTTCAGTCTTGCTGTCATTGCCTTTGAATTAAGTGCGGCTCATATAGCACTGTGAATAACAGCCTAATTTCTTCAATTTCCCCAATAACTTATGAGTCACCTTGTTACCCTAATTTATGACCTAAAATAGCCTGTGTTGCCTGAAGACAGCAATTCTGTGCCGCGAAAGGTATTTAAAATGACCATCTGTCTGAGAAACTGTGTTTTTGACTTGAGATCACAGTCCTTGAAATTTGGTGACCTGGGATCTTTCTTTCCTTTTTGAAGGCGAACTTTAAAAAATATATTTATTTATTTATTGTTGGATAGAGACAGAGGAATTGAGAGGGGGAGATAGAGAGGAAGAGAGAGAGACAACTGCAGCCCTGCTTTACCACTTGTGAAGCTTTGCCCCTGCAAGTGGTGACTAGGGCAGTGAACCTGGGCCCTTAGGCTCTGTAATGTGCGCACTTAAGCAGGTGCGCCACTGCCTGGACCCCAACCCCCAGGATTTCTCTTTCTGTGTTAGCCCTTTCTTTCCATCCATCTTTATGACGTTAGTTTGTTTTCATGCTAGTTCCATTTGTACCTGATCACTAGATACTAATCTCCAAAGCTCTTTTTTTTAAATTTATTTTTCCTTTATTGGGGGATTAATGTTTTATAGTCGACAGTAAATGCAATAGTTTGCACATGCATAACATTTCCCAGTTTTCCACATAGCAATGCAACCACCATTAGGTCCTCTGTCATCCTTTTCCAGGACCTGTACTCTTCCCCCCCACCCACCCCAGAGCCTTTTCCTTTGGTGCAATACACCAACTCCAGTCCAGGTTCTGCTGAGTGTTTTCTCTTCTGATCTTTTTTTTTTTTTTTTTTTTTTAACTTTTGCCTGTGAATGATATCATCCCATATCCATCCTTCTGTTTCTGACTGACTTCACGTCACATGATTTCTTCAAGCACCACCCAAGATGGGCTGAAAACGGTGAAGTCACTATTTTAAATAGCTGAGTAGTATTCCACTGTGTATATAGACCACAACTCACTCAGCCACTCATCTGTTGTTGGACACCTGGGTTGCTTCCAGGTTTTGGCTGTTACAGACTGTGTTGCTATGAACATGGGTATACACAAACAGTTTTCAGAGTCAAGCTCTATCCCCAACAGCTCTCAGAATTAACCTGGGTTCCCTGGCCAAAAGAACACCCTTCTTAGGACCAAACCAGACCTGCTCAGTCATTTCTGGGGAATTTTACTAGTCTCCCAACTCTGTATTCTATTCTCCAGAGTTTGGAGTCACTGCCTTAGAATCTGGGGCACAGTCAGGAAAACACATTATGTTAGAAAGAAGACTCTAATTTCCGACAGAAGTGTCAGACTGGTACTTTGACGGTTACCTTGGTTTCCTCTGGTTCCAGAAAGCCACAAAAACTATACCGGATAATAGGAAGCATCTTTTTCTCTCTTCTCCAAGTGTTTCACATTTCAATGCCTCGTTTTATCTTTGAGTCTCTGTGCATGGCGACACTGCACTCAGCTGGGTGTGCCACCACCTGCTCCCTCTCTTTGAGTCTCTCCTAGGAGCTCTGTCTTGGTCTGGTAAACGAGGAGTGGTGGATGTAGGCTGATGCTGGAGAAATGATAGAAGTTCCTCCCTGGGGGCCGGGTGGTGACGCACCTGGTTGAGCGCCCATGTTACAACATGTAAGGACCAAGGTTCAAGCCTCTGGTTCCCACCTGCAAGGGGAAAGCTTCTCAAGTGGTGAAGCAGTGATGCAGGTCTCTCTCTTTCTCTCTCTCTCTCTCTCTCTCTTTTTCCCTCACTATCTTTCCCACCCCTCTCAATGTCTCTCTGTCTCTATCCAATAAATAAACAAAATATTAAAAATAATAGAAATTCCTCTCTATGATTCAACGAATGACATACTTGGAACCATTTCTCCCACAAAAACCAGATACAAAATGATTTCTCTGTCTCTTGAAAAGCTTCTTCTAAAGTATCCACAGATGATTCTTCTCTGACTAGTTCCCCGCCAGTTGCCCCTCGCTGTCTTCCAATAAGTCAGTCGCAATCTCTGAAACGTTTGCTCAACTTGACAGAAACCATCTGTGAAAGTGATATCTTTCCTGGTTGTCTATAGTATTCTCCCAAGGAGGGTTCCCTTTCCTCCTTCTTTTGCTTCCACTACGTTTGTGATATGTCGGTGTAGATGTTTCAGTCAGACTAAACAGACAATGAAAACCCGCAGAAGTGAACAGAAGTGAACATCACCACGAAGTAAACAGCTTTGTGACTTGGAGCACAGCAACCTTAAAGTAGCATCACAAGTTCATTCTACTCTAACATCTTGAGGTCTCATTTTTCTCTTGAGAAATGTTGTTAGTATAATTGTCCCTGTAATTATTCTGTAGAATGCAGCTGTATGAATATTCCTTTTTTTTTTTTTTTTTTAATCTGTTGGGGCTTTTGTTTTCATTTCTGATAAAGTTACTTTTTCTTTGTGGGGGCAAACTGAGAGATGGCGCCTCCTAGTGTCCCAGGACGCTCCATCAATCCAACACTTTTGTGTTGGCTTGCTAGGTGTGTAGGCATTACATACAATGTAGCATGGCATTGCTGGGGTAAATAATAATAATAATAATAAGTTAATAAGAAAATCAATGCTTGACACCTCCACGGAGCTTACTACTTGGTTGAATGAACATTTCTATTTAAAAAACAGAATGAATAGTCCAGAGAAATATTTTAAGTATCACTCACAAGTCTTGTAAGAAACAATATAAGTATTATCCTGTGGGTTGTTCAAAATACATTTTGGGGGGTTGGGGATGGGCCCGGTCGGTGGTGCACCCCGTTAAGCATACCTGTTACTGTGCTCAAGGAGCGGTGGAGCAGGTCTGCAGGTGTCTCTCTTTGTCTCTCCCTCTCTGTCTCCCCTCCCTGCTCAATTTCTCTCTGTCGTGTCAAATAAAATAGGAAAGGAAAAAAAAAGTAACAGTGGTCTGGGAGGTGGTCCAGTGTAGATAAGGTGCTAGGCTCACAAGCATGAGGTCTTGAGTTCGATCCCCAGCAGCACATATACCAGAATGGTATCTGGTTCTTTCTCTCTGCTCCTATTTCTCTCATTAATAAAAAGAAAAAAAAAAAAAGGAACAAATGGTCTGCCAGCGGGAGTGGTAAATTCATAGCACCATTACCAAGCCCAAGCGATAACCTTAGTAGCAATAAAAATAAATAAATAAATAAATTACTCAAGGGCAAAGAGAGGGTTCAGCTACTCAGTCAAGCACAGGCTTTGCTGCAGGTGAGGCTCTGGCTTTCATCTCTGGCACCACAAGGCAGCATCACAAGCAGAATTCCATGAGTGGTTGATCATTGCTTGGGCGTCTCTCTTTGGTTTTCCTCTTTTTAAAAAATTGCTATTTATAAAATGGAAATATTGACAAGACTACAGGATAAGAGGGCTACAATTCCCACCACCAGAACTCTGTATCCCTTCCCCTTCCCCTTCCCTGATAGCTCCCCTAGTCTCTATCCCTCTCGGAGGATGGACCCAGGGTCATTATAGAGTGCAGAAGGTGGAAGGTCTGGCTTCTGGAATTGCTTCTCTTTTTATAAGTGAAAATTAAAAAAAGAGGGGAAACAGAGACACCCAAGCACTACTTCACCACCCAGCACTGTTCACCACTCATGAAGCTCCCCCCCACCCCAGCAAGTGGGGACTTGAACCAGAGTCCTTGCACATTAGAGCACGTGGGTGATGCCAACAGTGTGGAATTATACCCCTGTTGTCTTATGAATTTGTAAATCAATATTAAATGACTAATAAAAGGAATTAAAAACAAAAGGTGGCCTACCCTGTACTGCTTCCCTCTGTGCTCTCCAGTGCTGTCTTTTCATGCGATTATTAACAGAACACGCCACTGAAATGCTGGTCTTTAGCCCATGTTTCTAGGGCCTGGACAACTAGTTTAAACAAAGGTGTTTAACTTAAAAAAAAAGACTGAAAAATGAAAAAAAAAATTTTTGAGAATTATAGATAAGAAATTGGAATTGCAGGGCTAGACGGTGGAGCAAATAATTAAGCACCCAAGTTACCATGTGTAAAGACCTGGGTTCAAGCCTCTGGTCCCCACGTGAAGCTTCATGAGTGGTGCAGAAGTGCTGCACGATCTCTCTCAGTCTTTTCCCCTCTTTCCCTCTCCTCCCTCTCCCTCTCCACCTCTCCCTCTCTCCCTGTTTTGCACTGCATCATAATTAAACAGACAGACAAACAAACAAAAAACAATGTACTCCGGAATGGTGAAATTTTTTTTCCCCCAGAGCACTGCTTAGTGCTGTCTTGTGGTGGTGTGGGAGATTGAACCTGGGACTTTGGAGCCTCAGACTTGAGAGTCCCTTTGCAGAACCATTATGCTATCTCCCTGTGCCTTTGGGAATGGTGGTTTCATAGTGCAGGTGCTGAGTCCCAGTGATAACCTGGTGGAAAAAAAAAAAAAGGGAGGGAAGGAGGGAGAGAGAGATTGGTGCCTCCATAGCATGTCTTAAAAACTTCCCTGTGGGAGTTGGGAGGTAGCACAGCAGTTAAGCTCAGGTGGCGCAAAGTGCAAGGACTGGTGGAAGGATCCTGGTTCAAGCCCCTGGCTCCAAACCTGCAGGGGCATCGCTTCACAGGTGGTGAAGCAGGTCTGCAGGTGTCTATCTTTCTCTCCCCCTATGTCTTCCCCTCCTCTCTCCATTTCTCTCTGTCCTATCTAACAATGAAGATAGCAATAACAACAATAATAACTACAACAATAAAATGAGGGTAACAAAAAGGGAAAATGAATAAATAAGTATTAAAAAAATTAAAAAACAAAACAAAACAACTTCCCTGAGTGAATCCATGGAGCTAATAAACAATGAACCGTGAATATTAATCCAGATCCCACAGCATTTCCCCTGTCCTCATATCTCTGTGTGCTACTCCTATTCTAATCTCTTTAAATAGAACCCAGATTTAGGTGACAATGTCTTTATTGCCAAAACACATTTCATTAACATGCCTTTGTTGATTCACCGATCAGCTACGTTGATTGCTTTTTGGAGGATCCAATATAGCGCAAAATAGAAGTACACATCTAAACAGGGAGAAAGAAATGTAAGCGGCTGTTGACTAAACTGATCAGATGTTTCCAGACTATTTACACCAGTTGTTAGCTCCCTGTCTTAGCACTGGAGAATGAGATGAAGCTCTAACTGGTCTGTCGTTCTCCCCATCTGCACTTTGGCTGTTTCTGTCACACAGCTGACAGCCTTGCAGAGCCTCCTGATACAAGGAGGATTCATTAGCAGGTTAATGTTGCTTGTCTTCATTCACAAGGCCACTAATCTGTCACAGGTTCCATAATGTCATTACATAGCAGGAACCTCGCCCTCACCATCTCCTTCTCTCCCCCCCCCCCACCAGATGCTAAGGAAGCAATTGGAGTGATGGGGTGAGCAAGCCTAAGGCAGGATACAGACTTTTGTCTGCTGTTCTGCTCTTGCAACTATATTTTTTGAGTGAGAAGGAAGTAGCTTCCTTTTGTAAATGCTTCCAGTTCATCTGACCTCAGCAATTTTCACACCTGGCTCAGGATGATAGTTCTTGGACAAGGGCAACAGGATGTATATGTATATGTATATGTATGTGTGTGTGTGTGTGTGTGTGTGTGTGTGTGTGTGTGTATGTGTATGTGTATGTATATGTATATATGTATATATATATATGCATGTATATATATGTATGTATGTATTTTGGGAACTGATTCTTCTGTGGACAAATGTTTTGATTAAATAAACTGAAGAAGAATATCGAGAGTCGGGCAATAGCGCAGAGGGTTAAGCGCACATGGTGCAAACACAAGGACTGGCGTAGGGATCCCAGTTCGAGCCCCTGGCTCCCCACCTGCAAGAGGATCATTTCATAGGTGGTGAGGCAGGTCTGCAGGTGTCTATCTTTCTCTTCCCCTCTCTATCTTCCCCTTCTCTCTCCTTCTTTCTGTTATATCCAACAACAACGACATCAATAACAACAATAATAAATACCACAACAACGATAAAACAACAAGGGCAACAAAGGCGAAAAAAAAAGTGTCTTCCAGGAGCAGTGGATTCGTCATGCAGCCAGGCACCGAGCCCCAGCAATAACCCTGGAAGCAAAAAAAAAAAAAAAAAAAAGACAAATACTGGTGGGACAATTGAAAACTGAGGCTCCTCTCCCTAGTGCTTCTTTCTGATAAAGATTAAAAAGCTGATTGGAATTTTTTAAAAACCTTATTTATGATTTTTCATCAGTGAAAAATGATTAATGTAATACAATTGCTTTTTCCTCACAAAGGAATTCATTTTTCTCTTTTTTTTTACAAAATATTTTTATTTATTGGAAAGAGACAGCCTGAAATTGAGAAGAATGGGGAGACAGAGAGGGAGAGAGGATGAGAGACACCTGCAGATCTGCTTCACCACTTGTGAAGCTTTTCCCCTGCAGATAGGGACTGCAGGCTTGAATTCAGGTCCTTGTGCATTGGAACATGTACGCTCAACCAGGTGCACCACCACCCAGCCCTGGGATTCATTATTCTCTACAGGAAAAATGGAAAATACTTTTTGCAGGCTACTTCTGAAACAGTCTTAAGAGCTGGAAAAGACAAGCTACCCGTGCACACACATGTGTTTGGAATAGTTCAAGTTATAGATACGATAGGACTGGAAATGGCTTAGAAATTTTAGATTTAAAAATAGTTAGAAGGGGGCTCTGTTTTATATTTAACTGCATGTTCAAAGTATCTTCATGATGGCTATTGTTACAGTGAATTTCTGTTATTAGCTGCTCTCATTCTGAAAACCTAATCCTATGTACCATGGACACTTCCATTTAATACTTTCTGTTGCCAGAGAGGGAGAGGGAGAGGGAGGGAGAGTGACAGGGAGAGGGAGAGGGGAAGTGACAGGGAGAGGGAGAGGGGAAGTGAGAGGGAGAGAGGGAGAGGGAGAGGGAAAAAGGGAGAGAGAGAGGGGGACAGAGAGAGAGGTATCAGAACATCACCCTGCCATTTTGTGTAGCTGGGTATTAAACCCAGGGCCTTACACTCACTCTATTGCTGAGTTACCTCCCTACACCATCCTCACATTTAATGCCCTTTACAATTAAAATATTAGTGTATGCTTTGGAAATTTTACTGTTTGGAATGGTTTCTCAGTGACCAATAAGTTCAAATCTGAACTTATGTTTGCTGATTATGCTGCTCTCTGTATTTTCTGTATGAATACACATCACCCTTTCATAGGCAGCTTTAAATTTTTTTTTTAACATCACAGGAGTCTGGTCTCTAGAGATTAATCAAGACTATATAAGTAGCTGATGGGGACACTTGTAAATAAGTCAGTGGAAGGAGGGTATGTGATTTAGCAGAACGTACAGTTTGGGGGTACAAGTAATTCCATCATTTGGGCAGGTATGGCTGAATGTGTCTTTCAAAGCACTGAATATTCTGGGATGTAAGAAAGTTCTGTCCATTTCTTTCCTCCTTCCTTCCTCCCTCCATTCCTTCCTTCCTTCCTTCCTTCCTTCCTTCCTTCCTTCCTTCCTTTCTTCCTTCCTTCCTTTCTCCCTTTCTTTCCTCCACGGCTTTTGCTGGGGCTCAGTGCCAGCACTACGAATCCACTGCTCCTGGTGGCCATTCCCCCCCCATTTTTGGATAGGACAGAGAGAAATTGAGCGATGGGGGCAGGGTAGAGGAGAGAGAGAGACACCTGCAGACCTGCTTTACTGCTTGTGAAGCTTCCCTCCTGCAGGTAGGGAACCAGGGGCTCGAACCCAGATCTTTGTGTGAACCCTTGCATTTTGTACTGTGTGCACTTAACTGAGCACACTACTGCCTGGCCCCCAGAAAGTTCCCTGATATCAGTTCCGTGTCAGCTGTCTGCTGCCCTTTCATTTATTATTTGCACAGTCTTGTCAAGGTCCTGTCGCTCACTCCATATCTAATTGCTTACTAGCTGGGACTTCACCCATGTGGTTTCACCATTCCAGTTGGTTTTTCAGAGGCAGGGGAGGAAGGGAGGAAGGAAGGAAGGGAGAAGGAGGGAAGGAAGGAAGGAAGGAAGGGAGGGAGGGAGGAAGGAAGGAAGGAAGGAAAGAAGGGAGGGAGGGAGGGAGGGAGGAAGGAAGGAAGGAAGGAAGGAAGGAAGGAAGGAAGGAAGGAAGGAAAGGGAGGAGGGAGGGAGGGAGGGAGGTGCCGGTGCCAGTGGACGTTGAACCGAAACCTGCAGAGGGCGTGAAGATGAAGAAAAGACAGATATACAAAAGATGGGATGGGAGGGCCAACAGTCCAATGACTGAGAGCACCAGTTTATTTATTTTTATTTATTTTATTTTTTTTTTAATTTTTTATTTAAGAAAGGATTAGTGAACAAAAGCATAAGGTAGGAGGGGTACAACTCCACACACTTCTCACCACCCGATCCCCATAACCCACTCCCTCCCATGGTAGCTTTCCCATTCTCTAGCCCTCTGGGAGCATGGACCCAGGGTCGTTGAGGGTTGCAGAAGGTAGAAGGTCTGGCTTCTGTAGTTGCTTCCCCGCTGAACATGGGCATTGACTGGTCGGTCCATACCCCCAGTCTGCCTCTCTCTTTCCCTAGTAGGGTGTGTCTCTGGGGAAGCTGAGCTCCAGGACACATTGGTGGGGTCTTCAATCCAGGGAAGCCTAGCCAGCATCCTGGTGGCATCTGGAACCTGGTGATTGAAAAGAGAGTTAACATATGAAGCCAAACAAATTGTTGAGCAATCATGGATCCCAAGCTTGGAATAGTGGAGAGGAAGTGTTAGGGAGGTACTCACTGCAAACTCTAGTGTAATCCTGCTTTCAGGTATATATTTTGCAGTAGTTTATGGATACGTGTGCACATAAGCTCTCTCTCACAGAAACTGGTGTATATCTAGGTTATGGGACTTTGTTAGAAAGTGAACTACCTGAGATGAAATTAGAGTGTACTATTAAAGGAAAGGTCTCACCCGAGTAATGAAGCTGAAGGGTTGTCATTCCACACGTGAAGTCTCTGGATACAGTCTGAGGTGAAGCATGTTGAGATGGCAATTGTTGCTTTGGTTAGGTTGTGATCGGCGGATGCAATATTATTTGGTTTGGATTGGGAGATGTATACGGGAAAGTGGGCCCTATCCAAGGGTTCCAGGACTGGGGGAAGTAGGGGCTCTATAGTGAAGATGTGAGGTTCCTGCTGTCTTAGGGTTCAAAAAGACAATCAATAGTTAATATTATCATCACATTATTTGTTAATTGGGTTAACTTTGAAAAGTCCCTTTGTTAGGGTTTACTGTACAGTACCCAGTATCTTGTATATAGCTGTGCTATTGGAAGCTTCTAATCTACTTGGTCTAGGCTTTTGAGAGAGTCCGTATATCAAATACATAGCCTATATATTAAAAAGATTCAGTTTGTGTTTTGAGAAACTTTGAGACATACAATTGGTTTCCCCCTCTCATATTAATTAACTACTGATTTATATGTCTACATTTTGCTAGGAGTGTACATAAACACCATTCCCACCACCAAAGGACTGTGACCCATCCCTCCCGCCCACTCCCACCCCCCACTGGCCCAGGAAGCTACATGTCTACCCCTCACCACTGGGTTTTTACTTTGGCGCCCTACTTGCACCAGTTTATTTTCTCACAGTGCTTTATAGCACACACAGCAAGAAGCTTAATTATGCTGGCTTTGCATAAGGTTTCTCAAAACATAGTCAATCCAAGTGCATAAGCAAAATACAGTTTCTCAAAACATAAGCAAGATACAGTTGGGGCAAAAGTTCATGTAGTTAGACAATTATCATTTTCTCAGGGAGTCTGTAAAGTGTTTATCTCTTCTAGGGAGTCTGCAAAATGTTTCCCTTACTTTCAGTTCTCTTTGATCTATACCTTCAATTCTTTTTGATCCAATTAGGAGCAAATGTGAGGCGCTTTGCAGAAAGACTGCTATGCAGGCCTTTTGCTCACAAGCCCAGGGGCCTTGCCTTACAAGGGACCTGCAGCTCCTGACAGGGAGGAAAGAAGGAAGGGAGGGAGGAAGGGAGGAAGGGAGGAAGGAAGGAGGGAGAGAGGGAGGGAGGGAAGAAGGGAGGGAGAGAGAGAGAGAGAGGGAGAGAGAGGTGCTTCCCATGTGCTGTGTAGCTCGGTATTTAATAATCGGATCAATAGTTAGCCATTTCTCTCTAGAGTAGTAATTTGATCACTTTCTCTAGACTTGCCTTCATGACAAGTAGTTATGCCTGTAGACCCTCCAGTGGCATTGAGGAAATGAGGTGCTTAGACCAATTTAGCTAGCAAGTGACAACAGTCTGTGTTACAGCTGGCCAGAGCTCAAGTCCTCAAAGTACAGCTCCCAGCTGGGATCTCAAATTCTAAAAGAGTGTGAAATTTGCAGATATTCCCTCTTTCCTCTCAATTTTTCTCTGTCTCTATCCAATAATAAATGAATAAAATAAAATAAAAAGACATCACTATAAAGAGAGAGAAATAGTGGGGTTGTATGCTATGCATGTACAAACTATTGTATATACTGTCAACTGTAAAACATTAATACATCAATAAATAATTTTTAAAAATTAAAAAAAAACAAAAAGATACAAAGAAAGGGGGGTTGGGCGGTAGCGCAGCAGGTTAAGCGCAAGGACCAGCGTAAGGATCCTGGTTTGAGCCCCCAGCTCCCCACCTGCAGGGGAGTCACTTCACAGGCGGTGAAGCAGGTCTACAGGTGTCTATCTCTCCCCCTCTCTGTCTTCCCCTCCTTTCTCCATTTCTCTCTGTCCTATCCAACAACAACATCAACAATAACAACAACAATAAAAAGGGCAACAAAAGGAAAAATAAAAAAAAGAAATATATATAGAGAAAGACCTGCAGTACTGCTTCACCACTCGGGAAGCTTCTCCTCTACAGGTGGGGACCAGGGGCTTGAACCTGGGATCCTTGTGCACTATAATGTGTGTGCTCAGCCAAGTGCACCGCTGTCTGGCCCCCTGTAGGTCTCTCTCTTTCTCTCCCTTCCCTCTCCATTTCTCTGTCTTTATCCAATAAATAATAAACAGACATTTTAAAAGATAAAATTCAATTTTTAATCTCTTCCTGAATTCATGCTGACTTCACCCCACATGCATTTCCCCATACCCTCCTCCTCCTCCTCCTCTTCTCCTCCTCCTCTTTTTGCTCATCTTCCTCCTCCTCCTACTCCTTTTTCTTCTCCTCCTCCTCCTCCTCTTTCTTCTTCTCCTTTTCTTTCTTCTTTTTATTGGGAGATAGGTGTTAATGGATACAAAAAGTGCCTCAGGAAAGCCTACATGTGTGTCCCAGATCTCAGAACTAGTTTACTAGGACACCAGCATAGAGAGAATGACCAGAAGTGCTTCAGGTGGTTGTAGAGAAACATAACAGCATGGCCCACAGTGGAAAACATGGACACTTTTTATCATCGTGGCTGTCAGAACAGGGCGCAGGTTTCGCACTGTTGGCAGTCACCACTCGGTGTCCAAGTGCAGTGCTGCAATAAAGAGATAGAAGATAGGGGCCCAGTGGTGGCTGACCTGATTGAGTGCACATGTCATAATGTGCAAGGACCTAGTTCAAGCCCCTATAAGTGGTGAAGCAGTGCTGCATATGCCTCTCTTTCTTTCTCCCTTTTTATCTCCCGACCCCTCTCTGTCTTTATCCAATAAATGAACAAATAAAACATTATTTAAAAGGGAGTTGGTATACTGCACTAAAGTAAAAGACGCTGGGGTGTGTGTGGGGGGGAGGGTCAAGGTCCTGGAACAGGATGGCAGAGGAGGACCTCGTGGGGGTAGTATTATTATGCGGAAACGTTATACATGTACAAACTATCGTATTTCACTGCCAACTATAAACCATTAATCCTCCAATAAAGAAAACTTAATAAATAAATTAATTAATTAAAAAGGGAGAAGATAGGACTGGGGAGTTAGCTAATGGTTTGCAAAAGGCTTTCTTTTTTTTTTTTTCTTTTAATTTTATTTATTTATTATGGAAGATAGACACAGAAAGGCAAGAGAGACCAGAGCACTGCTCAGCTCTGGCTTATGGTAGTGCTGGGGATTGAAAATGGCACCTCAGAGCCTCAGGTATGAACGTCTCTTGGAGAACCATTATGCTGTCTCCCCAGCCTTGCAAAAGACGTCATACCTGAGACACCAAGGTCTCAGATCCAATCCCCAGTACCACCATAAACCAGAGCTGTGCAGTGCTCTAGCCTGCCTCTCTCTCTCTCTCTTTCTCTCTCTCTCCCTCCCTCACCTCCAGGGTTATCGCTGGGGCTTGGTGCCAGCACTACAAATCCAGTGCTCTTGGTTACCACCCCCCCCCCCACACACACACAGACACTTTTACTGGACAGGACAGAGAAATTGAGAGGGGATGGGGAGTTGAGAGGATGAGAGAAAGAGGAACAACTGCAGACCTGCTTCTCTGCTTGTGAAGCGACCCCTCCCCCTGCAGATGGGGAGCAGAGTGGGATGGGTGTTGAACGGAGGTCCCAGGTCCTTGCTCATGTCCTTGTGCTTTGTACTATGTGCACTTAACTGGGTCCACCACCAGATACATTCTCTCTCTTTGTATTTTTCTCTCTGTATTGCTCTCGTTAAAATAATATTTTTTAAAAGAGAGAAAACAATAAACACCAGTACTATAAGATTGCATTTTGGAAATCTTTATGCCTCAGTGTTTAGGGGGGGAGAAAGAGAAAGAAAGAAAAAAAACCGAGCATTTGAGGAAGGAAGGTCAGACTCAACTGAGTCAGAAAACTGGAAATGAACTTCAGGGAGAGGCCTGAGGGGCCCCAGTGCTGGGCGCCGGTCACAGAAGGGACTTGGAGGAGGAGGAAGAGCCAGGCGTGGACTCCGCAGGGAAACAGGAGAGTGGCAGCTGCTCGCCCCAGTTCTCGGCAGCTTCCTGGCTTCCAGAACTGGGAGATGGACTGGGAAGCCCCGTGGTGTGAGCCAAAGCAATGCCGGCTGCCTCCGGGGTCTCCTGCCCTCCTGGAGCCTCAGAGGAGAAACAGGTGCAGATAAGGCCACACAAGGTCAGCCGGGGGCACGGCGCCACCACCTCCATCTTTGCGAAGTCGGGGCTTGTGTCCTGCCCGTGTCACCTTTCTGGTGCCTCCCCCCCCCCCCCCCCCCCCCCGTGAAATCTGCTGCTCTGTGAAACTGAATCAGGCAGGGGCCTCTTCTGCACTGCCGCATCCTTCTCCCCGCTGCTGAACATCTCCATTAAACGGTCGGGTTTCGCTTGAGCCTCGCTGCTGGGGCTGATAGCCCATGATTTCCTCTAAGTCATCACTTTTTAAAATTAAAAAAAAAATTATCTTTATTCAGTGGCTAGAGACAACCAGAAATTGAGAGTAGGGGGAGATAGTGACAGAGAGACACCTGCAGCCCCACTTCACCACTCGAAAACTTTCCCCCTGCAGATGGGGACCGGGGGCTTGAACCCAGGTTCTTGAGCACTGTAACATGTGCACTCAAACAGGTGCGCCCCCATCCGGCCCCAAGTCATCCCTTTAAAAAAAAAGAAATATTTTATTTATGGGATAGAGATAGAGAGAAATTGAGAGAGAAGGGGGAGATAGACACTGGGACCAGGCAGTGGTGCACCTGGTTAAACACACATACTACAGTGGGCAAGTAACCAGGTTCAAGCCCCTGGTATCCACCTGGAGAGGAAAAGCTTCATTGAGTGGTGAAGCAGGGCTGCAGCTGTCTGTCTGTCTCTGGCCTCCAGGAGCAGTGGATTTATAGTGCAGGCACCCGCACACCGAGCCCCAGTGATAACCCTGGAGGCAAGAGAAGAAAAAAACCAAAAAACAAAACTCTTGCAAGGGAAGTGAATTTAGAGCGTCTGTCTTCAGCATCCCATTCTGTCTCGATCTTTCCTGCCAAAGACCATCTCATCAGCCCTTGGACCGTTTGGAAGCTGGTTGGTAAATAAATAGTTGGTATACACGGTGCCATCAAGTTCTTTTGACAGTGATGGTGACAGGTGAGGGTGATGACTGCAGCCCAGAGAATTGGTGAGCCAAGAATGTTGGATTGGTTCGGGAAGAAGGAACAGGCAGGATAAAGCCCCATGAATAAATAGGACTGGGCTCCTGTGAGATTTGACTTGACGCCCTGTCCTCACCTCCAAGGCAATGGCTCCCCCTGGTGGACACTGCACTGGCCAAGTCACCTCACCTTCATTTAGAAGTCAAGCCTGGGATGAAAGGATGGCACCTGGAGTTGACACCAAGAAGTGTACACCTGGTGTCTTATCAGGCAGACCGGGAACCGGAGCTGACTAGTTGGGTTTCCAGTGTCAGTCAGCTGACAGTTGACTGCGAGGAAGATCTTGGTACAGATTTCCTAATTTCTCTGGTTTTTTTCCCCTTTTTCTTTCTAATTTTTATTGGATAGGGTAGAGAGAAATTGAGAGAGAATGGGGAGAGATAGAGAGGGAGAGAAAGATAGACACCTGCAGATCTACTTTGCCACTCATGAAGAAGACCCCCCACACACAGGCAGGGAGCAGGGACTCAAACCTGGGTCTTTGTGATTGGCAATATATGTGCTTAACCGGGTGCACCACTGCCCGCTGCCCCCCCCCCCCGTTCTTAAAAGAAAGATTTATTTGTTTATTTTTAAATATTTATTTATTTATTCCCTTTTGTTGCCCTTCTTGTTTTATTGTTATAGTTTTTATTGTTGTGGTTATTGATGTCGTCGTTGTTGGATAGCACAGAGAGAAATAGAGGAGGGGAAGGCAGAGAGGGGGAGAGAAAGGCAGACACCTGCAGACCTGCTTCACCGCCTGTGAAGCGACTCCCCTGCAGGTGGGGAGCTGGGGCTCAAACTAGGATCCTTATGCCAGTCTTTGCACTTTGTACCACCTGCACTTAACCCGCTGAGCTACCGCCAACTCCCAGATTTATTTATTTTTATTGGTTGTTTTATATTTTATTTACTTGTATACTCATTCGTTTTGGATAGAGACAGAAATGGAACAGGAAGGAGGAGACAGAGAGACAGAGACACCTGCAGCCCTGCTCCACTGCCCATGTGCACGTGTGAAGTGCCTACTGGGTTCTGGGTGCTCGGCAAAGACGTAGTGAGTTGAAGTGAGTGTGAATGTGCTAAATGGGGAAGAATGAGAAGAGGGAGTATCTGCCCTTATGGGGCCCCTTCCACTCTCCCTCTCTCTCTCTCTTCCCTCCTTCCTCCCCTCAGAAATACAGAATGCAAATTAGGCACGGGAGGTAGCCTAGGTGAATCAGGCGTACACCAAGACCCTGTGTCCATTCCTTGCTAATTGCATCACTGTTATTACTATCGTCATCGTCATCGTCACCATCATCATCGTCACCATCATCATCATCACCATCATCATCATCGTCGTCATCATCGTCATTACCATCATCATCATCATCATTGTCATCATCATCATCATCATTTTTTTCTCTGTGATGCCTGAGGTCTGATTCCCTCCAGAAATTTTTTTTTAATTTTTTAAATTTTTAAAAAATATTTATTCCCTTTTGTCACCCTTGTTGTTTTATTGTAGTTATTATTGTTGTTGTTGATGCCATCCTTGCTGGATAGGATAGAGAGAAATGGAGAGAGGAGGGGAAGACAGAGGGGGAGAGAAAGACATACACCCGCAGACCTCCTTCACTGCCTGAAGCGATTCCCCGGCAGGTGGGGAGCTGGGAGCTCAAACCGGATCCTTATGCCAGTCCTGGAGCTTTGTGCCACGTGCGCTTAACCTGCTGCGCTACCGCCCGATTCCCTCAGAAATTTTGATTGAATTGCTTTGGGGTGAGGCATAGGGCTTCAGTAATAAAAAAAAGAAAATACACCCACCTATATAAAATGTGCAGCTAAGTTGGAGAGTGAACAGCCCATCTACAAGGAAGTGGAAAGGTGGTAGACAGTCAGGTCCTGGCCTGGGGACTGAGGCTATTCTAAATCATTCTGTCTGTTAAGGGCATGAGAATTCAAGAAGGGGGGGGGGGAACAGCATGGTGGTGGTGGGGGGGACTTCACAGGAAAAGCCACATGCAACTTGGAATATACAATGGGCGACCTGTACTTTGTCTGCCATTGGTTGGCAGAGCCCGGCGTCTCAGCAGAGGTGAGGAAGAAAAGGACCCAAGCTGGTTCTGAGCACAGAGATGGAGAGAAAGAGTGCCTGGAAATTTCCATGGATTTCTCATTTTTAGTTTGCTGGGAAGGGTTCAAATGGATTTTTGTTTTATCGTCACTAGAGTTGTTGTTGGGATCACCCCCCCCCTCCACTTTTCTTCTTTGTTTGATTTGACTAGAGAGAGAGATTGAGAGGGGAGGAGGAGATAGAAAGGCAGCAGGCAGTAGTGCAGTGGATTAAGCGCAGGTGGCACAAAGCGCAAGGACCAGCGGAAGGATCCCAGTTCCATCCTGTGGCTCCCCACCTGCAGGGAAGTCACTTCACAGGCAGTGAAGCAGGTCAGCAAGTGTCTGCCTTTCTCTCCCCCTCTCTGTCTTCCCCTTGTACTATGTGCACTTAACCCAGAGAGCAGTAGCTCTCTGGGTTAAGTGCACATAGTACAAAGCACAAGGATCCCAGTTCGAGCCCCTGACTCCCCATCTGGGGGGGGGGTGTCACTTCACAAGCAGTGAAGCAGGTCTGCAGGTCTGTCTCCCTCTCCCTTCCCCATGTCTCTCAAATTTCTCTCTGTCCTATCCAATAAAATAAAATAAAAATGTCCATCAGGAGCAGTGGATTCATAGTGAAGGCACTAAGCCCCAGCGATAACCCTGGAGGAAAGAGAGAGAACTGCACTTCAGAGCCTTGTTCTCCTTAATCCTGGCCAATAGCATCTGCTGTTAGGAATGTGAGACCCCTCAGCCCCCAGCCCAGAGCCAGTGAATTAAAACTTCCATCTCTGAGAAGATTTTTGTGTGGTCTGTGGCTTTGCCACCCTGAACACACCCCACCTCCCCTAGCAGTTCTTGTTAATTTCAGGTGACTGGTCAGGGCTTCTCCCCCCCCAGCTCCAACCCCACATCTTGAGTGAAGACCTTGCTCATGTTCCCTGTTTTTTATTCTCCAATGCATGTCCTCAAAGTCACCTCTGAAAAGACACCGTAATCCAGTATGCTGTGTGCCTGCCCTCCTGCCTCACACGGGCTGGGGTGGCAGATGGGAACAGAAGGAGGGAGCAGCAGATGCCCAGAAAGCTGCTGGCAGAGGAAGAGGGTCTGTGGCCGACGCCCACACTCAAAGGACTGCGGTGAAGCAGGGGCAGCCTTGCTGAGTGACAGACTGTCACCCATGTGGCCCTTCTCCAGCGGTGCCTCTGCTGAAGCAGAGGTCCACTTATGCACAGACGGTGGCCATAACATTCCTGCTCCCAGACATATTGGATCTGCTTAGACACCCTGCTGTTGATGCTTTGCAGCCGGAACGAATTTGTTTTGCTTTCAGAGGTGAATTAACTGCCTCTCTGAGAATCGAGTGTGCAAAGGAAGACGTCTTGGCATTGTTCCAAAGGGATATTTCAGACAGGGCTGAGTGGGGCCCAGGAATCTGCATTGACACAAGGCTTCAGCGGGGTTCCCTGGTCAGTGTGAGGAATTCAGCTGGGTTAGTTTCCTCTGAAGCCTAATTGTTAAGCTGTTGATGAGCAGAGAAAACTGTAGGGTGACCTACTTTCTCAGGCAACCTTTTAGAGGGAGATACATGGTCGCCAAAATCATTCACTGAGCCAGCCACTGTTTTGTTAGGGCGAGGTTTAGGCTTGGGCACTGGACAAAGCTTCAGTGCTCTGGTGTCTTTCACTCATTTTCTCTGCTTCTCTGTCTCTGTTTGGAAATAAAAAGCAGTCTGGAGTAGTGAGGCCACAGAGAAGGGGGAGGGAGGGAGAGAGAGAGAGAGGGAGGGAGGAGAAGAAGAAGAAGAAGAGGAGGAGGAGAAGGAGGAAGTGGAGGAGGTGGAGGAGGAGGAGGAGGAGGAAGGGAGTGGAAAAGAGAAAGGAGAGGAAGGGGGAAGAGCTGAGGGAGGGGAGGGAAGAAAGAAGAGAGGGAGGGAGAGAGGAAGAAAGGGAGGAGAGAAAGAAAGAAAGAAGGGAAGGAGGGAGGGAAGTTAAAAGGAAGGAAGAGAAAGTGATTTCATGTTCATTGTAGGATTTCCTGTTCTAAGTACTGAATTCCACAGCCCGCTCACTATATTTGACCACTGATCACTTTGTATCTTTGTAGAAAGGTCACTCAGTACTTCAAAAAACAAACAAACCAGGAAGCCTGCATTTAGTAGCTGACTTTTACTGGTGCTAGAAGCCCCCCACACCCACCCCTCTCCCAGCCCCTCAGAAATCTAATCATCATAGAAGGAAACAGGAAGGGAGCAATGAAGGGGAAGGGAGAATCCTGTAAGGGAGGTTGGTGGCGGGGTGATCTTTCCATCGGAGAAGCGTGAGTTCATAACTGTCCTGTTGTAACTTAGTGACAGGGATCTGTCAGTGTTCTCAAGGCTTATCTGAGAAAGGGGCTTGGGGGGCGTTTCTCTTGCTCAGCTTATTAAGAAGTTTTTGCAGCTCTAGTTGCTAAGTACATCCCCATGTAAGATGAGTAAAGAGAATCTGCACTTGTGCAGAGTGTAAATATTCAGCTGGAGGGGAGGGAGTGGGCAGTGTTGCACCAGGTGGAGGGGATGCCTTACTTACCATGCACAAAGACCCAGGTTCAAGCCCCTACAGTGGGGAAACTTCACAAGCGATGAAGGAGGTCTTTAGATTTCTCTCTCACTCTTGCTCTCACTCTCTCCTTCACAGCTCAGTTTCTCTCTGTCCTGTAAAATAAAGGAAAAATTTTTGCTGCCCAGAGCGGTGGATTCATAGCGCAGGCACCAAACCCCCAGCATTAACCCTGGTTGCAAACAAAACAAAAACAAAAACTCAAATGGACAAATCCAAGCTATCTTTTTAACAAATGAAGAGGGGCGGGGGATGTACTTGTTATGAGTGATTTGCTCAAGACATTGTGACAGTTTCTATCTGGGGGTTTGCAATGGGACCAAAAGACGGTGAACTCCCCTGGTGATTCCTCTGCATTTCATCACTGGCTCTACCGTGATTTTGCATGAAACAGCAGCAGTGTGGTTTCAGTGGAGGATGACAAATCTCATTCCCCAAGTGACCTTTAAAAAGAATGCGTGCATATATATATCACAGCCAGGAGATGGCGCACTTGGTACAGAAGACACATTACAATGCTCAAGGTCAGATTCAAGCCATGGGGTCCCCACCTGCAGTGGGAAGGCTTCATGAGTTGTGAAGCAGTGCTCTCTCTCTTTCTCTCTCTCTCCCTCTGTCTCTGTCTTCCCTTCTCTTTTTGATTCTAACTCTAGTCAACAAATAAATAATAAATATACATCTCAGAGTATTTGCGGCTCAGAGATAAAAGACTAAGTCCTGGGGGTCAGGCGGTGGCTCACTAGGTTAAGCACATATCATATAAAGCATAAGGACCCATGTAAGGATCCCAGTTCTAGCCCCCGGCTCCCCATCTGCTAGGAGGTCACTTTCCAGGCAGTGAAGCAGGTCTGCAGGTGTCTATCTTTCTTTCCCCCTCTCTGTCTTCCCCTCCCCTCTCCATTTCTCTCTGTCCTATCCAACAACAACATCAATAACAACAACAATAATGACAACCACAACTATGATAAAAACAACCAGGACAACAAAAAAGGAAAATTAATTAATTAATTAATAATTTTTTTAAAAAACAAAAACCTTCCTCTCTATTTCTCCCTTACTGTGACCTCAGGATGGCTCTGGTTTGTAAAACACTCTGCACTAGGCTTACTGTGTCCACTCCCTGATTCTCTCTGGCTGCTTATCTTATGTTGATCTCACTGCTTATAGATTTTTTTTGAGGGGGGCGCTATCTGTATGTGAGCCTGCTTCTGACAGGCAAACTTGAACACCGAGAGCACCTGCAGCTAGCTGTGACACCCCACGGGCACCCAGGCCAGCACTGCCCGAGGTTATGTGATAGTCCTCATTGAGAATCTGTGACAGGGTGTTCACAGGGGGTCTACAGATTGGTGGCAGCGTCTGGATATTTTTAGATGCCTTGGAAAGTCCTTTAGGCTGTTAGATTGTAATATATATATATATATATATATATATATATATATATATATATATGTTGTAAATATATACCCTGTCTCACATCCCTTATTCCCATCAGAAATAATTAGTAGAAGGCCAGGAGATAGCTCAGCTGGTGGGGCGTGTATCTTGCCAGGTGTGAGGCCCTGGATGCCAGCCCCTGAGACCTCCAGTGAGCACCCTGGACAGCACCCTGGACAGCACCATGACAGCACTGGGTGGGGAGAGGGGAGCTCCATGGAAGGTGGAATAGTGGAGTGTTGTTGTTGTGTCTCTCCTCCTCTTCCTCCTCCACCTCCTTCTCTCTCTTTCCCTCCCTCTCACCTTCCCTCCCTAAATGAAAATGGAAATAACCCGAAATCCTGCTCATTCTGTAACAGTGCGCGCACGCATACACACACACACACACACACACACACACACACACACACACACTTAAACTTCTGAGGGACAGACTATGTGCTTTCTATGTGTGAAGCTCCATCAATAACCCTGATGGCAATACAACAAGCCAATAAATAAAAACGCATTTCTGAGACAAAGACTTGAAGTTCTCAGACATGAGACAATCTTAAGAGAACTATGTCGGGGGCCGGGCGGTGGCACACCCAGTGGAACGCACACCTTACCATGTTCAAGGGCCCAGGTTCAAGCCTTCAGCTCCCCACCTTTGGGGGGGAAGGGCGCTTCATAAGCGGTGAAGCAGGTCTGCAGGTGTTTTTCTCTTCCTCTTTATCTCACCCTCCCCTTTCAATTTCTCTCTGTCCTGTTGAATAAAGTGGAAAAAATGGTCGCCAGAAGCAGTGGACTCGTAGTACTGGCACCAAGCCCCACCAATAACCCTGGTGGTAAAAAAAGAAAGAAAGAGAGAGGGAGAGGGAGTGGGAGAGAGAAAGAGAGAGAGAGAGAGAAAGAAAGAAAGAAGTATCTTTACATAATGCTTAAAAGTTGGGCAGTAGTGCAGCGCATTAAGTGCGCATGCAGTGAAGCGCAAGGACTGGCATAAGGATCCTGGGTCGAGCCCCCGGCGCCCCACCTGCAGGGGAGTTGCTTCACAGGCAATAAAGCAGGTCTGCAGGTGTCTGTCTTTCTCTCCCCCTCTCTGTCTTCCCCTCCTCTCTCCATTTCTCTGTCCTATCTAACAATGATGACATCAGTAACAACAATAATAACAAAAGGGCAACAAAAGGAAAAAAAAATGGCCTCCAGGAGCAGTGGATTCATTGTGCAAGCACCGAGTCCCAGCAATAACCCTGGAGGCAAAAAAGAAAAAAAGTTTGGTCATTTACCTAAAAGGAATTATAGATTTGAAAGGGTTCCCTCCACCTCTGAGAGGTCTAGAAAGAATATTCTGAGGTCGAGAGCTGCAAGCCAGTCATCTGGTGTTACTCTCAGCTAAAGCTACTGCGGGCTTCAGTTAATTTCTTCTTAGCAGTTGTGGTTGTCATAGAAAGGGAGTGCACCCAGTGATTTTCACTCTGGCATAAAGCCCCCCTCAAAGATCATCAATTTATTATTCTGTTCTCTTTGGATTGACAAAAATATCTGAAATGTCAGAGCCAAAGCCCATTTCCTCTCCAACGACCGTGGTGATGTGAAGTTGAATTTTAGACCTGCAGTTACGTGTGTGTGTGTGTGTGTGTGTGTGTGTGTGTGTGTGTGTGTATTGATTTCTCTGCCACCACCACTGCCCCACCCAAAGGCATCTCTGTTAGCTTAGCTTTTCGTTTTGTTTTGTTTGCTTGCTTCAGAAGATTGGGTGTGGCTGGGACTCAAGCTGCAGCGTGACTGTCCTCTAGTGGCGGCTTCTAAGAATAACACCCCGGTCACAGTCCAGGCCGCCTGCTCTAATGGGCAGGTTGGAAGCTGTCTCCCTCTAATACTGGGATCCCCAACATTGGAAAATAGTCCCAAGCCTGGGTGAGACTCCCCCCATCTCCACCAGCGTTATCACTGGGGCTCAGTGCCTGTATGACTCCACCATTCCCAAGCCACCCCCCCCCACACACACACCTTTTTCTGAATTTCCTTTGCTTCTTTCTTTTTCAGTAGAGGATGAGAGATAGACACCTGTAGCCCTGCTTCACCACTTATGAAGTTTCTCCCCCTGCAGGTGGGGACTGGGGGCTTGAACTCAGGTTCTTGCACAGGGTAACATGTGCACTCTACCTTGTCCTCCTCACTCAGACTTATTCACAGAAGGCTGATAATGATGCTCATTAAGAATTTGTTTCTTGGGAGTCGGGCGGTAGCGCAGCGGGTTAAGCGCAGGTGGCGCTAAGCGGAAGGATCCCGGTTCGAGCCCCTGGCTCCCCACCTGCAGGGGGAGTCGCTTCCCAGGCGGTGAAGCAGGTCTGCAGGTGTCTGTCTTTCTCTCCCCCCTCTCTGTCTTCCCCCCCTCTCTCCATTTCTCTCTGTCCTATCCAACAACAATGACATCAATAATAACTACAACCACAACAACAACAAAACAAGGACAACAAAAAGAATAAATAAATAAATAAAATTTAAAAAATTAAAAAAAAAAAAAAAAAAAAAAAGAATTTGTTTCTTTATGTTGTCAGCGCTTCACTCCAGCATATGCAGTGCTGGGGAATCAAACCCGGGATCTCATGAAAGCGTGTGCTGTGTGCTACCCACTTAACCACCTTCCTGGGCGCTGATTCTCATTTTCTTTCCTGCTTTCTTCCACCACCGCTGCTGCTGCTTCTGCTGCTGCTTCGTCCTCCTCCTCTTTCTTCTTCATCTTCTTTCTCTTCCTCCTCCCCTTTCCCTTCCCCTTCCTTCTCCCCTTTATTCTCCCCATCCTCCTCCCCTTCCCCTTCCTCCTCCTCCTCCCTCTTCCCCTTCCTCCTCCTCTCCCTCCTCCCCTTCCCCTTCCTCCTCCTCTCCCTCCTCCCTCCTCCCCTTCCTCCTCCTCTCCCTCCTCCCCTTCCCCTTCCTCCTCCTCTCCCTCCTCCCTCCTCCCCTTCCTCCTCCTCTCCCTCCTCCCCTTCCTCCTCCTCTCCCTCCTCCCCTTCCTCCTCCTCTCCCTCCTCCCCTTCCCCTTCCTCCTCCTCTCCCTCCTCCCTCCTCCCCTTCCTCCTCCTCTCCCTCCTCCCCTTCCTCCTCCTCTCCCTTCTCCCCTTCCCCTTCCTCCTCCTCTCCCTCCTCCCCTTCCCCTTCCTCCTCCTCTTCCTCCTCTCCTCCCTCCTCCCCATCCTCCTCCTCTCCCTCCTCCCCTCCCTCCTCCCCTTCCCCTTCCCCTTCCTCCTCCTCTCCCTCCTCCCTTTCCCCTTCCTCCTCCTCTTCCTTGTCCTCTCCCTCCTCCTCTTCCCCTCCTCCTCTTCCCCTCCTTCCTCCCCTCCCTCCTCCCCTTCCCCTTTCTCCTCCTCTTCCTCCTCCCCTCCCTCCTCCCCTTTCTCCTCTTCCTCCTCCCCTCCCTTCTCCCCTTCCTCCTCCTCTCCCTCCTCCCCTCCCTCCTCCCCTTCCCCTTCCTCCTCCTCTCCCTCCTCCCCTCCCTCCTCCCCTTCCCCTTCCTCCTCCTCTCCCTCCTCCCCTCCCTCCTCCCCTTCCCCTTCCTCCTCCTCTCCCTCCTCCCTTTCCCCTTCCTCCTCCTCTTCCTCCTCCCTTCCCTCCTCCCCTTCCCCTTCCTCCTCCTCTCCCTCCTCCCTTTCCCCTTCCTCCTCCTCTTCCTCCTCCCCTCCCTCCTCCTCTTCCCTTCCTCCTCTTCCCCTCCTCCTCTTCCCCTCCCTCCTCCCCTTCCTCCTCCCTTCCCTCCTCCCCTTCCCCTTCCTCCTCCTCTTCCCCTTCCTCCCCCCCTTTACTCTTCCCCATCCCCTTCTCCTTCTTTTTCTGCCACCAGGGTCCTCACTGGGATGGTACCAGCACTACACATCCACTGCTCCTGATGGCCATCCCCCCCCTTTTTTTTTCCTTTCTATTTTTTTTTTAACTGGAATTGTGTTAATTTAAAAAGGAAAACAAGGGCAGGGGTAGATGGCATAATGGTTATGCAAAGAGAGTCATGCCTGAGGCTCCAAAGTCTCAAATTCAATCCCCCCCACCACCACTAGAAACCAGAGTTGTTCAGTGCTCTGCTAAAATAAATAAATAAATAAATAAATAAATAAAATAATCAAAAAAGGAAAACAACACAGAAAAATCAACACCAGGAACATTTTCCTCCAAGTCCCGATGATAAATTCTGGCCACATGGTTGTGTGTTGTTTTTTTTCCCAAGTGTATACACACAAGTGAGTCACAGTCATCGTTTGATTGCACTTTGGATGAATCTGGTGTTTCTGTGGTGCCCAACACCAAACAAACAACACACCAGGTTTTGATGAAATGCAGAGGAACATTTACTTTTTTTTTTTTTTTTCCTCCAGAGAAACTTTTTCTTCTCTGTGAAAAGGAAGTATCCTTATTCTCTCACAGAGAAAAGGAAGTATCTTTAAGCTCTCCAGGAAGTTCAATATGGTCACCAGGAGGAAGAGTTGCGTTTTAGTCCCGAGTGGTTTTGACCGAGGCTCTGGAGATGTACAGTCTTAATATTTGATTTTACTTTTATTTTTTTTTAAATCTCTTATTTATTTATAGATTGGATAGAGACAGAAAGAAATTGAGTGGGAAAGGGGAGACAGAGGAGAAAGAAGATACTGCAGCAATGCCTCACTACTTGTGAAGCTCCCTACCCCCTGCAGGGAGCTTTAACCCAAGTCTTTGCACATTGTAACTTGTGCACTCTACTGCGTGTACCACTGCCAGACCCCCAACCTTATTTATTATTATTTTTTATTCATTTTTAAATTTTGTTGCCACCAGGGTTATGACTGGGGCTCAGTGCCTACACAATGAATTCACCACTTCCAACATCCATTCTTTCCTTTTTTTATTTTTGAATTTGATAGGACAGAAGGAAATTGAGAAGGAAGAGGAAGATAGGGAGAGAGACAGAGAGCACCTGCAGCTCTGCTTCACTGCTCATGAAGCTTCCCTATTGCAGGTGGGAAGCAGGGGATTGAACCCAGGTCCTTGCACTTGGTAATATATCCATAACCTGGTATGCCACCGGTAGGCCCCCATCCCAACCTTAGCATTTAAAATAATATTTCCTTCAGTGCTCTTAGCCATCAATAAATACATTCATAAATAAGTAAATTCATTCATCCATACATACGCATTTATTCATCTATCCAACAAAAAGTTCCTGAGCCCACGTATGTGAGTCATTATTATTATTATTATTATTATTATTATTATTATTATTATTATTATTATTATTTTGCCTCCAGGGTTATTGTTGGGGCTCGGTGCCTGCACGATGAATCCACTGCTCCTGGAGGTTATTTTTTCCCTTGTTGTTTATCATTGTTGTTGTTGTTATGGCTGTCATTGCTATTGGGTAGGACAGAGAGAAATGGAGAGAGGAAGGGAAGACTGAGAAGGGGAGAGAAAGATAGACACCTGCAGACCTGCTTCACCGCTTGTGAAGCGACTCCCCCCCACACACACACACAAAGGTGGGGAACTGGGGTCTTAAACCAGGTTCCTTATGCCAGTCCTTGTGCTTTGAGCCATGTGCACTTAACCCAGTGTGCTACTGCCCCGCTTTCTATTTTTTTAATTCTTTATTTTTATTTAATAGATAGAAGCTTAGAGAAATTGAGAGGGGAAGGAGAAGACAGAGAGGGAGAGAGACAGAGAGACACCTACAGGCCTGCTTCACTGCTTGTGAAGCTTTTCTCCTGCCGGTGGGGACTAGGGGCTTGAACCCTGGTCCTTGTGCAATGCCATGTGTGCGCTTAACCACGTAAATGAATACTTGTTTTGCTTGCTTGTTATGGGATTAAATCACAAACAGATTTGTTTGCAACCTCATTTGCTCTAAAACAAAGGATGGAATGAACTGATCTTAATACAAGTAGTAAGATATCACTTGTCTCAAGAGGAATTGAAACTTTTCATCTTTTTTTTTTTCATGCATTTCATCCCCCTCACCAACATTCACAGAAGACCTAGTGCTAAATACTAAGAGGCAAGTGCATAAATGGCCAGCTATTAACCGAGTTCAATAGCCTACACCAGGCAAAAACCCGGCTCTTTTTTAAAAAAATAGTGTTTTCTAACACTAAAGATTTAAGTGAAGCAGGTTTTTTAAAAAAAAAAAAAGGAAAAGAGATTAGTAATGTTCTACTAACATTTTTTTAAATAGTCCAAAGCTGCTCCAATATGCATCATCATAAATGTATTTAAATGACTAAAATAATTTAGAATCCTGCTTAGCACTAAGCAAAATCCAGTTTAAAATTCTGCTTATTGGTTTTAAAGTATCCAGGAACTCTGGAAATGCATTGCCGAATATGATTTGTAGCTTTCATCATTCAGCAAGCACTTGGACTTGATTGGCAAATGTTCTAAAAGTCAGCTCTATAGAACTGACCAAGTGTACTCATTCGATAGGTCCATCAGCCACGTCTCAGAAATGGACCCTGTGTCTCCACTGGAGAAAGCCTTTTAAGCCTCACTATGTAATGAACAAGAGTATTTGAACTTTAGAAAGTTGTTACCAAGGTCCCCTTCCTCCTCCATGCTTCCCAAATTCATCACGGCAGCGAGATTGGAAATCCTCCCCTCAGAAGATGGACAACAAACTGATTGCAGCAGGTTTTGGTTTTTTGGTTTTTTGGTTTTTTGTTTGTCAGTATCCAGGGTGGTCAAACTTGGAGCATGATAAGTAGCTGATAGCATTAAAAACAGGATAAAGGAGGGCTGGAGAAATAGCAAGACTTTGATGCCCGAGGTGCCAAAGGTCCAAAATCCCGTCCTCAGCTGGAGCTGAGCAGTGCTCTGGTCAGAGAGAAAAAAGTCAAGAAAAGATGGAAATGAGAGAGAAGAGTGACTGATGGAAGAACAGGAAAGAAAATACAGTGGAGAGGGGGTGAAGAATATTTGTTTTCCTTACTGTAACATCACAGGATCCTAACTAAGGAACGGTGAACAGAGAACAGGAAGTAGCTACACCGCCATATAGTCAAAGGCAGCAGGGGTGGAGTGTGGAGGTGGCAGGAAAGGATTCCAGAAGGGAGGTGATAATGGAGATACCCTGTTACCTGAACCACAGACAGCGTGGTGCTCACCTTTTCGAGATGGATTTGTTAAAGCAAGAAACCAAGGGCGCATACTCGGGCAGGGCTTGAACCTAAGAACTCTACACTTACCCTGAGAGAACAGGTCCAAAGATTTTTGGTGCTGGCGTAGAGATTGTGTACTTTTTATTATTTTTTTTTCTTTTATCAGAGCTCAGCTCTAGTTTATGGTGGGATGGGGGAATTGAACCTGGGACTTCAAAGCCCCAGGTATGAGAGTCTTTTTTGCATAACCACTATGCTATCTCCTCCATCCCTTATTCTTTTTTAAAAAATAGTTTCATTTATTATTATTGGATGGATAGAAACAGAGAAACTGAGAGGGGAGGAGGAGATAGAAAGGGAAAGAGACAGAGAAACATCTGCAGCCCTGCCTCACCACTTGTGAAGCTTCCCCTCTACAGGTGGGGATCAGGGGCTTGAACCTGCATCCTCATGCACTGTAATGTGTGCGCTCAACCAAGTGTACCACCGACTGGCCCCTTTTATTTTCTATCAAGCTCATCAGTTTGTTCTTGTGGGAACTGGGGTTCAGGCATCATGGCCCAGCTCTGTTTGGGTGCATCCTTGATGTCTTTCAAAGGTCCTGTCTCAGGTCCCTGCACCTCCTTGCTCCTTCACAGAGTCAGGAGGCTTGGGGCATCCGTCTCGTTGTAAAACTGGCCCAGCTAGGATTTGACTGTGGCTCACACCAGAGGTCCTAAAAAGACTTGAAGTTTGGGGGTGACTTCCATGACAGTTCTGTTACCCTTAGGAAGGTAGAGAGGGTTGAGGGGCGCGTGACAGGTTGTGTGCAGGGGGAGGGGGATTGAGAAGAGTCATAGTTGGGGTATTCCATAGCATGTTCAGCACTCGGTGACGGTGACAGGCAGATCTCATTGGCCACTGTTGCTTGGCATGTGACCAGCCTAGGTCAGGGTTAACCTTTGACACCGGAGCGGAAACAGATGCAGAAGTGAGGCGTACCTGCATTTTGGAGACTCGGAGGAGAATACCTTAACCCTGCCTCTCTATATGAGAGATTGAGTAGAGATATAGGAGGTGAAGATGGAATGGATTTTGCTCTGATGCAGAGAAAGTGGAAGATACTGTGGATCAGGGAAGTCTTTTTGTATTGGACTTTTTTTGTTGTTGTTGCCTCCAGGGTTATCGCTGGGGCACGGTGCCAGCACTAGGAATCCACTGCTCCCCGTGGCTTTTTTTTTTTAATTTACTTATTGGGGAATTAATGTTTTACATTCCACAGTAAATACAATAGTTTGTACATGCATAACATTTCTCAGTTTTCCATATAACAATACAGCCCCCACTAGGTCCTCTGTCATCCTTCTTGGACCTGTATTCTCCTCTCCACCCTACAAACCCCAGAGTCTTTTACTTTGGTGCAATACGCCAATTCCAGTTCAGGTTCTACTTGTGTTTTCTCTTCTGATCTTGTTTTTTTTTCAGCTTCTGCCTGAGAGTGAGATAATCCCATATTCATCCTTCTGTTTCTGACTTATTTCACTCAACATGAATTTTTCAAGGTCCATCCAAGATCGGCTGAAAACGGTGAAGTCACCATTTTTTTTTACAGCTGAGTAGTATTCCATTGTGTATATAGACCACAACTTGCTCAGTCATTCATCTGTTGTTGGAAACCCGGGTTGCTTCCAGGTTTTGGCTGTTACAAATTGTGCTGCTAAGAACATATGTGTACACAGATCTTTTTGGATGGGTGTGTTGGGTTCCTTAGGATCTATCCCCAGGAGAGGAACTGCAGGATCATAGGGTAGGTCCATTTCTAGCCTTCTGAGAGTTCTCCAGACTGCTCTCCACAAAGGTTGGACTCCTGGTGGCCATTTTTTTCCATTTTATTGGATAGGACAGAGAGAAATCGAGAGAGATGAGGAGACAGAGAACGAGAGGGAAAGATAGACACCTGCATACTTGCTTTACCACTGTGAAGTGTCCCCCCTGTAGATGGAGAGCTGGGGGCTCAAACCTGGATCCTTGTGTGAGTCCTTGCGCTTAGTACTATGTGCACTTAACCAGTGCGCCACCACCCGGCCCCCTGTGTATTGGTTTTAATTGGTTTAAGAAGCAGTGGTGACAGAGGCTTGGTATTTGGAGAGCTTAAATGAAGGTTGAAGGTCCAAGATAGTTTTTTTAAAAGTATTTATTTTATTATTTATTTTGATAGAGCAGAGAGCAAGAGAGAGAGAATGAGAGAGAGAGAGAGAGAGAACCTCACAGCACTGCTTCACTACTTGTGAAACTGTTTCCCTGCAGGTGGGGACCACGGGCCTAAACCTGGATCTGTGTGCACTTACACCTGCAGGGGGCAGGGGGAGCTTCAAAAGTGGTGAAGCAGGTCTGCAAATGTGTGTGTGTGTTGTGTGTGTGTGTGTGTGTCTTAATTTCTCTCTACCTGATTTTTCTTTTTTTTAAGGAAAAGTGGCTGCTTGGAGCAATGGGTTCATTGTGTAGGCACTGAGACCCAGCAATAACCCTGGTGACAATGAAAAAAATACCTATAAATTATGTATGCATACATTGTCCTAATCTAGAATAAAGTCCAGAGAAGCTCTCAGCAGGGATGTGACACTTAAGAACCTACAAATACTTTATTGGAGCTCCAATTTTCTTTGCCTTGTTACAGTTTCTACTTTATTTATTTATTTATTTATTCTCTTTTGTTGCGCTTGCTTTATTGTTACAGTTATTGTTGTTGTTGATGTCGTCGTTGTTGGATAGGACAGAGAGAAATGGAAAGAAGAGGGAAAGACAAAGAGGGGGAGAGAAAGACAGACACTTGCAGAACTGCTTCACTGCTTGTGAAGCTACTCCCCTGCAGGTGGGGAGCCGGGGGCTCGAACCGGGATCCTTACGCTAGTCATTGCACTTTGCACCATGTGCGCTTAACCCACTGTGCTACTGCCTGACTCCTGCAATTTCTACTTTTACAAAAAAAAAAAAAAAATCTCCACAAAAGCAAACGAACCCAAAACAAAACAAAACAAAACCTTCATAACAGTTAAAGTCTGCACTAGACTCTCCTCTGTACTGTAAGGGTTGGCAGAGAGACAGCTTCCTGTCACGTATCTACAAAACAGAAAAACGCCCACTGAGATGAACAAACATATCAGAGCAATGAAGGAGGCCTTTGAAAGGACAACAGATATTCAGAGCAACTGGGTTGAAAAGCAGTTCTCCCTGCAGAGGGCCTTCAGACACCTCTGTTTGTTGAACAGGCCCGACAGCAAATTTGCTTAGCTCTTTTCTTTTTTTCTTTTTTTAAAATTTTATTTATTCCCTTTTGTTGCCCTTGTTGTTTTATTGTTGTAGTTATTATTGTTGTTGTCATCGTTGTTGGATAGGACAGAGAGAAATGGAGAGAGGAGGGGAAGACAGAGAGGAGGAGAGAAAGACAGACACCTGCAGACCTGCTTCACCGCCTGTGAAGCGACTCCCCTGCAGGTGGGGAGCCGGGGCTCGAACCGGGATCCTTATGCCGGTCCTTGTGCTTTGTGCCACCTGCGCTTAACCTGCTGTGCTACAGCCCGACTCCCTCTTTTTTTCTTTTCTTTACTTTACTTTTCTTTCTCTTCTCTTCTCTCTTCTCTTCTCTTCTCTTCTCTTCTCTTCTCTTCTCTTCTCTTCTCTTCTCTTCTCTTCTCTTCTATTTTTCCTTCCCCTCTTCAGTTCCTTTGCTGTTTTGTCTCATTTTCATGGCAAATCCCTATCATTGACTTGCACCAGTCCCCAGGGAGCTGCCATCCTGAGAGCTGGGGCTCAGGGCAGCCTCTGCAGCAAGTCTAGAGAGGCAGAAAGGAGAGCAACCCCTGGCTCTAACTTACTTAAAAATACTCACCCGATGCCCAAGTCCGCTCTTCTTGGAGAGAGCAGTATTCTTTTTCTTTCTTCTTCTAATTCTTTTTTTTTTTTTCTCCCTCCATCCCAATGCCTACACAGCAGGGACAAGGAAGAAGCAGGCTAATATCCCTGAGTCCCTTCTGCTGCTTCAACTTGTGAGCGCACCTCCCACCATGAGGTGTGGGCCTTGTTTGTGGGGGAAGGTGGCCTTTCTACCTGGAATCTGCTGAATGACAAGGACATTTCCCTCTTGATGGATTCTCCTCGTGGCAGTGGCCCATAGCTGTGCTGAGTACACTAGATTGTTCCTGCACATTTTTTTTTAATTATTCCTTTTCCGGGGGTGGGGCACAGTTTGGCCCTTCACTAAAATGGCACTTTGGGGGAGATTAATTATTGCAGTGAAAAGGCATTCCATCTCCTGCCTATTTATTTTTCTTGTCCTGCTTTGCCAGAGAACCGATTACAGAACCTTCCATTTGGCACTTGACCTATTTGGTCATCAGATAGCAATTGTTGTCTGTTTTGTCCCATTCAATACAAAAGCATTTGTCCGCTAGCTTCCCTCTCTTCCCCCACCCCCCAACTGAGGCCTGAGCTAAGCCTTGGATACCAAATCCATCTGCATTTGGGCCTGGGGGCTAATCACTCTTTCTTTAGACATGCATGAGGTCATAATCTGTTCCAGCTGCTGTAACAAAATGCTGAAGACAGGTGCACTGTCAGCTACAGAAAGCTATTTCCCATTGTTCTGGAGGCTGGAAGTTCAAGATCAGGGTGCTAACAGGCTTAGTCTAAATCAGGGGTGGAGAACCCTTTTTCTGCCAAGAGCCATTTGGAGAAAGATAACATCATTCTCAGGCCACACATGATTACCAGCTTCAAAATCAGTACTTTCTCCACGTGCAGAGGCTGGTGGAGCAGGGCTACAGGTGTCTCTCTCCCTCTCTATCTCTCCTTTCCCTCTCTATTTCTCTCTGTCTCTATCAAATACATTAATGACTTTTTAAATTAACATGTTGCTGTGAGAAAAAAAAAACTCTGAGAGTTATTGAATTATGTGTCTCCCCTGTGGTTGCCTTGGTAGGGCCGGACCAAATGCCTTCATGGACTAGAGGTAGTCTGCAGGTCAGACAGTCTTCAGGCCTTCTCTAGATAAAGGTCATTTTCCAAGGGGCAGGATTTCTTGTATTCTCACCTGGTGGAAAGAGGAGCCGGGAAGGGAGCTCTCAGGAGTCACTTCATTATAAAATTTTTTTTTAATTTCTTTATTGGGGAATTAATGGTTTATAGTTGACTGTAAAATACAATAGTTTGTACATAGAATATTTCTTTTTTTTTTTTTTGTACAAACCATTGTACTTACTGTTGAATGTAAAACATTAATTCCCCCCCCCAAAAAAAAAAGTCAAAAAAAAAAGGAGTCACTTCAATATGGACATTAATCTCACCCATGATCTAAGCACATCTTAGAGGCCTTACCTTCTTTTTTTTTTTTGCCTCCAGGATTATCCATGGTTCTCGATGCCTGCACTATAATCCACTGCTCCTGGAGGCCCTCTTTTTTCCATTGTTGTTGCTGCTTCTGGATAGGACAGAGAGAAATGGAGAGAGGAGGGGAAGACAGAGAGGGGGAGAGAAAGATAGACACCTGCAGACCTGTTTTACCACTTGCAATGTGACACGCCCCCTCCACCGCAGGTGGGGAGTTGGGGGCTTGAACCCGGATCCTTGCACCTGTCTTTGCACTCAGCACTTTGTGTGTTTAACTCAGGGCACTACCACCCGTCCCTCTATGCCCCACCTTCTAATACCATCACACTGGGCCCTAGAGAGTCAACTTAAGAACTTGTAGGGGTGGGAGTCGGGTGGTAGCGCACAGGTTAAGCTCATGTGGTGCAAAGTGCAAGGAATGGCATGAGGATCCCCAAAGGAGCCCCAGCTCCCCACCTGCAGGGGAATCAATTCACAGGTGGTGAAGCAAGTCTGCAGGTGTCTTTCTTTCCTCCTTTCTGTCTTCCCCTCTTCTCTCCTTTTCTCTCTGTCCTATCCAACAACGACAACATCAATAACAGCAACACTAACTTCAACAATAAAACAAGGGCAACAAAAGGGAATAAATAAATAAATAAAAGAAAAGAAAAGAACTTATAGGGGTAACAACAAGGGGGCAAAAGATCTGAACAGGCAGGTTTTTTTCCTCTTTTTTCTTTATTGGGGAGATTAATGATTTATAGTCCACAGTAGAATACAGTAGTTTGTACATATGTAACATTTCTCAGTTTTAAAAAAATATTTATTCCCTTTTTGTTGTCCTTGTTGTTTTTATTGTTGTAGTTATTGTTGTTGTTGATGTCATCCTTATTGGATAGGACAGAGAGAAATGGAGAGAGGAGGGGAAGACAGAGAGGAGGAGAAAAAGATAGACACCTGCAGACCTGTTTCACCGCTTGTGAAGCAACTCCCCTGCAGGTGGGGAGCCAGGGGCTCGAAAAGGGATCTTTAGACTGGTCCTGCACTTAACCCGTTAAACTACCGACCAACTCCCACATTTCTCAGTTTTCCAGATAACAGTTCAACCCCCACTAGGCCCTGCTCTGCCATCATGCCAGGACTGAACCCTCTTCTCCACCCCACCCCCCTGAATCATTTCCTTTGGTGCAATACACCAAACCCAGTCCAAGTTTTGCTTTGTGTTTTCTTATTTTTGAAGTTCTTTTTATACTATTATTAGTGATTTAATAATGATCAACAAGATTGTGGGATAAGAGGGGTATAACATATACAGTTCATACCACCAGAGTATCATATCCCGTTCCAGGACACATTGGTGAGGTGATCTGTCTAGGGAGGTCAGATTGGCCTTATGATAGTATTTTTCAACTTCTATGAGTGAGATCATTCCATATTCATCCTTCTCTTTTTGACTTATCTCACTTAACATGATTCCTTCAAGCTCCATCCAAGATGAGGTAAAGAAAGTGAAGTCACCATTTTCAATAGCTGAGTAGTATTCCATTGTGTATATAGACCACAACTTGCTCAGCCACTCATCTGTTGTTGGACACGTGGGTTGCTTCCAGGTTTTGGCTATCACAAATTGTGCTGCTATGAACATAGGGAAACACAAATCTTTTTGGATGGGTGTGTTTGGTTCCTTAGGCTCTATCCCCAGAAGAAGAATTGCAGGGTCATAGGGTAGGTCCACTTCAAGCCTTCTGAGAGTTCTCCAGACTGTTCTCCACAGGGGTTGAACCCATTGACATTCCCACCAGCAGTGCAGGAAAGTTCCTTTGTCCTCACAACCTTGCCAGCATTTGTTGCTGTTACCTTTTCTGACGTATGACATTCTCACAGAGGGAAGTGGTATCTCACTGTTTACATCTTTTTAATTTATTAGTTAATGTTGATTTATGAAGTTACAAGACAACAAGGGCATAACTCCACACCATTCCCACCACCAGAGTTCTGTGTCCCCCTTCCTTCCATTTCAGGCTACAGCAGTTTCCCTAACACTGCAGATTGGGTTAACTATTATTTCTACAACTGCCTGTCTATGTTTGTATATATTTGTCCATTTGTTAAGGCCCCATCTTCTCTTCCTTTCTAAGTCATACCTACAACTATTCCTATATCCAAATGTCCCTCTCTATTTCCTCTTCTCTCTCTCTTGGTCCGATGGACTTGAAGTTCAGAACCCTCTGCTCATCTTCCCCCTCATTTCTCTCCCACTGGGAGTATGGGCCAAAATTCTTTATGGGGTGCAGAAGATGGGAGTTCTGGCTTCTGTAATTGCTTCTCCGCTGGACCTGGGCATTGACAGGTGGATCCATACTCCCAGATGAATAGGCAGATATCTAAAGAAGAAAAATTCAAGTGAAGCACAAGGACTGGCGTAAGGATCTCGGTTTGAGCTCCCAGCTCCCCACCTGCGGGGGGAGTCGCTTCACAAGCGGTGAAGCAGGTCTGCAGGTGTCTGTTTTTCTCTCCCCCTCTCTGTCTTCCCCTCCTCTCTCCATTTCTCTCTGTCCTATCTAAGAAAGATGACATCGATAACAACAACAATAATAACTACAACAACAATAAAGGGCAACAAAAGGGAAAATAAATAAATAAATAAATATTTAAAAAACACATACAGATACTCTGAAAACAATCTGGTTGTAGTATTTCTAGATACTGCCAAGGCTGCCTCCTTCTCCCCACCCCAATCTTTTACTTCCTTTCAGTCTCACTCATAAGCCAGTAGCAGTCTTATTTAGGAGCTCATCTTTGTCAAATCCTCAACATTCATGGTGATTTTCACCAAGCAACTTTTGCACACTCTGGTTGCAGTAGAGACTATACTGACCAGGCCTGTTTCAGGTGGATAACTGCAATAACAAGTGTAACTGGGATAAGGCTGGTAGGGAGTAGACCTTGGCTCTTGATGTGGCTCTACATGGCTGTGTGATGTCACACATGTAGGAAAAGTGTGAAATGGTAAGTGAGCTCCAAGCATTTTTTGTTCCCCCATGCAGAGTGTCTGCTAGTATTTGAACAGTGAGAAAGATCAGAGAGCAATGCTCAGCTCTGGCTTGTGTTGGTGGTGAGGTTCAAACCTGGGTCCTTGGACCTGCAGGCATGAAAGTCTTTTACAAGAGTAGGGTGGTAGCACAGCGAGTTAAGCACAGATGGTGCAAAGCACAAGGACTGGCGTAAGGATCCCAGTTTGAGCCCCCGGCTCCCCACCTCTCTGTCATCCCCTCCTCTCTCCATATCTCTCTGTCCTAGCCAACAACAGTGACATCAGTAACAACAACAATCACTACAACAATAAAACAAGGGCAACAAAAGGGAATAAATAAATATTTTTTAAAAATGATCTTTTGAAAAAAAAGAAAATAAAGTCTTTTCCATAACCATTTTGCTGTCTCCCCAGTCTTTGAATCGATTCAGACGTGACCCAAACAACACGTCACAGACAAGGTTCGACTTGTCTTACCCTCTGTAAGATGCAGTTTCCAAATGAAAGATTGATTTAATCTGAGACTTCAGTTTCTATATTTATGGACTTTGACCTTGAGTGAGCAGTGGATCAATTGAACAGAGGTGACTGCTGGTGAAGATGGATCATGGGCGTTCCTTCCATGGCAGTGAGGGCGAAAGATGGCAGTTAACTAAGGGTGTTGATGTCTACAGGGAGTGAAGGAAGGTTGAGAGTGAGTTGCTTTTGTTTTTGTTTTGTTTTGTCGCCTCCAGGGTTATCTCTGGGGCTTAGTGCCAGCACTATGAATTCACTGCTCCTGGTAGCCTTTTTTTTTTTTCCTTTTTTTTTTTAATTGGGTGGGACAGACACAGATTGACAGGGGAGAGGGAGATAAAGACAGGCATCTGCAAACCTGTTTCACCACTTGTGAAGCTTCTCCCCCCCCCCAACCAAAGGTGGGGAGCCAAGGGCTCAAACCTGGATCCATGCACAGGGGCAGGCAGTTAATACTATGTTTGCTTAACTGGTGTGCCACAGCCTGCCCCCACCCACCCACCCAGAGGTTTTTAATAGTCCATTTTCTTTTTATTTTTTTAAATATTTATTTATTTATTCCCTTTTGTTGCCCTTGGTTTTTTGTTTTTTTTTTTTGTAGCTATTATTGTTGCTGTTATTGATGTCATTGTTGCTGGATAGGACAGAGAGAAATGGAGAGAGGAGGGGAAGACAGAGAGGGAGAGAGAAAGACAGATACCTGCAAATCTGCTTCACTGCCTGTGAAGCGACTCCCCTGCAGGTGGGGAGCCGGGGGCTCGAACTGGGGTCCTTACGCCGGTCCTTGCGCTTTGCGTCACCTGCGCTTAACCCGCTGCACTACATCCCGACTCCCATTTTATTTTTCTTATACTTAATAGGGCAGAAAGAAATTGAGATGAAAAGAGAAGGGGGAGGGAGAGGGGGGGAGGTGTTGAAGCACTGCTTTACTGCTCATGAAACTTCTCCCTGAAGGTGGGGACTGGAACTGAGTCTTTGAGCTTGGTAATGTGTGTGCTCTACTGGGTGCATCATCACCTGGTCCCCAGATCCAGAGGCTTATACCTTCAACAATAAAATCCCAGGTTCAATCCCAGGCACTACCCTAAGCTGGAGTTAAGCGGTTTTCAGGGGAAATTTTTTTTTTTTTTTGCATTTCCTTGATCCTGCAAAATATGTATGGAAGCCAGGTTCAAGCTGGTCTCCACTGCACTGAAGAAAGCTTTCATGCTATGGTCCTATCTTTCCTGCCCCTCCGCCATAAAAATATCAAGTAGCCATGTGATTCATACAGCAGTAGCATTTTTGTCACCACTCAGTTAACTTTCTGGTGCCCTTGGAAGCAGCCAACAAAAGGACTGTCATTTGAATGGTGTGTCATGTAAGTCTGTGTTACTTACTGCAATATTCACAGCACAGCACAGCACAGCACAGCACAGCACAGCACAGCACATAAAAGCATGCTGGATGTAGGACTGGCTGTTGGGAACCGCTGGCACTGTGTAGCCCCATGTTCTCCTGGTAAAGACCTTGGGTTGGGCAGCGGGGGGGTGCTGAGCATTAAGTTCACATGGCATGAAACACAAGAACTGGTATAAGGATCCTGGTTCGAGCCCTGCCTCCCCACTTGCAGGGGGGGTCGCTTCACAAGCAGTGAAGCAGGTCTGCAGGTGTCTATCTTTCTCTCCCCGGCTCTGTCTTCCCCTCCTCTCTCCATTTCTCTCTGTCCTATCCAACAACAGCAACAGCAATGACAACAACAATAATAAAAACAACAATGGCAACAAAAGGGGGAAATGTAGCCTCCAGGAGCAGTGGATTTATAGTGCAGGCACCAAGTATCCATGATAACACTGGAGGAAAAAAAAAACAAAAACCTTGTGTTGGGAACCTACACATTTGGACTTTCCCTCACTGCGTTGGTTTTACTTTGTGATGACAACCTTTTATCTGTTCCTCATTGATTTTGGAAAAGCATGGATTGCTTTCGGTGTTGCTGCTGCTGGGGCTTCACTTGCTCTGGGCTGGCTTTTTTTTTTTCTCCTGATAAAGGTGGGGGGGCTGGCAATAGCACACAGGGGTAAACACACATGGCATGAAGGAGCAGTGCAAGGAGCCCGGTTTCAGCTCCCATCTTCCCACCTGCAGGGGGAGTCCGCTTGGTTAGCAGTGAAGCAGGTCTGCAGGTGTCTCTCTCTCTCTGTCTTCCCCTCCTCTCAACTTCTCTCTCTCCTATCCAACAACAGCAGCACCAACAACAACAATGGAAAAACGATGGCCTTCAGGAGCAGTGGAATTGTAGTGCAGGCACCGAGCCCCAGTGATAACCCTGCAGGCAAGAGAGAAAGACAGAGAGAGAGAGAGAGAGAGAGAGAGAGAGAGAGAGAGGAGAGAGAGAGAGAGAGAAACCACAGCCCTGAAGCTTCCCCCATTGTTGTGGGTGGAAGCCCCCTGGATTGGAACCTGGGTTATGTGCGTGACCAAACAGGAATGTTTCTGACTATATTTCAAAAGCAAAGAACCATTTTGGGAGGATGGATGGTGGTGGGTGGGTGGGTGGGTCTTGTTTGGTTTCTCCATACCAAACCTTGGATCTTGGAGTTGGATGTTCTTACTTCCATCCCCAGGGGTGGGGGTAGGGATGGGGGTGGGGGCGGCGGCAGCAGCGCGGAAGTGCTAGGGAGACACCTTCCTGGGATAAGAACCACCTCTTCTATCTGCAGCAAGTTCTGCCTTAGGTCATTTGGATTTGGCTTCTGCTCAGACAGATCAGGGACGAAAAGAAGAAATCAATCACCTCGATCGCTCCTTGGGGGTCGGCTTTTCTCATCAGTCTCGAGACATACACAAAAATCTCAATGGCTGTCAAACGCCGTTGGACTTGAGTGGAATAAGCTTGAGTGCAGTGAACGCCCAGCAGGTTTTTGTGTAAGAGAGGAGGTGTGTGAGGTGCTACTGCCCCCATCTTCAGAGCACACCTCTCCCACCCCCACCCCACCCCTCGCGCTATAGACTCTCAGATGTGCTATCTGTGGCACCCTGCTTCTTGAGGAGGGGGGAGGCTGGGCATCAAGGAAGGATTAAGTTGCATGTGGCTTGCTCAGTTGTTATTGAACGCCAAAGGCTGATGTCTGCAGAGCATCTTCTCTGGAGTCTGACCAGTGGTGAGCTGGGCGCTGGGGACAGAGGACGGCCATCCCCTCGGCTAGCTAGCTGTCTCTCCAGCTAGCTGTGACCTGCTGTCGGCCGAGGCTGGGAGGCAGCTGCGCTGACACAAGTTCAAGGTGGGGCCGGGCAGGTCTGCATCGTGGGGTCTGCATGGGACGGCTCCTTCCCTGTGGCTCGGGCAGTGCTTTCATGGCCAGCAGCTCCTGGAGCCTGGTGCCCTGTCTGCGCAGAGGCCACCTGGTGAGTTCCCACACTGCTGCTCTTCCCTCTGAAACAGATTCTTTTTAAAAAGATCCACTGAGGGGCTGGGTTGGTGGCACACCTGGTTGAGCGCACATGTTACAGTGCTCAAGGACATAGGTTCCAGCCCCCAGTCCCCACCTGCAGAGGGAAAGCTTCACGAGTGGCGAAGCAGGGCTGCAGGTGTCTCTCTGTCTCTCTCTCCCTCTCTATCTCCCCATTCCTTTCAATTTCTGGCAGAGTCTATCCAATAAAGATAAAGATAACAACAACAACAACAACAAACAACATTTAAAAAAAAGATCCATTGAGTGGCTAGAGGCAGATGAGAGAAATTGAGAGGGAAGGGGGAGATAGGGAAGAGAAACAGAGTGACACCTGCAGAAGCGTTTCACTGTTTGTGAAGCTTCCCCCCTGCAGGTGGGGACCCAGGGCTTGAGCCTGTAATGTGTGCGTTCTACCAGGTGCACCAGTCCCCACCTCCCTAAAATGGCTTTTGATTGGTCTTCCACTCTAGGAGACATCCTAAGGAAGTTTGAGCCATTGTGTATAAAGGGATAGTGTTAGAAAATTGTCTTCCCGAAAGTTTTTTATTTTTAGATTGTGTGTGTTTGTTTGTGTGCTTATGTATTCATTCATCCCAGAACACTGGCCAGGTCTGGCTTATAGTGGTGCCAGGGAGTGAACCAGGACCTCAGAACCTTAGGCATGAGAGTCTTGTATAACCATAACTGCCCCATAACTTTCTTCTTCTTTCCCTCCTCCTCCTCCTCCTCCTTCTCCATCACCTCCACCTATACTTTCTCCTCCTTCCTCCTCCTCCTCCTTCTCCTTTTTCTTACGTAGCAAGAAAGAAGGAACCAGAACATCTCTTATGGGAGGGAGGAAGAAGGGAGAGAAAATAGAGAGAAAGAGAGAGAACAAGAACGGTGCACTGCTCAGCTGTGGCATTTGGTAGTGCCAGGGATTGAACCCAAGACCTCTTTGATGTATGAACCTCAGGCATGCAAGTCCTGTGCTGTCTTGCAAAGCTGAGTCTCCCTAGCCCCTAATGCATGCTGTGGTCTAAGTCCATAGTTCCAATGTCATCCCCTTATGGGGATGGGAGTGGATTGTTCTCCCACTGGAGGAATGAGAACAGTCACACCTGAAAAAGGTCACATGAGGGGCTGCCCTCAGCTGGTCTCCAGGGTCCTTCCTACGAGCCACTGTGAGCTCAATGATCACTGTTTGTCAAGTTCTGGCACTTTGTCAAATATTTATGTTAGCTAAGCCAACATCAGATTTATTGCAAGAGCTCTCAAACTTTTTTTTTCCTTTCCCTGCAGGAAAATAGATTCTTGGGAACTAAGATGCTTAAGCATAACCCAGAACATTATTTTTAAAAATGATTTGATTGCAGTTGTAAAGACGGGGAATGCTCTGGTCTTGGGATGCGCTTTAATTCAGCTGATACTGTCTCATTTGAGAAGAGGTCTGTCTGTTGAGTTCAGTAAAGGCTCTTCAAGTGGGGCTTTTTGTTTTTGTGTCTGACAACAGGAACTCCCTTTCTTGTGTAATTATATTCTGCCATCTCTTTCTGTCTCTGTCTCTCTGTCTCCCTCTTTCTCTCTCTCTCTCTCTCTTGCATCCACAGAGGGGGAAAATACACTGCTATATAAGATACAGCAAATGGGTCTTAAAGGGAGATGGGAAGGTGACTTTCCTTCCCAGCAGTCCCCAAAGGTGGCGCTGGATCACAGGGAATCTGCTGGAGGCAGCTTGGTATTCGTCCTGCTGGGACTCATGTTATCAAGTTCAAAGGACTATCTAGACTCAAGCAGGGCTGGCCTGCTTGGCAGTGTTTTTGGTAAGGAGAAGACAAGGGCATGGCAGATGACACTAGGAACGCCTTGTACTCAGTCCTGCTTTGGTCCCTGAACCTCCTTCCCCTCTGACAACTGATTGGCACCCACACGGCCTCTTGAAACCCCTGAAAGGAGATAGTGTGCCCAGAGCTGTTATGCCAAGTGGCTGAAGAGATTGGAGGGAGCTGCCCCAAGCTCACAGTCTGTCTTGTCAGGAAGCTTCAGTGTGTGGCTCTATGTGAAACAGCGCAGGTTTTTCCAGAGGGAGGAGCTCATGATAAAATGAATCCTACCGTGCGTATCAGAAAGCACTCCCCCAACCCCGCTCACTCCATAACTGGCGGCCATCTTGCTGACCCAGGAGCCATCATGGCACCAGGCAGGGCAGTATCATTTGAGGGCTTTCTCTAGTCCCTGATATATATATTTTTTAATTAGCTATTTAATATGGATTTTCAAAATTATAACATAACGGGTATAATTCCACACCATTCCCACCACCAGAGTTCTGTGTCCCCATTCCCTCCGTTGGAAACTGCAGTAGTTCTCCCAAGATCACAGATGTGGGTTGACTATTTCTATCTCTATCTACCTATGTTTATTTCTATTTTACTATTTTTTCCCCCTATGGTCCTGCCTTCTCTTCCTTTCTAAGTCACACCTACAACATCTGAGTGTCCTGCTGAAATCCCCTTCCCCTCCCTCCCTTCCTCTGGGTCCTGGTGGAACTGGAGTTCAAAGTCTTGTAGTCATCTTCCCCTAGCAACCCCCCTACACCTGGGAGTATGGACCAACATGCTTTTTTTTTTTTTTGCCTCCAGGGTTATTGCTGGGTTCACTGCCTGCCAGCACTATGGATCCACTGCTCCTGGAGGCCACTCCCCCCATTTTTTTCTTTTATTGAATAGGACAGAGAGAGATAGAGAAGGAGAGAGAAAGATAGACCCCTGCAGACCTGCTTCACAGCTTGTGAAGTGAATGAACCCACCCCCTGCAAGTGGGGAGCCAGGGGCTCGAACTGGGGTCCTTGCGTGGGTTCTTGTGCTTCGTATATGTGCGTTTAACCCAGTGTGCTACTGCCTGCCCCCCCAATTCTTTATGGGGTGCAGAAGGTGGAAGGTCTGGCTTCTATAAATGCTTCTCTGCAAATTTTTTTTCCGTCAGTATACCAGAGCACTGCTAAACTCCGGCTTATTGTGGTACTGGGAATTGAACCTGGGATCATCAGAACCTCAGGCATGAAAGACTTTTTGCATAACCATTATGGTATCTCCCCAGCCCTCAAGTCCCTGATTGTGTGTGTGTGTGTGTGTGTGTGTGTGTAATTCTAGCAGCCAACAAAAAAGTGCTAATCCAGTACATTTCTGTTCTTATTCCACATGGGTTGATAAGACTGTGAAATGCTAGGGCTGCATTTCAGCAGCTGTCCATGAGGGTAAGACTCATCACCCCACCACCAAGGACACCCCTCCTCTCCCTAACCCCCTTCACTCTTATTCCTTCTGATACCCACCAGAGCAGTCACCCAGTCTCAGAGTGAGATTGGTTACTGTTATTCAAGACATATTTGTTTGAGTTATTTGTATTCCCCATAAGTGAAGCCATTTGGTAATTGTCTTTATTTCGTCTTCACTTCACCTTGCCATACTCACCCTGAGTTCCATCTATTTTGTCTGCAAAAGTAGAATGTCATCACTTCTAATAGCCAACTAATTTTCTACTGAGTATATATCCCAGAACTTTTATTTTATTTTATTTTATTTTTAGCAGATAGAGACAGAGAGGCAGGGGCCAGGCTGTGGCATACCTGGTTAAGTACACACACTATAATGCACAAGATCTGGGGTTCAAGCTCCTGGTCCCTAGCTGCAGGGGGAAGGCTTTGCGAGTGGTGAGACAGTGTTGCAGGTGTCTGTCTCTCTCCATTTTTTTTTATTAAAATAATTTTTTATTGGGGGTCGGACAGTAGCACAGCGGTTGAGCGCACGTGGTGCAAAATGCAAGGACTGGCATGAGGATCCCGGTTCGAGCCCCCAGCTCCCCACCTGCAGGGGAGTCGCTTCACAGGCGGTGAAGCAGGTCTGCAGGTGTCTTTCTCTCCCCCTCTGTCTTCCCTTCCTCTCTCCATTTCTCTCTGTCCTATCCAACAACGAACAACATCAACAATAACAATAATAATCACAGCGAAGCTACAATAACAAGGGCAACAAAAGGGTGGGGGGAATGGCTTCCAGGAGCAGTGAATTCATGGTGCAGGCGCTGAGCCCCAGCAATAACCCTGAAGGCAAAAAAAATTTATTATCTTTATTCATTGGAATAGAGACAGCCAGAAATCAAGAGAGGAGAGGGGACATAGAAAGGGAGAGAGGCAGAGAGATACCTGCAGCCCTGCTTTACCACTCATGAAGCTTTCCTCCTACTGGTGGGGACCAGGGCTTGAACCTGGGTCCTGGTGCATTGCAATGTGTGTGCTCAACCAGGTGTGTCACCACCCAGTTCCCCTTTCTTCCTCTCTATTCTCCCCTCCCCTTCACTTTCTCTCTGTCTCTATCCAATAATAAATAAAATTAAAGAGAGAGAGAGAGAGGGGGGGGGAGAGAAAGATGCAGTGAGAATGAAAGAGACCACAGCACTGAAGCTTTCATCCTTCCATGTGGCAGGAGCTGGGCTCAAATCTGGGTCTTGGCATGTAGCAAAGCAACGTGCTATTCAAATGAGCTATTTTGCTGGCCCAGAGCTTCTATGTTGATGAGTATTCAGCGGGACTTGCTATCCTAGCTCTGGTGAAGAGTGCTGCTCTGATCCTAGAGGTTCAGAGAGCCTACTCAGCTAAGATTTTGGTACCTACTGTTGAAAAGATGTTTTGGAGTTTCCCTGACTTTGGAGTTAAATTGAAGTGTCAGATCCTCTCTATTACTACAGAATGCATTGTGCTTGCTGGTGGGGCTATTTTATGAATCTTACTGACTTTATCTTCACTAAGGTAAGAAAAGACAATCAAAATATTATTAGTGAAAGCATGCGGAGGCCTGGCAGCGACTAAAATATTAGCCTGTTATCTGCTAGAAGAACTGCAGTGTTACTCTCTCCACGTTGTGTGAGTAGAACAGGAAGCATCACAGTGTAACATTCTTGCTTACCTAGGAAGCTCTGCCACCTGGGTTCAGACTCCTGATGTTCCTCTGTAAGGGAGGACATTTTGAATGTTATTTTGCCTTTTTCTTTTTTTAAAATGCTTTTTAAAATTTTACTTTTTCTCATTTATTTATTTTTGCCTCCTGGGTTATCTCTGGGGCTTGGTGCCTGGACTATGGCTACACTGCTCCTGGTGGCCATCCCCCCCCCCCCATTTTATTGGCTAGCACAGACAGAAATTGAGAGAGGAGGGGGAGATAGAAAGGGAGAGACAGGGAGTCGGGCTGTAGCGCAGCCGGTTAAGCGCAGGTGGCGCAAAGCACAAGGACTGGCATAAGGATCCCGGTTCCCCACCTGCAGGGGAGTCGCTTCACAGGGCAACAAAAGGGAATAAATAAATAAAATAAATATTTAAAAAAATATTTTAAAAAAAGAAAGGGAGAGACATACTTGCAGACCTGCTTCACCATTTAAGTATCTCCCCTGCCCCACTGCGCTTAGTATGATATGCCATTAACACTTTTTTTTTTCAAAGCAATTTGACAATGTACCTTACAGAACTATTTACAGAACTATAAGATTTCAAGAGTATTTTCATATGCACACTTCGTGCATGTAAGTGGCCTCACCAAAATTCTGGGCACTCCCCCACCTCCCACTGCCAATAGTTCTTCCATTTTAAGAGACAGTCCAGCTGCCTTTTATTTATTTTTTGCAAGTTCCATTGCTTTACTCGTCTCTATTCCACACATAGGAGTGAAACCCTACCAAGATAAATAAATATATGTGTAGTGTGTAGCTGTCTTGCTTTGGTCATAGTGACGAATATCTGTAGAATCAGCTTCTATTTTCCAATGCCATCAAAACTTCTCTTCTAAAATGAGACAATAGTTTTTCTTCTCCGAGGAAGTAGAAAGAGAGAGAGAGAGAGAGAGAGAGAGAGAGGGATTGTGTGTTTGTGTGTGTGTGTCTGGGGGGGGCGTTGCCTTCAGTGTCCAGCGAGTAACAGTAAAAACCAGAATTACATGGCGAGCAAGCAGCGTGGGAACACTGAGGTCAGAGTCTGAGACTCGCTCACCTGAGCTGTTTTCTCATCTTCTTGAGTTAACAGCTTGTACCTCCTTACCGCCCCCCCCCAAAAAAAAAGAAACCTTTCATCTTTTCTTGCATTTCCCTCCCTGGTTCTCCAGGAGAAGCCCCAGGAGGACTAGACCCTGCTTCCTCCATGAGTTCAAGTCCCATGGGCACCTGTGCACGCTGAGAGGGAGAAAGAGATGAGGCATGGCCCTCGCGCTGGGGTTCGGGTCGCCTTTCCCGTGCGCCCTTTGCCCTTCTGTGGACACCCCTCCCCCAGACCCTCCTACCTCCTTCCGGTTGGCAGAACCCCTCTCCTCCCACCTCCCCTCCCCCTCTCCCATCCTCCCCACCTGCAGACCCCTCCTCCCCCCTGCGCAGACCCCCTCCCTCACCTTCCTCCCCCTCTGCAGACCCCCTCCCTCACCTACTGACCACCTTCACTCCCCTCTCCACCTGCAGACCCCCTCCCCACTTCTCCTCCCCTACCTCCCCCCTCTGCAGATTCCCCCACTCTCCTCCCCCACCTGCAGACCCCCTCCCTCCCCCTCCTTTGGCTCCCCCCACCTCCTCCTTCCCCGCCTCCCCCCTTACCCCCGGGGCTAAGCCCAGCGCCCCCCCCCCTCCTCGCTGCGGCTCTTCACGCGGCCTCACGTGGGTTTTGAGTGACAGAGACGCAGGCACCACCCAGCCACCCTCCCCGCCCTCCCCCTGCCCACACACCCCTGCCCACAGCCGGGGATGCCCTGGGGGTATCGCCACCCCCCCCACTGTGCATCCACCTCCGGAGGGGGCGGGCGGGCCCCCGGAGCTGCAAGGGCGCGGGGGTGGGGTGGGGTGGGTGCGCGCCCGCGTCTGCAGAGGCTCTGCTGCACCACTCTGCGCCGAGGTGTGGCTCCCCCCGCCCCCGCCCCCGGCTCCCCGGCTCCCCGGCTCCCCGCCCCCGGGCTCCCCGAAGCCCGGCGCGTCTGAGGATGCGCCTCCGAGCCCGCGGCCCCCCAGCTGCCTTTGCGGGGACCTGCGCCTAGCGCCGCGGGGCTGCCGGCGTGGGTGCAGGCGTGCGCGGCCCCGGGTGCGAGTGCCGGGAGAGCTGGGTGCCGCAGAGCCGCGGGCAGCAGGATGACCTAGCTCGGGTGCGGACGGTCGCATTGTCGCTGCCCTGCCGGCCGGGAGGCACCTGGATCGCTGCTGACCAGCCCCCACCCCCACCTCCACCCCGGCCCCTCAGCCCCCCGGGGCCCCCACTCCGTATGCACCATGGCCCACGCGGCGGCTTCTATTAAAAAAGTTCGGGAGGCTGAACTGGACGAGAAGGAGAAGAACCTGGAGAGAGAAAGGAAAAAACAACGGAAAGTCCCCCGGGAACGGATGGAACGCAAGAGAAAGGTATGGGGAGCATCTTCTGCACCCCTGGCCGCCGCCTCCTGCGGGCCCTCCGCGCTTGCCCCCTGCGCTGGGTGGGCCCGGGGTGCTTCCTGGGCTGGGGGGAGGGAAGCGGGGGCCGGGCAGGGAGCCCCCTTCCCCCAAGGCCTCGCCTTGGCTTTCAAAGCTGTTTCCATTCGCAGCCCCCCCCCCCCCCAGGTCCACTCTCCACTCTGCCAGGCTGGACTTGAGTCCTTGAGAAAGTGGAAGGACGGACGGACATTGTCCCCACCGTCAGCACCTCAAATCCACGATTAGGTCTCTGTCCTCTTGCCGGCTGGGGATTCCATGTCGACAACCTCTGGTTCAGAAACCGCTGCCAGCTATAGAGTCCGTCTGTGTCTGTCTTTATGTCTGTCTCTCTCTCCTTCTTGGTCCTCTCGCACTAAGAATACTGGCGTGGTGAGCTGTGTCTTTGCGGCGTGAAATTTGGACTCAGGTGGCTTGGTGGGCAACGTTCATGTTGGGATTTTCTTTTCTGAACGCAGCTGCTAGAGGAAAAAGAAAGACCAGGGCTCATATGAGGGAGGGGGCATAAGTAAATGAATAAGTAAATAGCTGGCTTCATTTAAGTCCATCCAACTGTAGCATACGGGTGTCTCTTTATATGTATATATCAAATCTATAAAATATGTAACATGGATGTGTAGATAGATATATAGGTAGGTGGATGGATAGACAGAGATTTATTTCCTATTTGAAGCAGAAATGGTCTGACAAGTTGATGGAGTGAAAGGTAGGTCCAGCCAGTGGTCTGACTTGGGAGGGAAGACTCTCTCTGGGAAGGCTTTGTAATTAACAAAGTAGGTCACTGGGAGAATCCAGGGAGGGGTGGAGGTGGGGGGCTCATGGCAGTTACAGTGGTAGAGCTTAGAGCCAAGCGGCTGGTTCCCGGCTGCTGTGAGGCAGGGCTCTGGGGGGAGAGGACACAGGGTGGCAGTGGGGGTGGGGGCGCCTTTCCTCTTCTCTCCCTGCATGGCTGGGCCCCTCTACATTGTGGCCTGGACGTTGGAAGGGGGTAGGTGGGGCTGCCCAGGAGTGAGATCTTCCTGCCCAGGTCTACCTCCCCTTCATCTTTGCTCCTTATTCCCCTGCTGGGTTTGGTTCCAACATGCAGCTTTTATTAGGTGCCACAAATAGAACTTATTTCTAGGAGATTTTTTTTTTCCCCTTTTGGGGGCGAGCAGGTAGGGACTTCAATCGTGCTGTGATGGCCTCTAAAATATCTCCGTCAGGGTGGCATTTATTCTTCCTTCGGTCTTATTCTCACCGTTTTTGAGAAAGTCACAGGTTACATTACTGGCCAGTTTTGGGTACCAGTGGACTTCCTGTTCACCACCCTTGAATCGAGCACACCTGCATTAAGCCATCTGACCTTTTTTTTTTTTTGCCAGGGTTATTGCTGGGCTCACTCAGTGCCAGCACCATGAATCCACTGCTCCTGGAGGCCATTTCCCCCCCTTTTGTTGCCCTTGTTATTGTAGCCTCATTGTGGTTATTGTTATTATTGTTATTGTTGATGCCATTCGTTGTTGGATAGGACAGAGAGAAATGGGGAGAGAAGGGGAAGACAGAGAGGGGGAGAGAAAGACAGACACCTGCAGACTTGCTTCACCGCCTGTGAAGCCACTCCCCTGCAGGTGGGGAGCCGGGGGCTTGAACTGGGATCCTTACTCTTTGCCCCACGTGCGCTTAAATCACTGCGCTACCACCCTACCCGCGCCACCCGCCACCTGACTTTTGCACCCCTAGACACGCTGTGCTATTGGTCACTTCCCCACCCCAGCCGTGGTCCAGTTGTGGCCTGGTGTCTCTCCTTAGCTGGTGCCTCCAAGCTAAGACCTTGAAGCTCTCTCCACCTTGCTTTCTAGACCTGGAATTGTCATTCCCCCCCCTTTTTTTTCCTGTGTCTTAGCAGCATTGAAAAACCTACATTGAGGTCTGGCAAAGCTGCCTTGGTTACTGGGAATCTCAGTGGCTGGGCTGCTGCATTGCCGGAGTTTGACTCTCAGGAAGGATCATTGGTTCACTTAATCACCTGACCGGTGCACACTCTGCTCAGATCCAGAAGCTAGACCCAGGCTGCCTGGAGGTGGGGTAGGGAGGTGAGGAGGGGACTGTAGCACGCTGGCTTTTGAATGGTATTTCTCTCTTTCTTTCTTTTGTATTCTGACTCACCTATGGGGCCTCCTCCGTCCTCCACTGCAGACACATGCTGCTGGCTCTCCACTGCGATTCCCCCAGCATAACAAACACTTCCTGAGAGAGCCGGCTGTGGGTTCTATTTATGTTCTAGTCGCTTCTTTGTGAGAGGACATGTACCCGCCCACCACACATAGAGACACACGGCCAATGGAGCCTCTTTTAAAATTCTTATTTTTCCAAGGTAGGCTGCAGGGTTGCTCAGCAAGGAAGGAGAAAAGGGTGGGAACTTGGGGCCACCTTCCACAGCAGCAGTTCTGTTTTCTGATCACATAAGAGTGGTGAATGGGGGTCGGGCGGTGGCGCAGTGGGTTAAGCGCATGTGGTACAAAGCGCAAGGACCGGTGTAAGGAGCCCCCAGCTCTCCACCTGCAGGGGAGTCGCTTTACAGGTGGCAAAGCAGGTCTGCAGGTGTCTATCTTTCTCTCCCCCCCCTTTGTCTTCCCCTCTTCTCTCCATTTCTCTCTGTCCTGCCCAACAATGAACAACATCAACAATGATAATAATAATGACTACAAAGAGGCTACAACAACAAGGGCAACAAAAAGGGCAACAAAAAGGGGGGGAAAATGGCCTCCAGGAGCGGTGGATTCATGGTGCAGGCACCGAGCCCAGCAATAACCCTGGAGGAAAAAAAAAAAAAGAGTGATGAGTGATGAGTGATGTCTCCCAACCCCCCCCCCCCAGCCCGTCCAGAGATGGTGCTGGTGGTTCTTGGACCCCTCTGTTCAGTGCAAGCTGCCACTCCCCCAAATGCAAATGATCTGCCCCTGCAGGTGGTCTGCAGGGGGAAAGCTTTGCCAGTGGTGAAGCAGAGCTTCAGGTGTCTCTATTTCTCTCCCCTTTTCTATCTCCCCTACCCTTTCAATTTCGTCTCTATCCAGTAAATAAAGATAAGAAAAATGGAAAAGCCATGACTGCTGGGAGCACGGATTCATCATGCAGACACCGAGCCCCAGTGATAACCCTGGTGGCAATTAAAAAATAAAATGAGATAGAATAAAATAAAATGAAGCATTAGGTGACCCATGTGGGCACTCCATTGTGATATCGCTTTGTCAATTTGCTGCTGAATGAGAGAGCATTTGCATTGATTATTTGGTGCTTTGTAAAACATTTCAAATCAAATTATTTGAAACACTATCCAGTTATTAATGTGTGTATTTTATATTTATTTATTTTTAGATAGAGATTAAGAGGAAGAAAGAGGGAGAGGAAGGGAGAGAGGGAGAGGGAAGGAGGGAGAGGGGCCACAACACCAAAGCTTCCTATGGTGAGGCGGCAGGTGTGTGTGTGTGTGTGTGTGTGTGTGTGTGTGTGTGTGTGTTACCTGGAAAAAGCATAACCTCATAACTTTGGACTTGGAAAAAAATGGATGAAATGTTTATAGACTTGCTCACAGATGTGCGAGAGTTCATTCTACAATGTGAGTTCTTGCTGTCATATTTTTGTTCCCCACCATCCCATAGTAGTTTCCAGCTTTTTGCACATGGCAAAGCACTGCACTATCGTACTGAACTATTGCACCAGCTGTGTGTGTTTCGAATGCACTTGTGTTTAATGTCTGTATCTGTGTACTCAGGGATCTAGTTTCAATCTCACTGAAAGCAGAATTTACCTGACAACAGCATGTTCAGGCTTCTTTGGGTTGTAGTTTGGATAGCTAATATTTAAATATATTACATACATTGTATATTGGACCTGTGTCATATACCCAACAGTTGAATCAACATGAAGGTTCGCTGAATGAAGTGAGCATATATTTGCTGACATGAGTCGCTGGTATTCCCGCACTGTACAGGTCAAAGAGACAGTCCCTGTTCTGATTATTAGTTTATGTTAAGTCACTTCTTTGTATGCCCAGATATCTCATTTCTTCACTGGTACCTCAGAACTCTGGACTTGGCAAAAAATGGATGAACTGTTTATAGAATTGCTCACAGATGTGCGAGAGTTCATTCTAGAATGTGAGTTCTTGCTGTCATATTTTTGTTCTCCACCATCCCATAGTAGTTGCCAGCTTCATTTTTCTTTCAGTTTGGAAAGTCAACTATTGAAAATTGCTAAAAAGCAAAAAGCAAAGCAATTCCGTCTTGGAAAGGCAAGTGTATATGAAACAATCTTCCTCCTTGACACTTAGGATAATCTGTTCTTCTCTCTCTCTCTCTTTTTAACTTTTTTATTAGTGATTTAATAATGACTGACAAGATTGTGGGATAAGAGGCATACAATTCCATATAATTCCCACCAGCAGAGTTCTGTTTCCCACCCCCTCCCTTGGAAACGTCCCTATTCTTTATCCCTCTGGGAGTGTGGACCCAGGATCTTCATGGGGTTGCAGAATGTGGGAGTTCTGGCTTCTGTAATTGCTTCCATGCTGAACATGGGTGTTGGCAAGTGGATCCATACCCCCAGCCCGTTTCTCTCTTTCCATAGTGGGCCAGGGCTCTGGGGAGGTGGGGTTCTAGGACACAGTGGTGAAGTGTCTGCCCAGGGAAGTCAGGTTGGTGTCATGGTAGCATCTGCAACCTGGTGGCTGAAAAGCATTAAGATATAAAGCAGAACAAATTGTGTAATAAGCAGGAACCTGAAGGTAAGAGTGTAGCAGATGAACTTTGGGGGTCCCCATGTTGGAAAGAGCTAGGAAGTCTATTTTAGGTATATTCCAAAAGGGCCATCATTAAAGTGTGCTGATCTCTTGCCCTTATCCAGCTTTTGTAGTCCGGACTTTACCTGTCAGGGTTATACTTAGAGTGATTAAGGGAAGTGAAATCGAAGTAGGTGAGGAGGGTATCAAGGTCTAAGTAGAAACTACTTGATTAAGTACTTGATGGTGTCTTTCTTAGGTCTTTCTACTTACTTGCTGCACTTAACTAAGTCACTGTAGACTATTGCACACTTTTACTTTAAGGTGTGTGTTTTCCCCCAACTTATGGATACATGTGCATGTGTGCCCTACCTCATGGGCCCTGATGTATAGGATGATCCACTATTTTCAAATAAGTGAACCTGGTCTCCTATCTGAGCAGGAAGAGGCCATTCTCTCATCTGTCACATTATAGTGAGAGCCATTATGGTCAGAGCAGGGCGGTGCTCTGAGCATACTATTCTTGCTTCATCAGGAAGATAGGCCTTGGCATGTCAATAGTCTTAGTAAGAATAGTTCCTTTTTAAAATAAAAAAAAACTTATTTATTGGATAGAGACAGCTAGAAATTGAGAGGGGTGATGTGTATATATATATATAGTCACCCAAATTAGCCTATATACTATATATATAATTACATATTATATATAATTAGCTTATATTATATATAACCACATATTATATATAATTAGCTTATATATTATATATAGCCACCCGAATTAGTATATATATTATATATAATTATATATACATTATTAGCTTATATATTTTATATATATATAATTAGTCACCCGAATTAGCTTTCATGTGATCTTTTCTCAATCCCTGCAGTTGAGATGGATTTTACTGCTATGAGAATGAATTAAATAACATATTTTAGATGAAATTATATGTAAGGTTCAGCTTGTAATTCTATAACTCACATACCAAAATAGTCATGAGGTTTTTTTTAATCTACTACTAGAAACCAACATCGTCTTCCCAAACCTAGCAGTTCTTGTCAGTGATAAACTAAATCTCATTCTTTGTTACAATTTCATCAGGATTTTTCAGTGCATAGTTACATTCATTAAACAGGAACAGAAAGCTGATTTTTATTTATTTATTTATTTTCTCTTCCAGGGTATTGCTGGGGCTCAGTACCAGTGCTATGAATCCATTGCTCCTGGTGACCATTTTTTTTCCATTTTATTGGATAGCACAGAGAAATTGAGAGGGGAGAGGAGACAGAGAAAGAGAGAGAAAGATAGACACCTGCAGACCTGTTTCACCGCTTATGAAGTGCCCCCCCCCCCCGCAGGTGGGGAGCCGGGGGCTCAAACCTGATTTATTTCTCTTTAAATTTTTTAAAACTTTTTTTTTTAGTATTTATTTATTCTCTTTTGTTGTCCTTGCTGTTTTATTGTTGTAGTTATTATTGTTACTGATGTCGTTATTGTTGGATAGGACAGAGAAATGGAGAGAGGAGGGGAAGACAGAGAGGGGGAGAGCAAGATAGACACCTGCAGGCCTGCTTCACTGCCTGTGAAGCGACTCCCCTACAGGTGGGGAGCCGGGACTCAAACCAGGATCCTTAGCTGGTCCATTAATGCTTTGTGCTTAACCCGCTGCACTATCGCCTACTCCCTAAATTTAAAAAAAATATTTGTTTTATTTATTCCCTTTTGTTGCCCTTGTTGTTTTATTGTTGTCATTGATGTCGTTGTTGTTGGATAGAACAGAGAGAAATGGAGAGAGGAGGGAAAGACAGAGAGGGAAGAGAAAGACACCTGTAGACCTGCTTCACTACCTGTGAAGTGGGTGAAGGTGGGGAGGCGGAGCCTTGAACCAGGATCCTTATGCCGGCCCTTGCACTTTGTGCCACCTGCTCTTAACCTGCTGCGCTCCTGCTCAACTCCCTCAAACCTGGTTTTTTGCATGGGTCCTTGCACCTGGCTCCCTAGAGAGTCCGGTGTTTATCCACTGTGCCACTTCCCGGACCACTTGATAAACAGTAGGTTCCCACCCCCCCATATCTATATATATCATCCTCCCCTCTCAATTTCTGGCTGTCTATCCAGTAAATAAATAAAGACAATTTTTTAAAAATTAAAATTCTTTGTTACATTTCATTCTTTTAAAAAAATTTTCAAAATTAAATTCTTAAAATTAATTGTTTTAAAATTTAAAAAATTAAAATTCTTTGTTACGTTCCATTCTTTTTTACAGTTTCATCAGGACTTTTAAATTTTTTATTAGTGATTTAATAATGACTAACAAGATTGTGAGATAATAAGGGTACAATTCCATACAATTCAGCCACCAGAGTTCTGTATCCCATCCCTTCCATTGGAAACTTCCCTATTCTTTATCTCTCTGGGAGTTTGGACCAAAGATCTTTATGGGATGTAGAAGGTGGGAGATCTGGCTTCTTTAGTTGCTTCTCCATTAGACTTGGGTGTTGGCTGGCCAGTCCATATCCCTAACCTATTCTCTCTTTCCCTAGTGGGGCAGGGCTCTGGAGAGGTGGGGTTCCAGGACACATTGGTGAAGTCATCTGCCCAGGGAAGTCAGGCTGGTGTTATGGTAGCCAACAGCAACTTGGTGGCTGAAAAGCATTAAGATATGAAGCAGAACAAATTGTTTAATAATCAGGAACCTAGAGGTAAGAATACAGCAGATGAGATTGGGGTCTTGGTGTGGGAAGAAGCTTGGAAGTCTATTTTACGTATATTCCAAGGGGCCCATGACTTTATTAATTTTTACCTGAGCCTGCCAGCCAACATACAGGTATACTGAATGTATTATCTGGGAAAATGGTGTCAGAGTTGAAAATAGGACTGGAAAGCTGGATCAGGGCAGAGAGAAGCTTCCAAATATGGGAAAGTATATAAATACCACTAACTGTGAACCCCATCAATCTGACGAAGGGCCCATGTCTATTCATATTTATCACAGGAGCCTGTGTAACCTCTGCATTCCTGTCAGTCTGAGCTCACAGTCCATGGTCACAGCTAGGAACATTCTAGGCTGCACTCATTTCAGGACCAGTCTTCCTCCAGTGGCAGAGTAGGTTGACCCAGCTTCCCTTTGGAGAGTGGGGCAGTTTCTACCAATGTTGTTCTGCCTTGAGAGCAAGGTCCTGTAGAGATCCACAAGGGGGTTTATGATGCTGTTCCTGATGGAGATGACCAGTGATGGTGGAGAGAGGGATCTGTTAGAGATCTAGGCCCATCAGATCTATGTGGGAATCCCAGGATTCCTCATCAGGACTTCTCAGTGCATAGATACATTCATAAAACTGGCATAGAAAGGAATTTTTACATGAAATTAAGTAGTTAATAAAAAGCCAAACTTCCTTCAAGTCCTTTTCATCACATTTCACTGGAAAGGGTTCTAATCACCTCTGGGCTTTTGTTTTCTAGCTTTGTGATTGTAGAGGGACCAAGATTTACTATTTCTAGACTAACCTTAAAGACTCTCCCCTTGTCTGAACCTCCTTGTCCCCATGGCTTTTGCATCAATGGCAGTGAGGACATTCAAGGAGGCTATTTATTCTCACTCATGGACTTGTAGTTATTAGGATGCTGTGGACAGTTAGAGTTGCAGCTGTGGATCCAGCTGCTTAGCAATAAAGGACTTTTCATCTTTGCAAATGTGTGGAGGATGGTCTTCTTTGGCATGCGATTTGTGTTGTAACTAAGTACCCAGTGTCATGGCCGTCATGCCTGCTTTGTGTGTAGGTGAGCCCCGCTCTGGCGGGAGACAGTGGGCAGCCCAGTCTTCTTCTGCTGCCCTGGAGTTTCCCTGCTTAGGCACCTGACCTCTCAGGGGAACCCGACTCTGAGAGCAGGGACGCTCAGCCAAGAGCCAGATCCACAAAGATTTGTGGGCAGGGAATCAAATACAGTGTTATTAAAAATACAAATCACCACAGAAGAGTGTGTCCAGTGTGAGTCCCTCCTGGGACTCTTCACACGTGGAACATCCCAGTAACTACATGCCAATGGCATTGACTTTTTTTTTTTTTTTTCTTTAAGACACAGATTGTAACCTTTTTGTCAATTCCAGTAGTCCCCACAGTGATGTAAGGTAGATTGGTGATGTCCTGAGCTTTTTCTGGACTGATGTTTATCCTATGTCTGTTCACGAACTGGCGGGTTTGCATTTGCGTTTGAGCCTAAATAAAACATTCAGGCATATCTGTTTGTCTGTGGCAGAAAACATAGAACCATGATGAATTTTTGTTTTTTTCCTTTTTGCCATTCTTTCCTCCCTCATAGAATCTCTTTTCAATTTATTTTATTTTATTAGTGATTTAATATTGATTTACAAAATTACCTGTCAGCAAGCGTATGATTCCACACCATTCCCAACACCAGAGTTTTGAATCCCCTGTCCCTCCTTTGCAAGCCATGACAGTTCTCCCAAGGTTGTTGACATAGGTTAACTGTCATCTCTACAGCTGTATGTCTACGTTTTTACATAATTGCCCCCTTTTTCTTCCAGGTCCACTCCTCTCTTCCCCCCTCAAGCCACCCATGACCCTATTACTATATCCAAATGTCTCTCTCTTATCTCTCCCTGGAACCTGATGGAGCTGGAGTTCAGAGCCCTCTTATTATCCTCTTCCTCCTATCACTTCTCTCCCACTGGGAGTGTGAATCAGAATTGCTCCTGGGGAGCGGAAGGTAGGAGGTCTGGTTTCTACAATTGCTTCTCTGACGGACATGGGTGTTGGCAGATGGGTCCATACCCCCAGCATGTTCATAGAATCTTTTTTACTGTTCTCTCCTCTGCCCCTTCTTCTTAGCTCAATTCACATACCCTTTCCAGGGAAGAATGATCTTTCTTTAAGTGGCTGTGCTATTAATGGCATTCTTCACCAGCACCATAAATCTAAGTTTTTATTAGTTTTTAATTATAAAGAGCCTCTTTCGGCCATTGAGTGGGTGAACTAACTACTAGCTGTCAAATTTGTGAGATTGTGACAAAAAAAAACAACAACCCCCAAACTAGTTCCAATTATGTGGCATCAGGAATGTGTTTAAGAAGACTCTTAAAAGACAAACTGAAATCTCAGATTTAAGAAAATGTCTGGGAGCTCATTTTTGGAATCTGAAATCCTTAAAGACAACCTAAAAAAGGAAGTTGTTCTTTCTCTGTGTGATCAGTCTGATATTGTGTATATGTTTAAATATTCAAAAAATCAAAATGGAGTCATTGGCAGCCTTTATTATCAAACTTTGCACTTGTTAGTCATTTTGTTCCTCAGTTGGGTGACTAGAATAATAGTTAGAGCACCTTTTTCAGAAATAATATGAAAATCCTTCTCCCCCCCCCTTTATTTTTGATAGGACAGAGAAATGAGAGGGGAAGACTGAGTGAAAAAACAAAAGAGACAGTATTGCTCCATTGCTTGTGACGTATTCCCCTTTCAAAAATATCATTTTACTGGTACCTCTTCTTTAAAAAAAATCAATGACATTCTTTTTAAAAACATGTTTTCTCTTAATGAGACAGATATAGAGCAAAAGATGCAGAGAAACCAAAGCACTGAGCATCTTTGGTTTATGGTGATAACCTGGGAGCCTCACCGAAAGTCTTTTTATATAACTGCTATGTTACCTCCCCACCCTGAAAATATTTCATAATCATGGTGTAGGAGTTAGTGAAAACACAAGAACATTAAGACTTCTACTCACATACTATTTGTTGATCTTTTTGTGTTTCTATTTTTCTAATCAAACCATTCATTTTGATGTATGCTTCTCAAAGTAATTTCTTCTTCACAAAGAATCCCCCTCTTTTCCCCCCTCAGGGACAGGCACTGTATTGGAATATGTCCCTTTTGCTTCATAGATGTCTTGTAATTTTAAATGTATAGTATGGAATAGTCTCAATAAAGTTATCTGTCTACACTTCATTCCCAATAAACCAGAAGCCTGGAAGAGAACTGGAAGAGAAAATAAACCAGAAACTATTTTTTAAAATTTTAAAATATTTATTTATTTTCCCTTTTGTTGCCCTTGTTTTTTTTTTTTATTGTTGTTGTAGTTATTGTTGTTGTTACTGATGTCATCGTTGTTATATAGGACAGAGGGACATGGAGAGAGGAGGGGAAGACAGAGAGGGGGAGAGAAAGACAGACACCTGCAGACCTGCTTCACCGCCTGCAGGTGGGGAGCCGGGGGCTCGAACCAGCTCGATACGTGTGCTTTGCGCCACCTGCACTTAACCCGCTGTGCTACTGCCCAACTCCCAATTAGAAACTATTGGTTCCCCCCGTTTTTTATTTGTCAGTAATAGTGGGTTACAGAATTATGACAGTGTCTAGTCCCACACCACACCCACCACCAAAGTTCTGTGTCTCTACCCTACCACCTCCCAAAGATGACCACCAGAGTTCTCACAGTCTTACAGATAGTTTGCTTGCTTGCTTCTCTCTTTTTTCTCCTTCTCTTCCTCCTCCTTATCAGATCTCTAGATTCCACATATCAGTGAAACCATCTGGTAGTTGATTTTCATCTCTTTGTTTCACTAAGCATAATCACCTCGAGTTCCATCCATTTTTTTGTCCCAAAGGACACAAAATTGTCTTTTTTTATTGCAGAGTAGTATTCCGTGGAGTAAGTATCCTATAATTTCCTTAACTAGTCATCTGTTGATGGGCACTGAGGCTGCTTCCACTCTGGCTATTGTGAACAATGCAGCTGTCTACATAGGGGGGCATTGTTCCTTCAAATAGATGTTTGTGTGTCCTTTGGATAAATGCCCAAGAGTGATATTGCTGGATTATAAGGGATTCCATTTGTATTTATTTAAGGACTCTCCATATAGTCTTCTGAAGGGGCTATACCAGTTTACATTCCCACCTACAGTGGAGCAGAGTCCCTTTTTCTCCACAGCCTTGCCAACACCTGTCATGTCCTGGCTTGCGATAGGTTATGCTCACAGGTGTGAGATGGACACTGTTGATTTTTTTCTTCCAGGGTTATTGCTGGGGTTCGGTGCCTGTACCATGAATCCACTACTCCTGGAGGCTATTTTTTTCCTTTTGTTGCCCTTGTTTTATCATTGTTGTGGTTATTATTATTGTTATTGATGTCATCATTGTTAGATAGGACAGAGCAATGGAGGGAGGCGGGAAAGACAGAGAGGGGGAGAGTAAGATAGACACCTGCAGACCTGCTTCACCACTCGTGAAGCAACCCACCTGCAGGTGGGGAGCCGGGGGCTCGAACCGGGATCCTTATGCCGGTCCTTGGTCTTTGCGCCACCTGTGATTACCCTGCTATGCTACCAACCCCCAACTATTGATTTTTTAAAACCACCTTGGTGATAGCAACCAGAACGAGAGGCCACTGGAGTAAATGTCCCACCTCCCCACCAGCCCCCTCTGCTCTGCCCCATCTTGGAATCTGAACACCAAGGGCTGACTTCTCATAGTTGGCATGACTCAGAATTGCCATTGAGAAATTTTTTCCATGTACAGTTAGAGGCACCCTGGCAACCTTTAGAAAGTTCAGTGGGGCTAATTGGTCTGTATAATAACCAATTAATTCTGAAGGTAGAGAGGAAGAAACTAGTGTTTAAAAGGGAAAGTTGCAAGCATTGACCATCTGCATGTTGACTCTCTTCTGCCCTAGTGGAGTCATCTTCAGCCCTGAGCTTCGAAGCTCACAGAGGATGGAGTACTCACCGAAGCTCATCTTTTCAGGAAAGCCACTCACATCTGATCTTAGGATGTTTGTCTTAACTGATTGTGCTGCTTTGTGTAGACTTAAGTAAATGTCCCAGGGATTTGACTGGTAGCTTAGCAGCCCTTGAAACTACAAACCTTTAGAGATGGCAGCACCGTTAACAGCAGCTATGCAAGTCAGCGACCATTTTTCTTTCCTTGTAACCTCATCTCTGTCTTTCTCAAAAGGATGGGAAGCGGCACAGACAGAGACGAAGAAGAGGGAAGGGCTGATTTCAGAGGTGGATTCCTGCCGCTCTTCTTGATTCTCTCCTCTTAGTGTCATGAACTCACTGACTTGGTTTTATTTCCGTTTCTGTGCCTGTGTTGTTTTCATCTTTTGCATTTATATTTTACCAGTCCTGCACATTTCCTTTCTCCCTCTCTCTCTCTCTCTCTCTCTCCTTTCCCTCTCTCTCTCTCTCTGACTCACCAAAGCTGCAGGAATTCCCTGATTTCCAAGATTCTGGGATGGATTTGCTGACATATAGAGAGGGAATTACTCTCTCTATCGTCCCTCCATTTCTAGCTTGCCAGAGAACCCCCCCCCCCCAGCCCCAAGTTCATTGGAATCCCTTGGTTTTTTTCTTCAGTGTTTTTCCTTTTTCCTTTTACTAAAGCACTGCTCGGTTCTGGCTTGTGGTGCTGCAGGGGGGAATGAACCTGGGACACTGGAGCTTCAGGCCTGTGAGTCTCTTTGCATAACCATTATGCTGTCTCCCCTACCGCTGGATTTCCTTTTTTTTTTTTTTTTTTTTTGCATATTACTTTGTTGCATACTATTGTTCTGCTGCTTATAGAGTGAAGAACTACTCAATAGAAAACCCTGTGTCAGGGCCTGGCAGTAGTGCAGCGGGTCAAGCGCACATGGCAGGAAGTGCAGGGACTGGCGTAAGGATCCTGGTTCGAGCCCCCAGTTTCCCACCTGCAGGGGGTGTCGCTTCACAGGCAGTGAAGCAGGTCAGCAGGTGTCTTTCTCTCCCTTTCTCTGTCTCCCCTCCTCTCTCCATTTCTCTCTGTCCTATCCAACAACAATGACATCAGTGGCAACAATAATAATAACGACAGCAACAAGGGCAACGAAATGGGGAAAAATATGACCTCCAGGAGCAGTGGATTCATGGCACTGCCGAGCCCCAGCAATAACCCTGGAGGCAAAAAAAAAAAAGAAAAAAGAAAAGAAAAGAAAAGAAAAGAAAAGGAAAGAAAGAAAGAGAAAAAGTTAGCAGCTACAACTACCATGCACACACTTGCAGATCTGTCTGGTCAGCGGTGGGAGTGGGAAGGTGCACTGGGTGGACTTTTATTTTATGTCCTGTGAAATGATGAGGGCCTGAGATCTGTTGGAAATCACTCGGCGCCTGGGGGATCTGGCACCCTGCTCAGTGAGGTCCTTGCTTCCTTGAGCATTTTTTTTAAAGAAATGATTAGAGGAGTTCAAGGGGGCCCCAAGTCTCTCTTTGATGGAAATCATTTTGAGATGAGATGACACCGTGTCCCAGACTCAGAAACTTTATTCCAGGAGCTGGAAAACCATCTCCGGTGCTGGGTGCTCTCCCAAGTAACAAGAATAGAGGTGCTCGTGTGAACCTTGAAGTTCAATTCGAGTCTGTCTCTTTGTGTCTTGGTGACGTGGGTCTTCTTATCAGACTTAGGCTCACATGCCAAAGGAAAATGGAAAGAAACGGTTTTCTGTAAGTGGCCAGGGCAGGATGTGTTGAGAACGAAATCACCTTATGAAGCTGTGTGGTTGCCACTGTATTGAGCTTCACAGATTGATTTAAGTCATTTCCCAGGAAGAAGTTTACAGTTCCTGTCGTGTCTTCTGCGCACTTATTAATTCCAGGACTTTGAAACCCACAGAGGAATAGCATCACAGTGCTTTTAAATCACCTTACAACTATCTCCTGACAGTAATGGCTGCTGTCTTAGAACGTCAGGGAGCTAAGAATAACACTCTCCCCCTACCACCACCACGGTAAACACTTAGAGAAACCTCAGCACTCACAGACCAGGCCTTCTCACAGCTCAGGGAAAATCAGGCCTTGCCTGAATCTTTTCACAAGTCCCTGGTACAGACTTCCTGCCTCTAACTGGGCCAGAATGCTTAATGAAACCATGTCACCTCTTAAAAAAAAAAAAGCCCGAAGCCAGTGAAGTGTACCCGAAAACAGTGACTCCTTTGAGGATAGAGGTCACCTCGGGAAAGGGGGAATTTGTGTTTGTTCAGAAGGGTCACCTCCAAAGCAGGGGGGACTTCTGTGGGATTCCAAAGGACAGGCAGGGATCAAAGAGTGAGTGTGGGTGGGCTGAAGGCAGACGCCCCTGAAAGCTCCTTCAGGCAAGAACCAAGTAACAGATCTGTTTCTCTCTCTCTCTCTGTCTCTCTCTCTGCAAACACTTTTTATCAAACGATCTAAGAGAAATTGTCTGTATCAGAAAACACTCCCATTAGCACTCGTTTGACCCAGGAGGCAGACAGTGTCACAGCACTTCAGGATGTGGGGATTTCAGATAAGGGAATAGCACTGAGGAGACAGAGAGGGCAGTGAGTGGAGAGGAGAAATCTCTTGGCCAAAGAAGGAAAAGTGGAACTGGGATGCTTGGCCCCTTCACACAGGAGCCTTCTGGATCATGGATCCTTGGGGGAAGGGACAAAGAGTTTTTTTTTTTAATAATTTATTTCTTTATTGGGGAATTAATGTTTTACATTCAACAGTAAATACAATAGTTTGTACATGCATAACATTCCCCAGATTCCCATTTAACAATACAACCCCCACTATGTCATTCATCATCTTTCATGGACCTGTATTCTCCCCACCCACCCACCCACCCCAGAGTCTTTTACTTTGGTGTAATACTCCAATTCCATTTCAGGTTCGACTTGTGTTTTCTTTTCTAATCTTGTTTTTCAACTTCGGCCTGAGAGTGAGATCATCCCATATTCATCCTTCTGTTTCTGACTTATTTCACTCAACATGAATTTTTCAAGGTCCATCCAAGATCGGCTGAAAACGGTGACGTCACCATTTTTTACAGCTGAGTAGTATTCCATTGTGTATATATACCACAACTTGCTCAGCCACTCATCTGTTGTTGGACACCTGGGTTGCTTCCAGGTTTTGGCTATTACAAATTGTGCTGCCAAGAACATATGTGTACACAGATCTTTTTGGATGAATGTGTTGGCTTCCTTAGGATATATCCTCAGGAGGGGAATTGTAGGGTCATAGGGTAGGTCCATTTCTAGCCTTCTGAGAGTTCTCCAGACTGTTCTCCACAGAGGTTGGACCAATTGACATTCCCACCAGCAGTGCAGGAGGGTTCCTTTGACCCCACACCCTTTCCAGCATTTGCTGCTGTTACCTTTTCTGATGTATGACATTCTCACAGGAGTGAAGTGATATCTCATTGTTGTCTTTATTTGCATTTCTCTGACAATCAGAGACTTGGAGCATTTTTTTCATGTGTTTCTCGGCCTTTTGGATCTCTTCTGTGGTGAATATTCTGTCCAAGTCATCCCCCCATTTTTGGATGGGGTTATTTGTTGTCTTGTTGTTGAGTCTGGCAAGCTCTTTATATATGTTGGTTATTAAACTCTTATCTGATGTATGGCATGTAAAGATCTTCTCCCATTCTGTGAGGGATCTCTTGGTTTGGGTAGTGGTTTCTTTTGCTGTGAAGAAGCTTTTTAATTTGATGTATCTACCCCTGCCCTGGACAAAGAGTTTTTGAAACACTTCAGCCTCCCCAGTGATCTTTGACGTTCCATATAACTCCACTAATCAAGAAACTCAGGGGGGTGAGTGGTGGTATACCTGCCTGAGTGCACACGTTATGATGGGCAAGGACTGGGGTTCAAGCTCCCTGGTCCCCACCTGCAGGGAGAAAACTTTGTGAGTGATGAAGCAGTGTTGTGGGTGTCTGTCTCTTTCCCTCTCCATCCCTCCCTTCTGTGGAGACTAAGATGGAGTCGATAATGCTTACTCATGTACAAAATGCCTCCTTTTTTTTTTTTTTTTTTTTTTTTGGCCTTTCATAGTTCACTTGCCACCTTTGGTCTCGCTTGGTTAATTGCATGGCTCTTTAACACTGGCTCACTCTTGAGCCTGAATTCATAGTTACAATCAAGCACTTAACGGCCTTGTGAGTAGCGCAGGTCCTTTGAACAGGCTCCGTGAGTGCACTTGACCGCTGAGTAGAGATTAGGCTCATATGCATTGTTTATGTTATGTTCTTGTTCTCTATGTCAGTGACTTGAATGGTGCAGGGACAGCTTAGGTCTTTAGGGAGCTGTCCTAACAACCCCTCTCTGGATCAGAAACAGTGGTCTCCTGCCTATATTCCCGGATGCCTCAACCTTCCAAGCAGCAGGACTTCCTGTGCTCACAGTGACCACTGAATTCCTTCCTCTCTCACATCACCATTGCCAGAAACTAGTAGCTACTCACTCACCTGATTCAAAGTATCCCATGGCTGTGTTGGCATTCTGAATTCCAATTGTGTGTGTGTATGTGTGTACTTGTCTTCTGAATCAAACCTAGAAAGAAAAGACTAGTTGGATAACTTGAGATTTCATGTAGCACATGCAGTTGCTATAGAAATGAAACAGAATCAAAGGTTTATTTATTTATTTGTTCAGAGGTGGTTTTTGTTTGTTTGCGATTGATTAAACATTTGGTACACGGTCATTCATGGCATGTATTCATAAGAAGGTTAAGTGTTGGGAGTCGGGCAGTAGCACAGCGGGCTAAGCGCAGGTGCTGCAAAGCTCAAGGACCGGCTTAAGGATCCTGGTTCAAGCCCCCGGCTCCTCACCTGCAGTGGGGGTCACTTCACAGGCGATGAAGCAGGTCTGCAGGTGTCTATCTTTCTCTCCCCCTCTCTGTCTTCCCCTCCTCTCTCCAATTCTTTCTGTCCTATACAATGATGACAACATCAATAACAACAAAAATAACAACTACAACAACAATAAAAAAACAAGGGAAAAAAAAGAGAAAATAAATAAATATATTTTAAAAAGAAGGTTAAGTGTTATAAAGGATGAGACCAAGACATTTCTGGAGGAATATTTCCCCTATTACATTTTTAAAAAATAATTTACTCATTTACTACTGGATAGAGACAGAGAGGACTCAAGAGGCAGGGGGAAATAGGGAGAGAGACAGAGACACCTGCAACTCTTCTTCATCACTGCAGATGGGGACCAGGGGCTTGAACCTGGGTCCTTGTGCACTGTAATGTAGCACATAACCAGGTGTGCCACTGCCTGCTCCCCCTTACATTTTTAATAATGATTAACAAGATTGCAAGGTAACAAGTGTATAATTCCACACAGTTGCCATCACCAGAGTTCTGTGTTCCATCCCTTCTGTTGGAAGCTTCTCTATTCTTTATTCCTCTCTTTGGAGTATGGACCAAAATTCTTTTTTTTATTATTTATTTTCCCTTTGTTGCCCTTGTTGTTTTATTGTTGTTGTAGTTGTTGTTGTTGTTGATGTCGTCGTTGTTGGATAGATAAGACAGAAAGAAATGGAGAGAGGAAGGGAAGACTGAGAGGGGGAGAGAAAGAGAGACACCTGCAAACCAGCTTCACTGCTTGTGAAGCCACTCCCCTGCAGGTGGGGAGCCGGGGCTTGAACCAGGATCCTTACGCTGGTCCTTGCACTTTGAACCACTTGCACTTAACCTGCTGCGCTACTGCCCGACCTCCTGGACCAAAATTCTTTATGGAGTGCAGAAGGTGAGAGTTCTAGCTTCTATAATTGCTTCTCTGCTGGACATGAACATTGGCAGGTCCGTCCATAACCCCAGCCTGTTTTTTATCTTTCCCTAGTTGGGTAGGACTCTGGGGAGGTGGGACTTTAGGACACATTGGTGAGGGAAGTCAGGATGGAATCATAGTGGCATATGCATCTTGGTGGCTGAAAGGCAGTAAGATATAAAGCAGGACAAATTGTTTAATAAATAGGAACTAAAAAGTGGGAATAGAGCAGATGAAGTTAGGAATCTTCAGGTAGGAAGAAGATAGGAAGTCTATTTTAGGTATGTTCTAAGGGGCCCATGACTTTAATAATTTTTGTCTGAGCCTGATAGCTAACATGCAGGTAGAATAACAATATTGGCTTTCTCTCTTGCTTTGCTTGGCAATATATATATATTAATGATTATTTATATTGATTTATTTATATTTATATGGTTTCCAGGATTATAATATTCCAGGGTATACTTCCACATTGAATTGACCACCAGATTGTCTATGCACCCCTCCAGGATAACCATTGTAGTTCTTTCATGGTCTTAGACACTAGTAGGCTACTTGTTTTTTAGTTTGTGTTTTGTTATTTTAAATTTTTTAAATTTATTTTCTCTTTTGTTGCCCGTGTTGTCTTTTTATTGTTATAGTTATTATTGTTGTTGCTATTGATGTCGTCATTGTTAGATAGGACAGAGAGAAATGGAGAGAGGAGGGGAAGACAGAGAGGGGGAGAGAAAGACAGACACCTGCAGACCTGCTTCACCGCTTGTAAAGCGACTCCCCTGCAGGTAGGGAGCCGGGGGCTCGAACTGGGATCTTTACTCCGGTCCTTGCACCATGTGCGCTTAACCCGCTGCGATACTGACTGACTCCCAGTTTGTGTTTTTTAATTATTATTATTTTGTTTATTGAGTAGAGACAGAAATTGAAAGGGGAGGGGGGAGAGAGAGGGAGAGACAGAGAGACACCTGCAGCCCTGCTTCACACTTGTGAAGCTTTCCCCCTGCAGTTGGGAACCTAGGGCTTGAACCTGGGTCCTTGCGCAGTATAACAAGTGCGCTTAACTAGGTGCGCCACCACCACCTGGCCCCTTAGTTTGCATTTGCCAGTGCTCTTATATTCCACAGGAGAATGGTAGCTGTCTTGCTTATTACTTCCTATGCACAATCACCTCCAATTCCATCCATCTTGTCCCAAAGATACAATATCATCTTTTTTTTTTATTGCAGAGATGTATTCGATTGAATATATATGTGTCATAATTTCCTTTATCCAGTCATGTATCTATGGGCATTAAAGTTGCTTTCACTCCTTGGCTCTTGGGAATAATGAAACCGTGATCATCGGGCCTGCACACGCCCTTCAAATGAGTGTCTTCACCTTCTTTGGATCCGTACCTAGGAGTGCACCACTGATATTTAAATGTCATTTGCATCTGAGGGTCACTCTGATGTTTTGTCTTTTATTTTTTTTGAAGCATTTATTGATAGTTTATAAAATATTAATTTTACTGCTTTCAATACAAAAATGTCCCTGCCTTTGTTGGACTTGAAATTTTCCCCTGGGATTCATGAAGTCGTCACCCTCTCTCTGGCCACAAACTCTGGTTTGTGGGGGTTTTTCCCTGTACCCCTGGTCCCTGCTCACACTCAGGGCATATCAGCAACATGGCCTGCTGCCTTGGAGCTGGGCCCAACTCAGTAGTTTTCCTAGTTCTTCTATTTCTCCATCTTTTTTTTTTTTTTTGCCTCTAGGGTTATTTCTGAGGCTCAGTGCCAGCACTAGGAATCCACTGCTCCTGGAGGCTCTTTTTTCCCATTTTGTTGCCCTTGTTGTTGTTAGTCTTATTGTTGCCATTGCTATTATACTTGCTGGATAGGACAGGGAGAAATGGAGAGAGGAGGGGAAGACAGCGAGGGGGAGAGAAAGCTAGACATCCGCAGACCTGCTTCACTGCTTATGAAGCGACCCCCCGGCAGGTGGGGAGCCAGGGGCTTGAGCTGGGATCCTTACGCTGGTCCTTGAGCTTTGTGCCATGTGCACTTAACCCACTGTGCTACCACCTGCCTCCCCCCCCCCCCCGTTTTAATGAATGTCATTCCAACTCTTTCTGGGAGTTACTTCACATGCCAGGGACCCAGGCACAAACCTTTTTGAGGTACAACAGTGGAAATTCAGCCACAGGGGCCCAAGACCTCTAAAGGTCCCTTCAGATACTTTCTCTCATTTGCAAGCTGCTGGGAAGTTGTGCAGAAGGTGTGCACATCTAGAGAAGATTCTAGAAGCTGGTTAAAATGCTGGTTGACTGGGCTGCCAAGACAGCTTACCTAGGAAGGTGCCTGCTTTGCTACGTTTCCTACTCAGGTTCTAGAAACTTTCGGTCTCTCCCCTCACCACCACCCCCTGTGACACTAGGACAAAGCTTTGGTGCTCTGGTGTCTTGCCCTCTCTCCTCTGTTTCTCTCTTTTTCTCTGGAAAAGTCTGCTTGAAACAGCAAAGACTCTACAGGAACCAAAAAGTTTGGGCAGTGGTAAACCGGTTGATCACATACATAGTACGAAGCTCAAAGGTCCCAGTTCAAGCCCCCAGCTCCCCACCTGCAGGGGAATTGATTCACAAGCTGTGAAACAGGTCTGCAGGTGTCTGTCTTTCTCTCCCTCCTCTATCCTCCCTTCCCCTCTCAATTTCTCTTTGTCCTGTCCAATAAAATGGGGGGGGGGGATGACCTCCAGGAGCAGTGCAGGCACCGAGCCCCAGCGATAACCCTGGAGGCAAAAAAAAGAAAGAAATAAAGATAGATAGATTATGATAGGTCATTGTATTTTAGACTCTCAAGCTCAAAGAAACTTGTAGAAGAGGACACCAGAGACCCGCTTCCGTTGTGCCAGACAGGATAGCGACCATTCCCGCCCATTTCACCTCACCACAGCTTAATGCAAGCACCGTGCTTCACAGATCCTGAGGCAGTCATTCCTCTCTGTGTGAACCTACACACATTCCGTTCTCAGGGAGGGCGCAGATGTCAATGACAGGCATAGGCAGAGCTCTCCACGGTTCAGAGGCTTTTGGTCTACTTCCGTCTTTGAGCTCCTTGATCATTTAATGCCAAGGAGAGGAGAAGTCAAGAATCCGACCTTAGGGGGTTGGGTGGAAGCGCAGCGGGTTAAGCGCACGTGGTGCAAAGTACAAGGACCTGCATAAGGATCCCAGTTTGAGCCCACAGCTCCCCACCTGCAGGGGAGTCGCTTCACAGGCGGTGAAGCAGGTCTGCAGGTGTCTTGTCTTTCTCTCTCCCTCTCTGTCTTTCCCTCTTCTCTCCATTTCTCTCTGTCCTATCCAACAATGAACGACATCAACAATAATAATAACCACAACAAGGCTACAACAACAAGGGCAACAAAAGGGGGAAAAATGGCCTCCAGGAGCAATGGATTCATGGTTCAGGCACTGAGCCCCAGCAGTAACCCTGGAGGCAAAAAAAAAAAAAAGAGTCGGACCTGATGGAGAGCAGGGAAGGCAACTAGTGTATGGTCACTACAGTCTAAAGAAGGAAAGATGGGATTCTATTCTGAGGCATCGCCGCTGTCAGGCCAGGGCCTCTGATTCAAGGGTTCTCCCCTTGAATTTGTTAATATTGGAGTTGATTTTTCCTTGAGAAAAATGCATCCCTAAAATTCTTAAAGATATACACATGCACACACGTTCATATGTGTCTATATTCTAAACTAATTCTCTTGGCATTTCTGTTGTTTTATATTATCTGTCTCTGTGCTTTCCTTCTCCTCTTCAGTGTATTGAACCTCAAAGGCTGGGAAGAAAAACATGCACCTTAGCATGCAAGAGGTTCTGGGTTCCACCAGAACCCCGCACCACAGATGGCATCAATAGAGACTGCATGAGTCGTGGAGTGGTGCTTTGGTCTCTCTCTCTCTCTCTCTCTCTCTCTCAGAAACAGAATTAAAAAACACCTTCAATATATTTGAACCTCGAATAACATAGTTTTACTTTGGTATATACATCAAAAACACTTAAAGGAATGATCATTTTAAAGGCTTAGTATTTTTATTTTATTTATTCATTTATTGAATACAGAGAGAAACAGGGGAGGGGGGAATAGAGAAGGAAAAAGTTAGAGAGACACTTGCAGCACTGCTCTGCCACTGTGAAACCTCTTCCCTGAAGGTGGCGACTGACTGGGGGTTTGAACCCAGGTCTCTGCACATGATGATGTGTGAAGGGTGAAGAGCAGTGAGCAGGGCCCGGCCAGGCCCAGGGGATGGATGCAGAGAGAAATGTTGGCTCTGTATTGGTATTTTTAGCAATCACTACAGCTCTCTACAGCATTCTGATTCTGTTCTATTAGACAGACTAAAGAGAGACAGACAGGCAGACAGACACACAGAGAGGAGAGCACCTCAGTAACTCCACTGTCCATGGAGCCCCACCAGTGCTGTCTCTTGTGCTCCAGTGTGGTGCTGGGGCTTGAACCCAGCATCTTAGCCAAGGTAAAAGGCTGTGCTCTACCCAGTGAGCTATCTCTTGGTCCCTGAGGAATTTGTATATAATTTATCGTTATCATTTATAATGAAAACACAGCTCTGCTCTGGCTGATGGTAGTACAAGGGATTGAACTTGGGTACTCAGAGCATCAAGCATGTAAATCTCTTTGCATCATCATTACGGTATCTCCCCAGTCCAGAGTTGGATCTTTTTCAGACTCATTTTTTTTTTTCAGGTGGGGAAATTGAGGCTTGGGAAGATTCAACTGTGTGCCCCTTAATCTCAAGGCAGATTAGTACTTCCTGTGACAGGCAAGTGCAAGGTGCCTGATCACAGGCCAGTGCCTTTGCGGGGCCCATGTGGGGCTCTGCTGTGGCTCTGCCGGTGACTCTGCGGCACTTTGGCGTACACTGTACGGTCGAGGTGGACACAGGCTGGGGCCATCCAGAAATAGTCCTGTCTGCACCCCAGCTCCTGCTGCAGGCTCTCTTGTAGGAGCAGAGGGGAGACCTGAGAGCCCCCTCACCCCACAGCATGTCAGATGAAGCCAATTTATCCAAGTGTAGACAGAGGCAGTGCTAAACATCTCCGAATGCTAGGGTGCAAATGCAAAACACACACAAAAAGGAAGAGGGTGGGGGTTGTGTTACCTGAGCCCTGGGGCCAGAGAACTGAGTTGGCTCTTAGATTGTCTCTTGGTGTGGGCTAAGACTAAACTAAAGTCTTGGGTTCCAAGACAAAGAGAAGAGGACACCTTATCAGAGTTGGTTTTTGAACGTCTGCTCCTCAAAGCCACCAACATCGACTCTTATTAAAAATAGAACACATTTTAGTAAAAGCTGACATTTTAAAATGCCAGTGGTTAATGGGATCTGTGCTCACTCATATTGATGATTCTTTTTTTAGGAAGACTGTGGAATCAAATTAAATTTGTCCTGATCTGAATGTTGGGCAGCCACGTAGAAGGATAGGATCTGTGTTTTCAGTCCAGCTGGGCCCAGCCTGGTGAGCAATTTGCCATGGAGTCTAAAGAGTTATGAAGATGTCAAGTTGGAAGTAAAAGTTTTGGCTGCAGGTGCATAGAAGAAGGAAATTCAGGGCTGGGCGTTGGTTCGCCCAATTGATGCCACGTTATCATGTGCAAGTAAGGACCTGGGTTCAAGGTCCTCAGTTTGTACCTATAGGGAGGAAAGCTTTATGAGTCATGAGGCAGGGCTGCAGGTGTCTGTCTTTCTCTCTACCTCTATCTTCCCTTTCCCTACTCAACTGCTTTGTGTCCTATGTATATTTGTATATATTTGTCCTTTTTTTCCCCTACAGTCCTGCCTTCTTTTCCTTTCTAAGTCACACCTACACCTATTACTACTTCTGAATGTCCTTCCTTTTTTTTCAACTCTTTCTCCGTGTCCTGATGGAGTTGGAGTTCAGAGCCCCTCTGATCATCTTCCCCCTATTATTTCTCCTCCTTTGGGAATGGACCAAAATTCTTTGTGGGGAGCAGAAGATGGGAGTTTTGGCTTCTGTAATTGCTTCTTTGCTGGACATGGGGATTGACATGTGGGTCCATATCCCCAGCATGTTTCTATCTTTCCTAGTTGGGTAGGGCTCTGGGGAGGTGAAGTTCTGGGACAGATTGGTGAGGTCATCTGCCCAGGGAACAGATGATCCCTCTCTGTGTCTGATGAAATAAAGAAAAGAAAGAACTCATTCTAAAAAGCTACTGGAAAAAAACATTTTTCATGGAAATTATTATTTTTAAAAAATATTTATTTTCTTTTGTTACCCTTATTTTTTATTGTTGTTGTAGTTATTGTTTTGTTATTGATGTCGTCGTTGTTAGATAGGACAGAGAGAAATGGAGAGAGGAGGGGGAAGACAGAGAGGGGGAGAGAAAGATAGACATCTGCAGACCTGCTTCACCATCTGTGAAGCGACTCCCCTGCAGGTGGGGAGCCGGGGCTCAAACCAGGATCCTTACACGAGTCCTTGCGCTTTGTACCACGTGTGCTTAACAGGTTGCGCTACCGCCTGACTCCCACCTGGTCCCAGGATTTATAAACTTCTGATTCCAGATAACCAACACACGTAGATGTCAGCGTAAGAGCCTGTGAACTGCCCGTCAGGATGGTACTGATGGGGAACCCAGTGCTGCGACTAGTCTCTGTGCCTAGCAGTACATGGTCCGTGACATTGTTGCTCAGAGGACATTAAGCCACAAGAATCTAATTGTAGAAGAGTTGAATTACTGATATTGATATCACATTTTATAGCCTTAGGTTTTTGATGGCTTGTAAAATCACCACTACCTTTCAAAAGCAGTAGGGGCATCATTTAAGACTTAAAAGTCTCCATTTTCTAAGGAGAACATGCGATAAGTAACCTGGATAGTCACTTCCGTACGAATAATATATGGAAGATTATTATTACTATTATTATTATTATTATTTGCCTCCAGGGTTGTCGCTGGTGCTTGGTGCCTGCACTATGAATCCACTGGTCCTGGAGAGAATTTTTCCCATTTTGTTGTCTTTGTCGTTGTTGTTGTTGCTGCTGCTGTTGCTATTGTTGTTGGACAGGACAGAGAGAAATGGATAGAGGAGGGGAAGACAGAGAGGGGGAGAGAAAGACAGACACCTGCAGACCTGCTTCACCGCTTGTGAAGCGACTCCCTGCAGGTGGGGAGCTGGGGGCTCGAACTGGGATACTTATGCCATTCCTTGTGCTTTGTGCCATGTGTGCTTAACCCGGTGTGTGACCACTCACTGCCAGGGGAGGATTATTATGGTTTATACTTCTGGACACATGGGAATTAACTCTAGACAGATTTTAGACACAGAGATTGCATTAATGTTTCACTGAACGTTCAGATTTTTGATGCTCTTACTTTTTCCTGGTCTTTGCAATGAATCGTATGTTGCATTTCACTTGATAATCGTTCACCTGTGTCTTACAGTCAGTGGCCAGGGGAAGCGGTGAAGAAGTCTGCTTCCTTCCCCGTTTCCTTGTGGTCCCGAGAAATCAGCTGCCATCCTCAGAGTGAACCAGAGCTGCCTGCCCGGCAGGTGTGAGATAGAGATGAAAGGCGCGTGTCTGCTCCAGCTCAAACTTGAATTTGGTCGGATGGATTAGTTCCTGGCCACGGCGTGACAGTGCGTTAATTAATTAATCAATCAATCAGTCCACACAGCACTGGAGTTCCCTTCAATGCCGTTGGGGTCTGGGCTGAAACCAGGGCTGTGTGGGCAAAGCAGTGCACTATCCAAGTGAGCTGTTTTGCCAGCGTCCATTAGGTGTGTTTTGTTATCTCTCCCCTTCCTCCCTCCCCCCTTTCTTTCTCTTTCTCTCTCTCCCTCTCGTTCTTTCTATTCCTCTCTCTCTCCTTCCTTCCTCCCTCCCTCCCTCCCTTCCTCCCTCCCTTCCTTCCTGCCTTCCTTTCTGTCACCAAGGTTATGGCAGGGCCTCAGTGCCTACATGATGAATCCTTCACTCCAGGAGGCCATTTTTCCTCCCCCCCTTTTTTTCAATAGGACAGAGAGAAATGGAGATGGGAAGGGGAGATAGAGCGAGAGACACCTGTCGCCCTACTTCATCATTCCTGGCCTCAAACTTGAATCCTCATGCGTGGTAATGTGTGTGCATTCAACCAGGTGTGCCACTGCCCAGCCCTCTGAGCGGTGTATTTTAAATGTTGCCAGCTCCTAACAGAAGTGTTTGGTATCATAATAATTCAATTGTTATTATTAATTATTATATATATATATTTTTTGCTGTCTGGGCTTTGCTGGGGGCTTCACAATTGCTCAGTTCCATATACCTCTCAGTGGACTATTGTTGTTTTGTTGTTTTCAGATAGAGGGTGAAAGGCAGAGAGAGAGAGAGTGAGAGAAAGAGGAGAAAGGGGAGGAGGAGGAGGAGGAGGGCCAACGCAGCATTGCTTCACTGTTTGTAGAATTTTCCTTCTGTGTGGTACCCTCTCTGTCATGGCTGGGGGCTGGAACTCAGGCCCCCACCTCTACCAGGTGAGCTCTCTCCCGGCCACCAGGAAATTTTTAAATACATTGAAAGCAACCAACAGAGGTACATCTTTAACTTGGCAGTGACACTGAACCTGGCTCTGTTTTGCCAGACATTCCCTTGGGGTTGAGACAGGCATGGAGAGGCTTACCCCCTCACATTGTATGTCAGCACCCACCCACCCCACCCCCAAGCCAGTGGAGAGCGACTGTGTCTCCCAGTGTGGATGCATGAACTGAGACCGAGTGTGTGTGGCTCCGTGAAGCGTCACCCAAGGAGAGCTCCGTCTGAAAACCAGGTGGGGTACTGAGCACCCCAGGAAGGATGAGAAGCATCTTCCTGCTCCTGTCAGTCACGGGTACAGCCCTGGGTTTCAGAGGTTCATGTTCCCTCCTGCTTTTAGTCCTGAGACACTTGAAGCAGTTGCTTAGGAAGTCTTAGCACAGCACTCCACGGCACTCAGGTATTGTAGCTAACTCATGCAGCCGTCTAGACAGCCAGGGGACACATCCGTGTAGACACGGTCCCGGTTGGACATTGCTCCTAGGAGGCCCTTTGTCCTGCTCAGCACCAATCCTGCATTTTAAAGCCCCCTCCTCCCCTGAATCCCTCCTCTAACCACAGCCTCTCTTGTCCACTCACGGCAACTTCCAGAAAGTTCTTGTGACCTGTTGCTGATTTTAGTTTCAGGGAGAACCATGGAGCCTGCCCTTGGGTTGATAGAAAAGTCATGATGAAGAAAGGAAAAGAAAGGGGAGGGGAGGGGAGGGGAGGGGAGGAAAGGAAAGGAAAAGAAAGATGTACTTTGCCTATCTTTTTTCTGTTGAAAAATGCATCAGGACTTTTCCGACAACCTCAGATTTTTATCACTTAACTCCCTCCTTGAACTAAGTCTGAGAGGTGTCCCAGCCTGAAAAGCTAACCATTTCTCTGAGTATCAGGGACACACCTATTTTTCCATAGGTGCTAGTAGGCTGATTTGTGGTGTGTTTAGTTTTTTTTTTTTTTCTTGTTTCTAAACTGAAAATCTTTTTTAAAATATATTTTATTGGGGGTGGCATGGTGGCTCACCTGGTTAAGTACACACATTACCATTCACAAGGCCCCGGGTTCAAGTCCCCAGCCCCCACCTACAGCAGGTTCGCTTCATGAGCGGTAAAGCAGTGATGCAAGTCTCTCTCTCTCTCTCCTTCCTTTCTTTCTTCCTTCCTCCCTCCCTTCCTTCCTTCCTTCCTCCCTCCCTTCCTTCCTTCTTTTCTTTCATTCTTCCTTTCTCTCTTTTAAACAAAACATCATTCAGTTCTGGCTTATGGTGGTTCCAGAGATTGAACCCGGGACTTCAGAGCCTTGCGCATGAGAGTCTGATTGCATAACCATTATGCTATCTACCCCCACCCTCTCTCCCCCTTTCCATCCCCCCTGCCCTCTCCATTTCTCTCTGTTCTATAAAATTAAGTTTATTTTTTTTTAAAGAAACAGTTTAAAATATTTATTCATCTGGTCCGAGAGGTGGTGTAGTTGATAAAGCATTGTACTCTCAAGCATGAGGTCTTGAGTTCAGTCCCTGGCAGCACATGTACCAGAGTGATGTCTGGATTTTTCTCTCTCTCCTCCTATCTTTCTCACTAATAAATAAAATCTTAAAAAATATTTATTTATTTTGACTAGAGACACAGAAGTTGAGAGGTGAGAGATATTTATATATGAGAGAGACCTGCAGCATTGCTTCACTATTCATGAAGCTGCCTCCCCAAAAGGTGGGGATGGGGGTCTTGAACCTGGATCCTTGTGCAATGTGTGCACTCTCTCAGGCATTCCACCCCCTGGCTCCTTGTGGGGTGTTTTAAAATCCAGTTTATGTCACAGAGCCCAGGATTAGTCTGATGACCTCTAGACTTGCAAGGAGAATCTTAAACTAGTGACCTTTGGGGGTCTCACTTTTTTTTGCCTCCAGGGTTATTGCTGGGGCTCAGTGCCTGCACCATGAATCCACTGCTCCTGGAGGCCATTTTTTCCCCTTTTGTTGCACTTGTTGTTGTAGCCTTGTTGTGGTTATTATTGTTGGTTGTTGATGTCATTCGTTGTTGGGTAGGACAGAGAGAAATGGAGAGAGGAGAGGAAGACAGAGAGAGGGAGAGAAAGATAGACACCTGTAGATCTGCTTTACCGCCTATGAAGCAACTCCCCTGCAGGTGGGGAGCCGGGGCTCAAACTGGGATCCTTACGTTGGTCCTGGCGTTTTGCGCCACATGCACTTAACCCGCTGCGCTACTGCCCGACCCCCCTCTCATTTTTTTTTTTTTTTTGCCTCCAGGGTTTTTTCGCTGGGGCTCAGTGCCAGCACTACGAATCCACTGCTCCTGGAGGCTATTTTTCCCATTTTGTTGCCCTTGTTGTGGTTGTTACTGTTTTTATAGCTGCTGTTGTTGTTGGATAGGACAGAGAGAAATCCAGAGAGGAGGGGAAGACTGAGAGGAGGAGAGAAAGATAGACACCTGCAGACCTGCTTCACTGCTTGCAAAGTAACCTCCCCCCTGCAGGTGGGGAGCTGGGGGCTCAAACCGGGATCCTTACACTAGTCCTTGTACTTTGCGCCATGTGCGCTTAACCCACTGCACTACTGCCCAGCCCCCTGGGTCTCTCACTTTAAAAAATTATTTTATTTATTTATTTATTTATTTATTCATGAGAGAAAAAGGGTACCCTGCTCAGCTCTGACTTATGGTGTTGCTGGGAATTGAACCTGGGACCTTGGAGTCTCAGGCACGAGAGTCTTTTGTAGAACCACCCTCCTCTGGGTCTCCTTAATGTCACTCAGTGACATTTGCCCAGCGCCCACTGGGTGTGGGGCACTGTGTAGCGTGTCTTTTGGACAGCATCGTCCTCTGTCAGCGCCACTTACTAGAGAATGTCTGTCTTTTCTATCCCGAGAGCCGAGAGGCAGTGTCCTGGAATGGGACTCGTAGCTGGAGCAATGTCCATGCAAATGGGCTAAGCAACGCCTGCGGGTGCATGAATAACCTGTCCATCTTCATTTAGATTAATTTGTATACAGCTTAGACAGCCCAACCCCATTAGACTGACCTCAGTCAGTGTCGGTCTATAAATCATGCAAGTTTCCTTGATTGATCAGTGACGTAACAGATCCCGCTGGTAAAAATCATTGTGTGTTTAACCCTCAGGCGTGGGAACAGTATCGATCGTTCCCCGGCGGGTGTGAGACAAAAGAGCACAGGGCCTGGGCCGTTGCACAGAATGTTCCAGCTTTATTTCTGCGGGTCAGTGACTCCCAAAGTTAGAATAACATGTCCTGGGTTTCATCTGATGGGGCATGGAGAATGTTGCACCCAAGAGGAATAATGAAATGGAAGTTTAGTCAGTTAGACATGTGTGACTGAAACCCTCCATCCTGCACTAGGGTGAGCATCCTTACAACAAAGGTCGGGGAGCTGGAGCGTGCCTAGAGGATTTCTAAACTCAGAAGGAGTGACAAGTACTGTCATTTGGCCAAGATCAGCAAACTGCACCCAGATCCAGAGTGTTCACTGAATCCCACAGTCAGCCAGTTACTAGTTAGTGTACATTGGTTTTATATTGAGAGAAAATTCTTCCCCCTTCCTCATGTGATAGATATTTTGGAGTAATTTTGACCACTGGGGAGGAAAACAAAATTGAATTCCATGATTCTGAGAAAAACTTTATAGTTAATTTACTCTGCAGACTGCTGTCAGTTATCTTCAGTCCTCTCTTTCTTTCTCTTTCTGTTCTCTATCTCTCTTTCTCTCCTGCTCTCTTTCTCTTATGGCCACCAGGGTTATTCCTGGGGCTTGGTGCCTGCACAATGAAGCCACCACTCCTGGTGACCATTTTTCTCCTGAAAATAAGTGTGTGTGTGTGGGGGGTCGGGCAGTAGCGCAGCGGGTTAAGTGCAGGTGGCGCAAAGCACAAGGACAGGCATAAGGGTCCAATTCGAGCCCCTGACTCCCTAACCTGCAGAGGAGTCGCTTCACAGACAATGAAGCCGGTCTGCAGGTGTCTATCTTTCTCTCTTCCTCTCTGTCTTCCCCTCCTCTCTCCATTTCTCTCTGTTTTGTCCAACAACAACAACATCAATGGCAACAATAACAATAATGACAACAGCAAGGGCAACAAAATGGGAAAAAATGGTCTCCAGGAGCAGTAGATTCGTAGTGCAGGCACCGAGCCTCAGCAACAACCCTGGAGGCAAAAAAAAAAAAAAAAAGAAATATTGAGAGGAGGAGATAGGGAAAAAGATATCTGTAGTATTGCTTCACTATTTGTGAAGCTTCTCTCCTGTAGGTGAGGACCAGGGGCCTGGGTCTGTAACATGGACAACGTGTGCACCCAACTGGCTGTGCCACCACCTGTCCCTCCCTTAGTATTGTGCCCTATAAGAACTAAGGAATCCAAGTATTTGAGGGAGAAGACCACCCCCACTAACTCAAGCGACTGATCTGGACAGTGTGGCCAGCTCGCTGTGTCCCGCCTGACTGGCCCAAGTGACTGGGGTTTTGGGGGGTTTTTTTTGGTGTGTGTGTGTGTGTGTGTGTTGTGTGTGTGTGTGTGTGTGTGTGGTTCCGAGTGCAGGTTGCTCAACAGTTCTGAGGCAGGAAACCCTGTGACCGGGTGTGCTTCTCTGTCTGTGCTAGCCTGTTTATGTTTTGTGCAGAGCGAGCTAAATAGATAGTCACTTCCGGCTACCACCTAGTGTCTGAGGCTCAAAAAGTCACCGGGTTCTGCTCCAGAGACTCTGAGAACTTTATGGCTGAGAGGAACCCACCAGTCTAGTCAAATCCTGTGAGAAAGAGAGAGGGCGGGGATGGAATATAGAAAGAAACAGAGAAAGACACCTGCAAACCTGCCTCACCACTTATGAAGCATCCCTGCTGCAGGTGGGGAGCGGAGGCTTGAACCTGGGTCCTTGCACATAGTACTATGTGTGCTTAGACCAGGTACACTACTACCCAGCCACTTCCTCATGTGATGTTAACAGATAACTTCAAAATTAAAAAAATTTTTTTTTACAATATTTATTTCTTTTTTTGAGAGAGGAGGAAGAGAAGAGAAAACCAGAGCATGATTCTGATATTCACGGTGCCAAACTCCCATGCTTGAGAGTCCAGCATTTTATCCCCACATCACCTCCCAGGCTGTGAAATAAACAAATCCTTTAAAAAAATTTACTTAAAAAAAATAAAAAGGTGTTAGCAGGGTCCAGGCAGTGGCACACCCAGTTAAGTGAACAGATTACCATGTGCAGGGATCCGCGTTTGAGCTCCCGCTCCCCACACTTTGTGAGTAGTAAAGCAGGTCTGCAGTGCAGGTGTCTATCTTGCTCTCTCCCTTCTCAATTTCATTCTGTCCTATTCGATAAATAGAAAGAAAATTTAAAAAGGCCTCCAGGAGCAGTGGATTCAAAGTACAGGCACCAATTCCCAGTGATGACCCTGGTGACAATGACAGTAAAAGTGGTAGTAACGCTGGCTGCCATTTATTGGATTGTTGGGAAAGTCCTGATGCATTTTTGCGTCGTAAAACATGCTGTGACTTCTTAACCAAGGCTGCTTCTATCTGATCCCAAAGCAGTCATCCCAGCAGTGAGACAGACCTGGCCAGGGCAGCTGAATGAAAGCACTTTGACTTGGGTCAAGTACCGTTCAATTTACCAGCAGCTACACAATCATTAACTTCACATTCACTTGTGGCATGGGCGTGCTGAAGATGTCTAAAAGAGCTCTGGACTTGACTGGCTTTAAAAAAAAAAAAATGGCACGGGGCTAGCTGGTGGCGCACCTGGTTAAGCGCACATATTACAGTGCACAAGGACCCAAGTTCAAGCCCCCTGGTCCACACCGGCAGGGGGAAGTCTTCACAAGTGGTGAAGTGGGGTGCAGGTGTCTCTCTGTCTCTTTCTCTCCCCTCCCCTATCAATTTCTCTGTCTCTACTCAATAATAAACAAGTAAAAGTATAATTTAAAAGCACAGAAACAAAAGGTCAGACAAGCTGGCACACTCATCCAAAAGGTAAGGAAATTGTGCTCAAAATCATGCAGAAAGCAAGTGCTGTCGCACATTAAGCTTAGCCGGGGGGAGCTTGGGATCTGGAGAGTGTGTAGCCAAGTCAGTATAATGTCCGGTTTCAGGTTTTTCCACCGCAGGAGCTGTGATTTCACACCTCGGAGGGAATTATATAAATGGAGACAGTTAACTTCTCCTCCAGGGTGTCAAGTTTTTCTGATGATGCGCTAATCACTGCTTCTCGCTGGAGAGGTGGTGTGGTGAGGTGCAGACGCTACTTCTCACACGTGCACTTAAAGGGATTCCCACACTTCACACCCTAGATTATAGCCGGTCGCCTGGCTTTGGTCCTCAGTTCTTAGCTGCTCTACTCTGATGATGGGCCTGCAGCGCAGATGAAACCATAGCACCCCTGAGTGACTGAGGACATGAGGTGACGGGCAGTGGGGGCCTTGTCAAGGGGCTTTGGGCTTCTCTGTGTAAATCTCGCACAAATGCAGTTAGCTCATTGTGGCCAGATATGCCAATATTTGCTTTCTGACTCATTTGCCCTCCTGACTTTATAGCGTTTTTGAAAATGGTGATATTGTTCTGTCCTGGCAGAGGGTATGTCCATTGTCAGATGTGCTCAGGGACCTCCACTGTCTATGGGCACGGCATTCAAATATGGGTGCTATGCCACAGTTCCTGACCCGGCCATCTGGTTGATCAGATATTCAGTTGTCTGGCTTTGACATTGACCGAGCTTTTGTGTCCTGCTGTCTGGTGGCTGCTCTTAGCTAGGCAGGGAGAGCTGGAACTACCCATGCCTTACCTGCTAATGGGGTGGCTTCTTCTGCAAGACGCCTGTGACCCTTGGTTTGGGTTAGACGAAAAGCCTAATTGGGTTCTTGTCTAAGTTTGGTGGGGGGGATCACAGATGATGAAGCTCTTTGGGGAAGTTCTGTTTTCACAGTGAGGATATCCACCAGGTTGGTGAATTAAAACCATTTAAGGAAATGTCAACAATCCTAGGAGCTTGGGCTGTGTGTGTGTGTGTGTGTGTGTGTGTGTGTGCGCGCGCGCGTATGTCCACTCCTTGCCCAGTCTAGTTTGGACATTGAACTTGAGCCATCCCCAAGTAACAAAAGTGTGGAGATTCTTTTATTTATTTATTTATTTATTTATTTATTTATTTATTTATTTATTTATTTATTTCCTTTTGTTACCCTTGTTGTTTTATTGTTGTAGTTATTGTTGTTGTCCTTGTTGTTGGATAGGAGAGAGAAAAATGGAGAGAGGAGGGGAAGACAGGGGGAGAGAAAGACACCTACAGACATGCTTCACCGCTTGTGAAATGACTCCCCTGCAGGTGGGGAGCTGGGGGCTTCAGCCAGGATCCTCACGCTGGTCCTTGTGCTTTGCGCCACAATCACTTAACCCGCTGCGCTACTGCCCAACTTCTCGTGGTACATCCCGTGAGTACCCATTCATTGGGGAAACTGACGGTCCTTCCTAGCCGACTGAATCCACATGGATCCCAGTCACTTTCAAAGCCAGCAACAAGCAGCTCCTGACAGCTTTCAACCTGACCTGTTGACTGGCTACGGAAGAAGGGCAAACGCTAGAAGAAGAAGAAGTGCCCAACTCCCAAGTGTGGAGATTCTGTGCAACAAGCTGATTGTTACTCCCCACCCCCACCTCCAGCATTATTGCTGGGGCTTGATGCCAGCACTATGAATCCCCCCCCCCATTTTTTAAATTTATGAATAGGACAGAGAGAAATTGAGAGAGGAGGGGAAGATAGAGAGGGAGAGAGAGAGAGAGAGATCTGCCTGCTTCACCACTTGCAAAACATCCCCACTGCAGTGGAGAGCCGGGGGCTTGAACCCAGATCCTTGCTTGGGTCCTCGTGTTTCCTTTTATGTGTGCTTAACCTGGTGCACCACCATCCAACCCCCCCCCAAATGTTTTTCTGTTAGGGGGCAGTGGAAAGGCTTCCCTGGGGTTATAAAAAAGATAGAAAGATCAGGAAGTACAATGGCTAGATTCTTGCTTTTTTCCTTACGTGAAAAATCTCATGTAAGCATATATATATGAAGCTAACCAAACAAATAATACATTTATAAGCTATTTCAAGGCAAGTAAACCATACAATTTATAGTTAAACATCAAGCTTACTGAGCCAGCAGGTGTTCTCCCATGCAATGTTATGCTGAGTGTCTCTATCAACTGGAGAGGAAACTGACAGTCTGATAGAGCATTTTATCTCCAGGAGGATCAAGTTTTCTGAGACATCAGGTGAAAGCACTTGTCTAAATCATAATAAAAGTTCATGGGGACCAGTTGATGGTGCACTGGTTGAGAGCATAAACATTACAGGGCACAAGGATCTGGGTTCAAATACCTGGTCCCCACTTGCAGGGAGAAAGCTTCACAAGTGGTTGAATAGGTCTGCAAGTGTCTCTCTCTTTCTCTTTTTCTCTCACTCTTTGTCTCCCTTTTACCTTTCAATTTCTCTCTGTACCTAACCAACACACACACACACACACACACACACACACACACACACACACACACACACACACCACCACCACCACCAACAACAACAACAACAACAACAAATTCACAATGAAAATTTATATTGTAGAATTGGGAATGCCCGTCAACTCTTGCTTGTTGCCTTACCATGACTGAACTGAATCGTTACTGTCTCTAGTACAAACAAGAAGTTTAGGTCAGGGATCGGGGGTCGGGTGGTAGCACAGTGGGTTAAGCGCACATGGCGTGACTTGCAAGGACTGGTGGAAGGATCCCAGTTTGAGACCCTAGCGCCCCACCTGCAGGGCAGTCGCTTCACAGGTGGTGAAGCAGGTCTGCAGGTGTCTTATCTTTCTCTCCTCCTCTCTGTCTTCCCCTCCTCTCTCCATTTCTCTCTGTCCTATCCAACAACAATGACATCCAGAACAACAATAATAACTGCAACATCAAAAAAAAAGTTTAGGTCAGTGAATCCTGGTTAATATAATTATGTTTGTGCTCCTGTTCTACTGTCTTTCCTTTTTTTTTTCTTCACAAACATTTACTACTCTGTATGGTGTGTGTGTGTGTGTGTGTGTGTGTGTGTGTGTGTGTGTGTGTGTGTAGGCCAGTCAGAGAGACAAGGCAACGAACAAGAGTCAATGGTGTCTGTCTGTCTGTCTGTCTCTCTATCTCCACCTTTCTTTCTTCCTCTCTTTCTCTTTCTTAAATAAAATAGAAAAAAAAAGTTGATGACATTCCCTATCCCAATCCCATTAAAAAAAAGAGTACAGGAAGGGATGAACACAGTTGTCATTAAGAGTGTGTGCAGAGGGCATTTGCAGGCAGGCTTAGCAGGAGACCTGGGGGAAACTTAGTGAGGGAGGATGTGTGCTTGGCTGGAGGAGAAAGAAGTGAGATCAAGGAGGCCAGGGGGTAGGATGGGTGAGACATTAACGAGATACTAGTAAACGATTCATAGCTGGCAAAACAGGGTAGAATCAGTCAGTCAGCACCAAGCACATCTTTCTGGCCCTGGGTGGGCGGATCAGCACCCCTTTCCCATGTGTGAGTAAGGATATTTCCAGAGTTCAGCCCTAGATGGGACCAGAGAGGCTAGAAAGTCTTCAGGATTTGCTTTTTCTTTTGTTTTGTTTTGTTTTTTGCTTTTTCACCTCCAGGGTTACTGCTGGGGATTGGTGCCTGCAGTATGAATCCACTGCTCCTAGAGACCATCCCCCCTCCATTTTGTTGCCATTGTTGTTGTTGTTGTTGTTGTTACTGTTGTTGGATAGGGCAGAGAGAAATCCAGAGAGAAGGGGAAGACGAGAGAGGGAGAGAAAGATAGACACCTGCAGACCTGCTGAATTCACCGACCCTGCCCCCCCTCCCCCCCCGCAGATGGGGAGTCGGGGGCTCAAACTGGGATCCTTATGCCAGACCTTGCATTTCTTGCCATGTGTGTTTAACTCGTTGTGCTACTGCCCGGTCCCTCCCCACCCCCCCCCCTTTTTTTTTGAGTTGCAAGATTCTATAGTAAAGACTGTTGTGTATTGAATTTCCATGCTTTAACATTACTTGATTGATTGCAAAAAGTTGTTGTTGGTGGTGGGGTTGTTGGGTGAAGTACATCTATTTTAACAGCAGACACAATTCTTGGTTTATATTCAAAATGAAAGAGTTCCTGTATATTCAGGAATAGAAGTCAGGCCTTGTAAGTTTCTTTGTCTTTTTTTAAGGGTTTTTTTTTTTTTTTTTTTTTTTTTTTTTTTGCCTCCAGGGTTATCGCTGGGGCTTGGTGCCTGCAGTATGAATCCACTGCTCCTGGAGGTTATTTTTTCCCTTTTGTTGCCCTTGTTGTTTATCGGTGTTGTTGTTACCATTATTGATGTCGTTGTTGTTGGATAGGACAGAGAGAAATGGAAAGAGGAGGGGGAGACAAAGACAGACACCTGCAGATTTGCTTCACCGCCCGTGAAGTGACCCCCCCCCCTGCAGGTGGGGAGCCAGGGGCTTGAACTGGGATCCCTATGCTTAACCTGCTGCGCTATTGCCTGGCCCCCGGGTTGTGGTTTTTTAAAAAAAATATTTGTTTATTTATTAATAGAGAAACTGAGAGGGGAAGATAGGGAGAAAAACAGAGGGACACCTGCTGATCTGTTTCACTACTTGTGAAGCTTTCCCCTCCCCCACCCCCTGCAGGTGGGAACTAGGGGCTTAAACTTTCCTTGTGCATTGTAATGTGTGCACTTAACCAGGTGTGCCACTGCCTCGTCCGAGCATTGTAAGGTCCTAAGAATCTTCTGGAAGAAGATGAAAACATCAAGGCTATTTCCTTATTGAATGGTCTGCATTGCAGCTTGATTAATTCTTCTATACATGTTCCAAAAATTGGAAAAATTACCCTTTTTTATGACCAGACATGAATCCATTCTGGAGAGTGAGGCAGCACAGAAAACTTTGTGGGGTACACTGACACACTCTCAAATCTGATCTCACTGATGGTGAAGCTTCATTTTTTTTTTTTGCCTCCAGGGTTATCACTGGGGTTCAGTGCCAGTACTGCAAATCCACTCCTCCTGGCAGCCATTTTCCTTCCTCTCTTTGTTCTTTCCTGTTGTATTTGATAGGACAGAGAGAAATGGAGAAAGGAGGGGGAGAGAGAAAGACAGACACCTGCAGACCTGCTTCACTGCTTATGAAGTGTCTCCCCTTCAGGTGGGGGCTCTGGGCTCCAGTCAAGATCCTTACACTTAGTACTACCTGTGCTCAACCAGCTGTGCCACCACTGGGCCCCCTTGGAGCTTCATCTTTCTTTCTTTTTAAATCTTTATTTATCTGTGGATAGAGATAGCCAGAAATGGAGAGGGAAGGGGGTGATAGAGAGGAAGAGAGGCAGAAAGACACTTGCAACATTGCTTCACCACTCACAAAGCTTTCTCCCTGCAGGTGGGGACAGGGGGCTTGAACCCAGGCCCTTGTGCATTGTAACATGTGCACTCAACCAGGTACACCACCACCCGGCCCCTCGAAGCTTCATATTTATAAATGATTCTCCTAAAGTCTGAATATTTATAATGTCTAGATTGTGCTCCTCTTTTGCACAGATGGAAAAATCACATTTTACCCTACTGTTGTCCCTTGACTGTTGGTTCAATCCATTTTTTTCTTTAAAGGCTGTTAAAAGATGCCTTCAGCTGTACACACAAGATAAAAATTTTTTTTTACAACTATGGAGCTAGCTTTTGAATATTGAAGCGTGGGGCTTGCATCTGTATAGAAAGAGCAACCTCTGGCCTTATGAATTGTGGACAGAGAGCTATTCAGAACAAGGCTGGTGAAAAAGTCAGCCTGAGATTCCTAGGCAAATCAACAGTCCACAAATGCCTTTCTCAGAGTTGAGTTTGTTGGGCATTGGATAGCTGCCCATAGTGACGAGACTATTTCATGTCTCGTGTGCACGCGTGTGTGTGTGTGTGTGTGTGTGTGTGTGTGTGAAAAAAGTGACATGAAATCTTTCTATAGTTTTGATTTTTTTTTTTTTCTAAATGGCAAGGTAGGAACATGAATTCTAGCCTGTCTCCAGAGGTAGTATGGTTAGTTTCTACATATCTTGCATGTCTTGCATGTCCTGTTTGCCCCAAAGGAATACTTTCAATTCCATCCAATCTAACTTGGGAGGATGACATAGAGATCTTAAGTCTGGACCTGCTATTAGGACAGTTAAAGCCTATTGGGGAAGAGAAGGTATATACATATTCAAACCAAATAATAAACAGGAAGAATATTATTAGTGTAAAAATATTTATATAGATGTATATTGTTTAGGCAAGAAATTCTAAAGGGAGCTGGAATAAAATATAACCCTAACATAGTAATTTTGGCCTAACATAGTAATGGCCTAACATAGTCTTAATTTTTTCTCATGATTGGCATCATTGGCCTACTGTCTGTTTGTTGTGTTCTTCTGAACGAGAAATTTCTTGCAAAAATTTTCAGCTTAAAGACATAGGTTGCAGGGGCCGAGCAGTAGCACAACTGGTTAAGGATCCAGGTTTGAGCCCCCACTCCCCTCCTGCATGGAGGGCTTTTCATGAACTGTGAAGCAGGTCTGCAAGTGTCTTTCTTTCTCTTCTCTCTCCCTATTTTCCCTTCCCTCTCAATTTCTTCCCTTCCTTCCTGCCTCCCTCCCTTCCTCCTTCCCTCCTCCTCGTTCCCCCTCTTTCTTTCTTTCTTTCTTTCTTTCTTTCTTTCCGCCTCCAGGGTTATTGTTGGGGCTTGGTGCCTGCACTACGAACCCACTGCTTCTGGAGGCCATTTTTCCCATTTTGTTGCCCTTGTTGTAGTTGTTATTGTTATTTTTGCCATTGTTGTTGTTGAACAGGGCAGAGAGAAATCAAGAGAGGAGGAGAAGAAAGAGAAGGAGAGAAAGATAGACAGTTAAGGGGCATGGTGGTGGCACACCTGGTTGAGTGCACATGAGTGCACATGTTACAGTGCACAAGGACCTGGGTTCAAGCCCTCGGTCCCCACCTGCAGGAAGGAAGCTTCACAAGTGGTGAAGCAGGGCGCAGGTGTCTCTCTGTCTCTCTCCCTCTCTATCTCCCCCTTCCTTCTTGATTTCTGGCTGTTTCTATCCAAAAATTAAATAAAGATAATAAATAGAAAAGATAGACACTTGTAGACCTGCCCGCAAAGTGACTCTCCCTGCAGGTGGGGAGCCGGGGGCTCGAACCGGGATCCTAGTGCTGGCCCTTGTGCTCCACACCATGTGTGCTTAACCTGCTGCCTCAATGCCAAGTGTGCCCCTCTCCCCTCTTCTATCTGTCCTGTCAAATAAAAGTAAAGTAGAAAGAAAGGAAAAAAAGGTCATTAAGAGCTGTGGATTTGTGCTGGCACTGAGCCCCAGTGATAACTCTGGTGGCATTAAAAAAGTAAAAACATGGGGCCAGGTGGTGGCACACCTGGTTGAGCACACGTTTTACAATGCACAAGGACTCAGGTTTGAGCCCCCCATCCCCACCTGCAGAGGGAAAGCTTTGCGAGTGGTAAAGCTGTGCTTAGGTGTCTCTCTGTCTCCCTCTCTGTCACCCCCTTTCCTCTTGATTTCTGGCTGTTTCTATCCAATAAAGATAATTAATTTTTTTAAAAAAAAAGTAAAAACAGGGGTTGGGCGGTAGCGCAGCAGTTAGTTAAGTGCACCTGGCGCAAAGTGCAAGGACCAGTGTAAGGAACCTGGTTCGAGCCCCCAACTCCCCACCTGCAGGGGAGTCGCTTCACAGGCGGTGAAGCAGATCTGCAGGTGTCTATCTTTCTTTCCCCGTCTCTGTCTTCTCCTCCTCTTTCCATTTCTCTTCGTCGTAACTTAACAATGAACAACATCAACAACAACAATAATAACCACAATAAGGCTACAACAACAAGGGCAACAAAAGGGAGAAAAATGGCCTCCAGGAGCAGTGGATTCATGGTGCAGGCACTGAGCCCCAGCGATAAGCCTGGAGGCAAAAAATAAAACACATAATAAAAGGAAAGAAAAAAAGACATAGATTGCATGTTTTAGTGTGGAAAACCATTCTTGGTTCGTTGCCATAAAGCTGGACCAGCCCTTTCAAAGCAGAGGCCATTCAAAGGAATCAGAAGAGAATGCCAAGGTCTGTTCCTATGTGGGCCAACCATGAATCATGACAGGCTGTAGGGAGTCTGTATGGAATCCTACCAGAGTCAGACAAGCCATTCTGATGGACACACTTCCAGTGGATTTGAAATGCTAGGAGACTGGCTAGTTATTTTTCTCCAGTTTGCTTGAAAGAAATAAATAATGCATCTAAACCATGTCAGTGCCTTCAGAGTTAAGCAACCACAAACAATTTTATTTATTTATAGATTCATTTTTTTTTTTATTGCCACTGGGGTCATTGCTAGGGTTTGGCGCCTGTACGATAATCCACTGCTCTCAGCAGCCATTTTTTCCCCCTTTCCATTTTATTGGATAGGACAGAGAGAACTTGAGAGGGCAAGGGGGATAGAGGACAGAGAGACACCTGCAGGCCTGCTTCACTGCTTGTGAAGATTCCCTTCTGCAGATGGGGAGTGAGGGCTTGAACCAGGGTCTTTGCTCATGGCAGCAAGTAAACTCACCCAGGTGTGCCATGGCCTGGCCCCCTCAAACATAATTTTAGAAATAATTTTATTGGGAGGGTGGGCAATACTTTTGATACAAAGGAAAATTGGTTGGGTATAATAAACTAGAGCAAAGGACTCAGGAAGATAAGACGGGGAGGGGATGAGAGTGGGCGGGGGGCTTTGGGGTCCTGGTGCCTGAGTGCTTTGCAGGCACAAGCTTGGTCTTTACCTAGACTGCTGGCAAAATGAGTTCTTAAGCAGTGCTCTGGAGACACCAGAAGGCAGAGAAGAAGGAATAATCCAAAACCCCCCCCCCAAGCATGTAGGGGGCACTGCAGGAATGTTCCCCGTTAAGCACTCTGCACAGCAGGGACTGAAGTCCGTGTGTCCAGCAGGCTGCTCGCATGGTGAGAAAAGAAAAACGCCCCCGCCCCTCCACTGTGCTCCCTCCCTCCTGGCCCCCCCTCGCCCCCCTGCATTGACATGCATAGCTGGCCTGGTAGGTGTAAAAATAGCCTGCCAGCGCCTGAATTGGACATGGTCACCCAGGGCAGCCTGCAGTTGCTGGGGTTTTGAGTTCTCCTTCCGACACCAGCAGGCCAACCAGCAGATGGGGAGAGGTGGTGAGGGGTGTGGAGGGGAGCCCCGAGATCACGTTGGTGCCCCCCCAGGAGCCCTGGCTGGTGCTCAGAGGGCACAGGAGGGCCAGCTGTCAGCAAGAGCCCCAGGCCTGCCATGGGCAATGCAGCTCTCTGCCCTGCATGCCACGCAGATAAGAGCGTGAGGGCACAGGGCCACTTGCAGGAGCTGGAGAAAACTCTGGACTACTACGGCTGTGCCAGCGAGGATGCGGCAGAAGCCTGCCCCAGGGTGAGTTCTGAGCTCCGGGCCTGGAGGAGAGGTGACGTGGTTTCTGGCTTCAGAGGCTGCTGGGGAGCTCACTGGGCAGGCCTGGAAATGGCCTGGAAGAAAGCAAGCAGGATAAGGGCAATGTGACCAAACCACCTGATGCCTCGGGCTCTGTGGCCACTGCTAAAGTCATGCCACGTGTTTGTGCCTTCAAACTAGGCTTTTAGCCAGGCAGTGGCCTTGGGGGCAGGGGGCGGGGGGACGACACAGCAATGGTGTCCTCCCTTGACGATGAATTTTTGCCCTAAGTTGGATGCATATGTTATCCTAGAGAGACCTGGCAACATTGCCAAGATTGACATACGACGTACAAGCTGCCTGATATTTCACATATATATATATATATATATATATATATATATATACACAAATATATATACATTTGTATGTTCATTTATAATTTATGTTTCACTTGGCCACAGAGTATTTTTTAAGCCTGTGCTTGTGTGAGCATCCACTCGCTCACACTATAAAGGTGTCTGGCTTGTCAATTCTTGACTGGCTTCACTCACAGAGCCTTTGAGTCTTCTAAGGATGGTGAGATCCCATGAGAAGGCTTTGAAAAGTGGTGCCATTGGCTATTGAAGTTGACTTTCAGAGGGTCATAATTCACAGGCATGGCTTATTACTTCAAGTGGTTACAAAAGCTCATTGTGAAAAAAAATGGAGGGGGGGAGCAGAGGAGAAGGCCAGAAGTGTCTCCCTGAAACATTTTTGATTTTCAAAATGACTGGAGAATAAAGTTTATCTTTGATCTGTTAGGCCCAGGAATTTGACCTTACTGCAAGTGAATGTATTTCAGGGCGAAACTGTGGCAATGAGAGACTCTGGGTTCTCAGTCAGAGGGACAAAATGACCCCTGTAAGCATATTAGGCCCCGAGTTTCCAGCAGGGAGACGATTCAGTGAAGGCAACAGTCAGAGCTGGCGTGCCACCCACTTTGCTGTCCACTTTCTCTGTCTGACCTGGATTCCTTTCGTCATTTCAGAGCCCGAGAATCCAGTCAGGCCTTGGCAAAACTGAAACACGCCAAGAATGAACGCATCCATTTAAACAACACACAGAGCCTGTGTTTGCACTTCATAGTGCTGCAAAGAAAGTGTCTGACATACTATGTGAGAAAGGGGAGAGAAACTTCCAGACAGGGACCGGAAATCACCTGGTCAAAAGCTAAACATGAAGGTGGACAGGAAGAGAGTTCCTAGGGGAGGGGGAGGGGAAGGGAAGAGGGAGAGGAGGGGAGGGGGAGGGAGAGGAGGGAGAGGGAGACAAGGGAGAGGGAGAGAAGGGAAGGGAGAGAAGGGAGAGGGAGAGGGAGAGGGAGAGGGAGAAGGAGAGGGATGCTTGCCCACCCGCCCTCATCATCATCACAGCCTGGGTTTGGCATCTAGGGCCATTAGGCCATTATCCTTCTTCTGGGTTGTGACTTAAGTTATGTACCACCCTTTGAAGTGTCTCTCCAGATTTCTGAAGCAGTGCTCCCAGTGCAGCTTCACAGCTGGTATATATATATATTATATATGATATATATAATATGATTAGATAGTATCAAATCTATAAACATTAGATATTATTAAATATCCATTAATATATAACAGATATGTATATTATATTATATTATATTATATTATATTATATTATATTATATTATATTATATTATATTATATTATATTATATTATTTTATTTTATTTTATTTTATTTTATTGGATAGAAACATCCAAAAATGGAGAGGGAAGGGAAGGGGGTGATAGAGAGGGAGAATTTTTTCTATTTTTTTAAAAGATTTTATTTATTTATTCATGAGAAATATAGGAGGAGAGAGAGAAAGAACCAGACATCACTCTGGTACATGTGCCACCAGGGATTGAACTCAGAACCTCATGCTTGAGAGCCTATGCTTTATCCACTGCGCCACCTCCTGGACCACGGGAATTTTTTAAAAGGGTAACGCATGAGTGCTTTGGTGTTGAATGTGAGGGTATGTGATTGACTGTACAGAACGATGTCAGCATAATTTAGCAGCCCCAGGACTAGGATGAGAAATCTATTCAAAGCACCAGAGTTTCCCCCAATGGAAATGGAGCTGGACCTGTTGACATTCTCAGCATCAATGGCAGGGCTCTCCTCCAGGCCTTCACCGGCTTCTACTGCTTCTTACCACCTTAATACAGGCCATCCTCAAACCTACATGGGTGAGAGGTGGTCTCTCGTCATTCTACTTTGCCTTTAATATTTTTAGTTATTTATTGTTAGATAGAGACAGAGAGAAGTTGAGAGGGGAGGAGGAGGGAGAGAGGGAGAGAGACACCTGCAGCTAGTGCTGCTTCGCTGCTTGTGAAGCTTTCCCTCTGCAGGTGGGGACCAGGGGCTTGTACCTGGGTTTCTGCACACTTTGTGTAATTAACTAGGTGTGTCACTGCCTGGTCCCCTTGTAATTTTATTTTATCTTTTAATGTTTATTTTATTGCTACCAGGGTTATTGCTGGGGCTCAGTGCCAGCATTATGAATCTACCAGCAACCCCAGTGGTTACTTTGTAGCCTGCCTTCCTCCCTTCTTACCTCCCTCCATCCCTCCCTCCCTTCCTTCCTTCCTTTCTTTCTTCCTGTCTTTTCTTTCTTTTTTTAAAATTATTTGTTCCCTTTTGTTGCCCTTGTTGTTTTATTGTTGTTGTTATTGATGTCGTTGTTGTTGGATAGGACAGAGAGAAATGGAGAGAGGAGGGGAAGACAGAGAAGGGGAGAGAAAGACAGACACCTGCAGACCTGCTTCACCGCCTGTGAAGTGACTCCCCTGCAGGTGGGGAGCCGGGGCTCAAACCGGGATCCTTGTGCTTTGTGCCATGTGCACTTAACCCACTGTACCCGACTCCCCCTTTTTTAAAAACTCTCTTTCTTTTAATAAGACAGAGAGAAATAGAGGGAAGAGAGGAAATATAGAGAAATATAGGAAATAAAGAGGGAAATATAGAGAAACAAAGATACTTGCAACACACTTTATATTCATGTGCGGGGGGGGGGGGGCCCATCATCTCTCTGCATGTTCTTTTTGGAGAAGTGTCTATTCAGATCTGCTCACTTGTTGATGTGATTCTTTGCTTTTTTTGTTGAGTTGTATGAGTTCTGAAAATGGTTGACTCTTAATACCAAGGATAACGTAAGCAAATTATGTGACTCTACCAATTTTAGGCTTTCAAACTTACAAAACCTGTTCTCTTCCTGTACTTTAAAATGATGGGGTCAGATTGAAGTCACTCCTAAAATCACCTGGCTACAGATTCCTCAATTAGTCACTTTCTGTTTATGGGTAACACACTTCATGATAAATCACTGTCAAGAAATTCAGAAACTATTCACTTGTATTTTTTATAATCTTTTCTTTTTAGGGGAAAAACAGATATAGAGGTCCATGCCCCCCCTTTTTTTTCTTCTGGAAATAAACTTGGAAATGTTAAATACAGTTTGTTGTGACAAAAATGTCCAGAAAACTAAAATTTTCAGTTATGTTCATTATCACAACTAAACTCTTGAAAAACAAATTGAGCACTCAAAGTGCTGGTTTATGTAAGTAAATACTTTGTTCTTTTTCTGTAAGTTTAATTTAGAATGTTGAAGACTCACTCTCTCTCTCTCTCTCTCTCTCTATCTATCTATCTATATATAGCTCCCAATAGATAAGTACAGCAAGGAAGAATATATCAGTTTTTCTGTTGGAAGTGAAAAAAAACTATTTTATCATACATCTACATTTGGAATTCCATTTGGAGGATTATAGGTTATTTCTATAAAATAATCAGGCTAGAAGAATTTCCAGATATATGATAGAACCAAACACAAAAATTATAGCAACAAAATAAAAAGAAAGAAAAGAGAATATATATTAGGTAGTATGATACTTTTCTATTTTAAAGCAGCTGTTAAAATTATAATGACAGTAAATACAATAGATTGTACATGCATAGCATTTCTCAGTTTGCATGTACATGTTATGTATGTATAAACTATTGTATTTACTGTCGACCATAAAACATTAATCCTCCAATAAAGAAATAAAATAATAAAAATAAATAAATAATAAAAATTTATATAATGAAGCAGGGGACAGGTAGCGGCTCACCCAGTAGCTCACACATTATTCAATATATAAAGACCGGGATTTCCCACCTGCAGGGAGTAGCTTCAGGAGTGATGGAGGAGTGTTGAAGTAACTCTTCTTCTGTCTCTCTCTTTTTTCCCCCATCTCTCTCTCTCTTTTAGAAAGAAAGAAAGAAAGAAAGAAAGAAAGAAAGAAAGAGGAAGAAGGGAAGGAGGGAGGGAGGGAGGAGGGAAACTGACTACCAAGAATGGTGGAGATATGCTGGTTCAGAGCCCCTGTGATAGCCCTCATAGTAAATAATAAAGAAAGAAATAAATAAAATTCTGATCTTGTGGACCACATGCCTTGTCTCAGCATCTCCCCATCCCCCTCAAAGGCATCAACAGACAAACTTGGCTTGATTCCAACAGCTGCTTGATGTTTGTACTGCTCAATTTTCAGTTGCCAGGTTTCTCATTTACAACATTAAATTACCATTGCTGTCCTCCCATTTTGCAAAGAATCCGTTGTGACAGGTGAACCACTCTATCTGGCAACTTCCCCAGGAGAGAAAATGTTCCTTCTTGGAAGATTACACTGAGACTGGTAGGCCTTCCTCGGCAGACTGTGAACTTTTCTCATTATTGTATATCTACTAAGATGGAGTGGGCAGAAAGAGGGAGAGGGAGAAGGGGGGGAGGGCAGGGGAGGGGAGAGAGAGAGAGAGAGAGAGAGAGAGAGAGAGAGAGAGAGAGAGGAGACAATTGTAGGGGGCTAGGCAGTAGTGCACCTGGTTAAGCACACATAGGACCAAACACAAGGATTCTGGTTGGAGCCCCTGGCTCACTACCTACAGGGGGGGTTGCTTCACAAGTGGTGAATCAGGTCTGCAGGTGTCTGTCTTTCTCCCTCTCTATCTTCCCCTCCTCTCTCAAATTTTCTCTGTCCTATCCAATTAAAATTTTTTTAAAATGGCCTCCAGGAGCAGTGGATTTGTAGTGCAGGTGCTGAGCCCCAGTGATAACCCTGGAGGGAAAAGGAGGGGAGAGGGAGGGGGGAAGAAGGGGAGGGAGGGAGGGAGAGAGAAGGAGAGGGAGAGGGAGGGAGGGAGGGAGAGAGAGAGAGAGAGAGAACAAGAACAATTGTATGGAGCTTATCATCATATCCAAAGAGGCAAACTTTTCTTCAGTGTTGAGTATTAAGACACTAGAAATAAAGTATATATGCTCTGATAAATATTATCTTTGGTAACCATTTTATTATTGTTATAAGGAAACTTTTTTCATAGAGATAACTTGGATATTTAAATCCTTAAAAGAGTATGATGAAGATCTTTCTGGCAAAGCTTTTCAAAAATAAAGCTTGGCTTTAGATCTTGGGTGGTTAATTTGAAGAGAAATGTTGAGAGAGGATTAGACAGGGCTTCTGCTTTCTCAGGACTTACAACCTTGGGTGAGAAGCTAGAATAATCCCACAAAGACTGACATCAGGCAGTAGTGTGGCAATGCACATGGCTACAGATTCTTTCAGATTCTTTGTCTACTCTGCAAATCCTCACCAAGCCCCAAGGGTGTGGGCATAATTCAGGGATGTCAGATGAGGAAGGGCAGGCTTCCTACAAACCTGAAAGACCTGGTAACCACTCTCTGAGTTCACCCTGGTATGGTCAGAACACCCCCTGGAGGTTGGAGACAGAACTATGGAGATAACTGAATTTCTGACATGTCTGCTGTGATGCCTAGCTGTTAGTAATTAAGAAAAATAGTTCAGCAGAGAAGTAGCAGGCATTATAATTGAGCGGTCTATCAGGAAACCAGGGGCTCTCCGACATGCAGTGACATTAAAAGTGTTTCTCCTCGGGAGTTGGACGGTAGCGCAACGGGTTAAGCGCAGATGGCACAAAGCACAAGGACTGGCATAAAGAGCCTGGTTCAAGCCCCCCGGCTCCCCACCTGCAGGGGAGTTGCTTCACAAATGGTGAAGCAGGTCTGCAGGTGTCTGTCTATCTTTCTCTCCCCCCTCTGTCTTTCCTTCCTCTCTCCACTTCTCTCTGTCCTATCCAACAACAATGACGTCAATAATAACTACAACAATTAAAAAAAAAACCAAGAGCAACAAAAAGGAATAACTAATAAACAAACAAACAAACAAACAAATAAAAAGTGTTTCTCCTCCTATGCATCGCAAGATCAGCTCCACTGCCCATGCACTGACTTTCTCAACGTTATATGTCTGTAAAGCTAAGAAAACTCAGCAGAGGACTCTTTCTTCAAACCTTTCTGCCTTCTTCCCACACAGACATCTGCCCTGTTTCTTACCCACTTCAGTTGCTGCCTTCAGTTTAACGCCTATGTAACAGGGGAAACCTAAAATGTTTTCTGCCACAAGAAGCCTCTAACAGTGGGCCAGTTCCTTGCATTTAAATGGTTCTCCTTGAAATATTGGATCTGTTGCATCACACTAGATCATAGTGTTTTGTTTTGTTTTTTCTGTCATCTAATTTTTATTTATTCCCTTTTGTTGCCCTAGTTTTATTGTTGTAGTTATGCTTGTCGTCATTGTTGGACAGGACAGAAAGAAATGGAGAGAGGAGGAGAAGACAGAGAGGAGGAGAGAAAGATAGACACCTCCAGACCTGCTTCACCGTCTGTGAAGCGACTCCCCTGCAGGTGGGGAGCCGGGGGCTCGAACCAGGATCCTTATGCCAGTCTTTGCGCTTTGCGCCACGTGCACGTAACCTGCTGCGCTACTGCCTGACTCCCATAATTTTAATTTTTTTGGAGGGGGGGTCAACAGAAAATGGCAGTTCACCACTCAAGGTTGACTTTCAGATGGAGACAGAGAGAGACCACAGCGCTGAAACTGTGGTGTGGTGGGGTCCAGGCTTGAGTGTGGCAGAGCAGTGCATCTGTCCCAGTGAGCTGTTTCACCAGTCTGGTCATCAGAATTTTAAGTGTCTGACTTTTCTTTTTTTACCATTCGCTTTTCTTTGCTTTCCTTCTCTCCCTTCCTCACTTACATCCTATATATATATATATATATATATATATATATATATATATATATATATATATATTCCCTTTTGTTGCCCTTATTGTTTTATTGTTGTAGTTATTATTGTTGTCATTGTTGTTGGATAGGACAGAGAGAAATGGAGAGGGGAGGGGGAAGGCAGAGAGAGGGAGAGAAAGATAGACACCTGCAGACCTGTTTCACCACTTGTGAAGCGACTCCCCTGCAGGTGGGGAGCCGGGGCTTGAACCGGGATCCTTATGCCGGTCCTTGTGCTTAGCGCCACCTGCGCTTAACCCGCTGCGCTACCGCCCGACTCCCTACTTACTTCCTTTCCCCTATCTTCCTGTCCCTCCTTTTTTTCTTTCCCTGCCTTCTTTTCTTTTCCTTCCTTTTCTCCTCCCCTGTCCCCCTTTTGCCTCCAGGATTATCTCTGGAGCTTGGTGCCAGCACTACGAATCCACTGCTCCTGGTGGACATTTTTTCCATCATCTCATACTCATCTCTGTCTTTCTGACTCATCTCACTTAACATAATTCCTTCTAGCTCCATTCAAGATGGGTAGGAGAAGGTGGGTTCATTATTCTTTTTTTTAAAAACTTTATTTTTATTTATTTTTTAATTTTTTAATACTTATTTATTCCTTTCTGTTGCCCTTGTTTTATATAATTTGTTGTTGTTATTGATGTCATCATCATTAGATAGGACAAAGAGAAATGGAAAGAGAAGGGAAAGATAGAGAGGGGGAGAGAAAGACAGACACCTGCAGACCTGCTTCACAGCCTGTGAAGCGACCCCCATGCAGGTGGGGAGCTGGAGGGCTCAAATCCTTATACCAGTCCTTGCACTTCGTGCCACATGCACTTAACCCACTGTGCTACTACCCAACTCTTGGGTTCATTATTCTTAATAGCTGAGTAGTACTGCACTGTGTATGTAGACCACAACTTTGTCAGCCATTCATTTGTTGTTGGACATCTGGGTTGCTTCCAAGTTTTGGCTATTATGAATTGTGCTGCTATGAACATTGGTGTACACCATTTTTTTTCCATTTTATTGGTTAGGAGAGAGAGAAATTTAGAGAGGAGGGGGAGATAGAGAGGGAAAGAGAAAGATATATACGTGCAGACCTGCTTCACTGCTTGTGAAGCAGCCCCCTTGCATGTGGGGAGCCAGGGGCTCAAACCGGGATCCTTATGTGGGTCCCTGCACTTCTTATTTTGTGTGCTTAACCCTGTGTGCCACTGACCAATCCCACCCCCCTTCCTTCTTCCTTCCCTCTTTTGCCATCAGAGTTACTACTGTGGCTTCATGCCTGAACTTTTTCTTTATTCCCAATGGACTCTTCTCTTTTTTACTTTTTCTTTTCTTTTCTTTCTTTCTTTTTTTTTTTTTTTTTAGAAGAGGCTGGGTAGTGGTGTATTGGATAGAGCATGCATATGCAGGGACCCAGGTTCAAGACCCCAGTCCCCATCTTCAGGAAGAAACTTCATGGGTAGTGAAGCAGTACTGAAGGTGTCTCTCCCTTTTCCTTCTCCTATTTCCCCCTCTCAGTTTCTCTCTGTCTCTATGAAAAAAATAATAAAAAATAATAAAAAATAATTTTTTTACCCCGCATAAGGATCCCATTTTGAGCCCCATAGCACCCCACCTGTGTGGGGGGTGTCACTTCACAAGCAGTGAAGCAGGTCTGCAGGTGTCTCTCTTTCTCTCTGTCTTCCCCTCCGCCCTCAATTTTTCTCTATTCTATGCAATAAAATCGGAAAAAAAAATGGCCACAGGAGCAATGGATTCGTAGTATAGGCACCGAGCTCTGGCGATAACCCTGGAGGCAGTAAAATAAAATTAAATTAAATTAAATTAAATTAAATTAAATTAAAATTTTTAAAAGATAAAAAGAGAAAGTGGGACACCACAGGAAAGCTTCATCACTCATGCAACATCTCTCGTGCAGGTGTGCTCCCATGTGGTGTCCAGGGACTTGAACCTGGGTCTTGTCACATGGCACAGTGTGTGCTGCACAGGAGCCAGCCGTCTTCCAACTCTGTGTCAGGTTGCCAAACTTACATTCCCATCATATTTGTAGAGGCTTGTGTGACTGTAGTAAGACTTTGGGGCACCTTTTTAAAAATTTTTTTATTTATTCCCTCTTGTTGCCCTTGTTGTTTTATTGTTGTAGTTATTGTTGTTGTTATTGATGTTGTTGTTGTTGGATGGGACAGAGAGAAATCAAGAGAAGATGGGAGGACAGAGAGGAGGAGAGAGAGAGAGACACCTGCAGACCTGCTTCACCGCCTGTAAAGGGGACTCGGGGGCTCAAACCAGGATCCTTACGCTGGTCCTTGTGCTTTGTACCAGGTGCACTTAACCCGCTGCACTACCATCCAACTCCCCTTGTTTTTTTTTTTTTTTTTTTGTAGTTAATATTGTTGTTGTTGTTGATGTCGTTGTTGTTGGATAGGACAGAGAGAAATGGATAGAGGAGGGGAAGACAGAAAGGGGAAGAGAAAGACACCTGCAGACCTGCTTCACCACCTGTGAAGCAACTCCGCTGCAGGTGGGGAGCCGGGGGCTCTAACCAGGATCCTTCCTCTGGTCCTTGTGCTTTGCGCCACGTGTGCTTAACCTGCTGCGCTACCGACTGACTCCCTTGTAAAGAGTTTTTTTCCCTAGTGAATCACCAGCTTCTGGGAAGGACAGGTTTTGAACCTGAAAACTCTGTCTCAGAGTCCACAGGCAGAACCACTACTCCAGCCTGACAGTGTAGGGCACTTTTTTTTTTTTTTAAATAATACTTGCTTATACACAGGGAAAACCTTGCAAGAGCAGATGGCATGTCATGGTTTTTCTGGTGTCTCTGAGGGAGTGCATTGTAGCTCAAGGCTTTGCGAAACCAACAGCTGAACAAACAGGCTGAGCAGAAGCTGCGCTTTTGATGAATCATGAACGTTGCTGATTTACAATTTTCTCCTATCAGTTATCAACAGATTATCAGAAGGGGGCTTTGAGGTTTCGTGCTGTTTTCTCTTGATACTGTAGAACTTTCTCAATTTTAATATAGCAACTCTAGGAAGTACGCGTCTCATGGGGCTTCAAAGGAAATCTCTCAACTTGATCATTTGTCTCACAGAAAGAATCCTTGCTTTACCAAGGAGAGATATAAGGAGCTGGATTTCTCATAGCAGAAGCAATGGATTAGAACCAGGGTTAAAGTCTCTTTGCATTCGCCACTTTAGTATCAGGTACTTCTAGATCTTTGACTGAGGAAATCAGTTTGAAAGCATCAACTCAGACATCTTGTAAGATGGAAACAAAGAGGACAATCTGTGACTCTTATGTTTGGAAAAGCCTCTGCCAGGCTGAATTTTCTTGTGCTCTTTTTCCAGAGTCACAAAAGGAAATGGCTGGGATGGATATGTGTGTGTGTGTGTGTGTGTGTGTGTGTGTGTGTGTGTGTTTTCCCTTTTGTTGCCCTTGTTTAACATTGTTGTGGTTATTGATGTCATCGTTGTTGGATAGGACAGAGAGAAATGGAGAGAGGAGGGAAAGACGAGAGAGGGAGAGAAAGATAGACACCTGCAGACCTGCTTCACCACCTGTGAAGCGACTCCGCTGCAGGTGGGGAGCTGGAGGCTTGAACCGGGGTCCTCACGCCGGTCCTTGCGCTTTGCACCACGTGTGCTTAACCCACTGCGCTACCGCTTGACTCCCTGTTTGTTTGTTTTTTGTGTTTTGTTGTCTTTTTGCCTCCAGTCATTGGGGCTCACTGCCGACACTCTGCATCCACTGCTCCTGGTAGCTATCTCCCCCTTTTTTACTGGATAGGACAGAGAGAAATTGAGAGAGGAGGAGGAGACAGAAAGGGATAGAGAAAGAGAGACACCTGCAGACCTGCTTCGATGCCCGTGAAGCGTCCCCCTGCATGCATGTGGGGAACCAGGGGCTTGAACCTGGATCTTTGTGTATGGGGCCTTGCACTTAGTACTCGGTGTATTTAGCTGGGTGCATCACCATGTGGCCCCTTTATTTTCAGACACAGAGCTCATTCAGGGCTGGGGAAGTGGCTCAGCAGTCAGGAGCTTGTCTTGCATATGGGAGACCCTGGTTTGGTCCAGTCTGGGGCAGCCCATGCAAATGAGAAAAACACACCAGACCAGAACACCATACATGGTGGGGCAGTGCTTGGATCTTTCTCATTAAAACTCCTTCAACAATCTCCTCTTCATTCATGACCCACAAACTTGCCTCTGTATTTGTATTACATATCCTTTCATTTTTAAACATGGTGGCTTGTGAGACCCAGGTAGTGATGCACCTGGTTACACGTACAAATGACAGTGAGCCAGGACCTGGGTTCAAATCCCTCCTACCTCACCCTGCCCCCACCTTCAGGGGGAAAGTTTCAGGATGGGTGAAGCGGTGCTGCAGGTGTCTTTCTTCCTCGCTCCCTCTCTTTCTCCTCCTTCGCTCTTGATTTCCCTCTGTCTCTTTCCAATAATGGACGGAAGCAAATGTGTTTAGACTGTGTCATAAACACAGAAAATGAAAGGTCAGGGTAACCCAAGGCCCCTAGTTACACATGGGAACCACCCACATCAGCAAACCGCCTGGGTGAGGGTTTGAAGTGCTCAGCTCTTCATAGCGTAATTCTAGAAGCCAGGACCACACAGGACATGTGGGAACGAAGGCTGTCCTGCCTGGAAGCAGGTCTGTGATTCTCATGCCTGGCCTTGCAGTGGGGTTTGAAACCGCAGCCCTTAGAGCAAATTCAAGTTCCACTTCCCCAAACCAACCATGACTGTGAAGTGTTAAGAATTGCTTTGTTCTTTGTTGAACCTGGTGAACTGCCAGAAACTTTAGAGTTTACTGTGAAGATGGGCCCCTGCCTCATTTTTTTTTTAAATCAGCATTTCCTTTCACCGTTGAGCAGCCAGCTTGCAGGGCAGGTGCCATGCGGGCTCTGGGACGCTCTCCAGCCTCCTGCCAAGGACTTATAGCCACGGGAGATGACTAGAGGAGTGCTCCTGGCCTCTTCAAACAGCACCTGGCGCTGGCTCTCTCCGCTAACACAGAGCATCACCTATTTGCTCCGTGTGTTCTCCAGTTTAAGGATTCCACATGCATTTCTAGGTCTTTTTAGAATGAAGTAGTGTTCATTTCTTTCCTGAAAGGAAATAATGAATTCCTCAAGTTTATAGGTCTCCTTCCCCTATTCTTTCTTCTCTCCCACCCTTCTTTCTCCTTTCCTTTCTCTTTACTTCTCCTTTTTCCCTCCCTTCCATCTTCCTTCATTTTTTCTTTCTTTTTGCCTCCAAGGTTATCGCTGGGGCTCAGTGCCTGCACTACAAATCCACAGCTCCTGGAAGCCATATTTTTTCCATTGTTGGTGTTGTTGCTGCTGTTGCTGTTGTTGTTGGATAGGACAGAGAGAAATCGAGAGAGGAGGGGAAGACAGAGAGAGAGGGGGAGAGAAAGAGAGACACCTGCAGACCTGCTTCAACGCTTGTGAAGCGACTCCCCTGCAGGCAGCGAGACGGGGGCTGGAACCGGGATCCTTACGCCGGTCCTCGCGCTTCATTCGCTGCACTATGTGCGCTTGACCCGCAGCACTACTGCCTGCCTCCCTTCATCTTCTTTTCTTCCTCCCTTCCCTTCCTCCTTTCTTTTCTTTTTTCTCCTTCTCTCACTTCTCTTTCTTCTTCCTCTCTCCTCCCCCATCTCTTCTCTTTCCTTTCCATTCTCCCTTCCGGCTTCCCCTCCTTTTTTCTTCCCTCTCTTCCATCTCTTTGCTCTTTCCTTCTACCTCTCCTTCATTCCTCCTTCTTTTGTTACATGGTCTACAGCACAAATTGAAGGCACACTCTGTTCTCCGTCATAGATTTGTAAATGCAGAACAATTGATTTTTTAACTTTAATTTATTTATTAAAAGGAAACACAAAACCATAGGATAAGTGGAGTACAACTCCACACAATTCCCAATTCCCACCACCAGAGCTCCATATCCCATTCTCTCCCCTCATAGCTTTCCTGTTCTTTATCCCTCTGGGAACATGGACCCAGGGTCATTATGGAGTACAGAAGGTGGAAGGTCTGGCTTCTGTAATTGCTTCCCCGCTGAACATGGGCACTGATAGGTCGATCCATACTCCCAGTCTGCCTCTCTCTTTCCCTTGTGGGTAGGCTCTGGGGAATTGGAGCTTCAAGACACATTGGTGGGGTTGTCTGTCCAGGGAAGTCTGGTTGGCATCATGGTAGCATTTGGAACCTGGTGGTTGAAAAGAGAGTTAATATATAAAGCCAAACAAGTTGTTGACTAATCATGAACCTAAAGGCTGGAATAGTGCAGACAAAGTTGGGGGGGTCTCCGTTTTGTAGACCATAGGACCTTGCCCTCAACTTGGATCAACAATGGTAGAGAATGTTCCATCCTCTGAAGGGAGGATGGACAACATAATCTATGCTACAACTGAGGAAGATGGTTCCTGATATTGGGGCAGCTTGGAACGTTCATAATTAGATCCCCCTTGAAGTCTCATATTTCTCCTATTCATCCATACACTTTCTTTTTTCTTTAATTTTTATCATCTCTATCTGTTCATTAGATAGAGACAGCCAGAAATCGAGAGGGAAGGGACAGATAGGGAAAGAGACAGAGAGACACCTGCAGACCTGCTTCACCACTCATGAAGTTTTCTGTCCACAGGTGGGGACTGGAGACTTGAACCCAGAACCTTGCACACTGTAATAGGTGCACTCAACTAGCTGAGCCATCAGGTGTCTCTCTGTCTCTTTTCCTATCTGCCCCTTCCCTCTCGATTTCTGGCTGTTTCTATCTAATGAACAGATAGAGATGATAAAAATTAAAGAAAAAAGAAAGTGTATGGATGAATAGGAGAAATATGAGACTTCAAGGGAGGGGGTCTATGTTGTTTAAAAAAAAACATAGCTATTTATTCATTTATGAGGGAGAAGAGGACCAGAGCATCACTCAAGCATATGTGATGCCAGGACCAGGAAATTCATGCTTAGTAATCCTAGCTGTCATTCATGGACAGCTAGGCTAGATTCATTGCACACCACTCACAGATAGAAATACCATTTCTTCCCCAACAGGAGCTCTGTGAATTAGGTATGAAAATAGACTCCTGGTCTGGCAAGACAGCTCATCCAGGGAGTTATCTTTTTTCTTAGTCATGTGACCCAGGTTCGAACCCAACCCCCACTGCACTGGGGGCATTTTTGGTACTAGGATGTCTTTCCCTTTCTACCTCTTGTCTGTCTCCACCCACCATTCTTTCTTTTTTTTCTTTCCCCTCCAGGGTTATCACTGGGGCTCGATGCCTGCACTACAAATCTACTGCTCCTGGAGGCCATTTTATTCCTTTTTTGTTGCCCTCATTGATTATCATTGTTGTTGTTATTATTGTTGCTGTTATTGCTGTCATTATTGTTGGATAGGAGAGAGAGAAATAGAGAGAGTAGGGGAAGACAGAGAGGGGGAGAGAAAGACAGACACCTGCAGACCTGCTTCACCACTTGCGATGCGACCCTCCCCACACACACCACAGGTGGGGTGCTGGGGGCTTGAACCGGGATCCTTAAGCCAGTCCTTGCACTTTGTGCCATGTGCGCTTAACCTGCTGCGCTACTGCCCGGCCCTTCCACCCGCTGTTCTTTCTATCTGTAAACAATGTGAAGTCTCAGTGCTGGCAACATTTATTTATTATCTGTGCAAATAATAAATTATCTCCTACTGAGGGTCTGCATTCTCTGTAGGAATTTTGAATGTGATTTAATTCAATCCAGACACCCTTGCATTGTAAGTAAGGAAAGAGAAGCTTTCATATGTAGAGAACTTGCTAGGTTTATAGTGAGAAGTAGAACCAGGACTGAAAAGGGAGTGAGTTCTGAGCTCTGTGTGCCCTGCATATTGCTGGTGTGGTTACATGGTGTGGTTATTGACTCTGTCCAGTTGAGCTATCTTGCCACCTTCTCCCCTCTCCCCTCTGCCCTCATCTTTCCCTTTCTAAGAAGGTAGATTGTCAGAACAACAAAAACAAAGTAAATAAAGATAGACGTGCTCTCAGATGCACTCCTTTGGGGTATCTGTCCTGAGTTCCTTTAGCTCTCTTTGAAAATTGCTGTTTTATTTCCTTTTCTGCATTTGTTTGGCTTGTCAGTTTACCTGGAGGAGAGGGTTTTTCACTCCTCTTTGCTGAGGGAATGTGACTTTTACCACAGCTTATAGATAAAGTCAGTGTTGGGACAGCAGACGGGGTGATTAATTAAGAGCAGCTGAGAGGCTTCCTGGGTCTTGGAATCCTTCCCATTTCCAATCCCACTCCAAGAAATATGTCAGCGTGAGCCTGTGAGAGCCTGCGAGAGCCTGCATGTTGCCTCAGAAACAGAGGGAAGGGTTGTCTTTGAATCCCATCAGGCTGTGCAGCTGGACACATGTCTGCACATGGTGAGAGTGACAGTTGTGATGTCAGTATGGCTCTGGAGTCATTCTGGAGTAGAGCCTGCAATGCCAGTTTGGAATAATGTCAGTTTCTCATGGCCTAGGGTCCCTGTGACCGTCACAGTGGGCACAGTGACAGCTCTCTGAGTTCACAAATTTAAGAAATCTTGTGATTCCAGAGTCGCTAACTACACACGGTGTGAACTTCTGGCCCTGCTCCCAGATCAAGAAAGAGTACTGAGGGGCAGGGCAGTGGTTCACCTGGTTGAGCAGACTTGTTACCGTGCATGGGGACCTGGGTTTGAGTCCCCACTCCCCATCTGCAGGGGAGAAGCTTCACGAGCAGTGAGGCAGGACTGCACGTGTCTCTCTCCTCTCTCTCCCCCCCCAACCTTCACCTCTCAGTTTCATTCTGTCTTATCAAAAAAAGTGCAAATGAGTAAATATTTAAAACTATAATAAAGAGAACTGGGTGTTCAGAAGGGAGAGTGGGAGTGATGTAACGCATGTAGGTCTCAGCACCAAGGCTGGCTGGGTACCCACCTCAGCTCTGGCATCTGTCATCCCAACTCCGCAGTGTCCTCATTCGGGAGACTTCTGGGGACTGAAATGGGGTTCTGAGTACAGTCGGCACACGTGGGATCAGCTAGCTCCTCCCACTGTAGTAGAAAGTGGGAGAAAAAGAATACACACTGACATCAGGCCCCTCAGGTCCACCATCTAACTGAGTAGTCAGTGAACGTTAACAGCAGGGTAGACAGATGATAGGGCGAGTCCTCGTGCGGCCAGTGTCAGTCTAGATGCTTTTTTTTCTTTAATTTTTATTTATAAAATGGAAATATTGACAAGACCATAGGATAAGAGGGCTACAATTCCACACAATTCCCACCACCAGAACTCTGTATCCCATCCCCTCCCCTGATAGCTTTCCTATTCTTTATCCCTCTGGGAGTATGGACCCAGGGTCATTATTGGGTGCAGAAGGTGGAAGGTCTGGCTTCGGTAATTCTTTCCCCGCTGAACATGGGTGTTGACAGGTGGATCCATACTCCCAGCCTGCCTCTTTCCCTAGTGGGGCAGGGCTCTGGGGAAGCGGGGCTCCAGAATGCATTGGTGGGGTTTTCTGTCCAGGGAAGTCAAGTTGGCATCATGGTAGCATCTGGAACCTAGTGGCGGAAATTCCCAGGTTTAAAGCAGCCTCTTTGCAGGGCTCATACCAGGTGTTGTCTCCAAGCTGCTATCTCCCCCTCCCCATGGGTTTAGATTCTATAAGAAAATTTTAAGGACACACACACACACACACAGTTGCCAGTATACATGAATCTGGCAGAAACAATGGAGAATTGACTCACTCACTCAATGTGGCTTTTGACAATTGTTTATCTCAATGCAAAACATAGTGTATGTGTGGGGAGGGAGGGAGTGGTGAACCCGAGCAAAACCCGGGCCGTATGATTTCTTTCTGTTACTAGAAACTCAGCGCTGGAAGAGGAGGGTCCTTGGTCCAGGTTCTCGGTCTTGGCAGCGATGACTTTTTGGAGTCAGTGCTGAGTGGGTGACTAGTTGGCACCATGCAAAGGGAGTCATCCAGGGAGAAGGCCAGCTGTGGCAGAGGAGGCCTACCTCCTGATTCTCTCATGTCGGGGGAACTAAGGCAAAGAGAAGTGTGCTTCTGCAGCTGCTGAGAACTGTAGCTTCCAAAGATGTCCGGGGCTTTTTGTGTTGTGCACGCAACTTGCCATTCCTGGCTCATGTCTCAAATATTACAGTTCAGAAATGGCAGGATCTAAAATCTCTCTGAGAGCAAGGACCCGAGAGTCAGGCAGTAGTGCAGTGGGTTAAGCGCAGGTGGTGCCAAGTGCAAGAACCGGCTTAAGGATCCCGGTTCGAGCCTCCGGCTCCCCACCTGCAGGGGTATCGCTTCACAGGTGGTGAAGCAGGTCTGCAGGTGTCTGTCTTTCTCTTCCCCCTCTGTCTTCCCCCCTCCCCATTTCTCTCTGTCCTATCCAACAACGACAACATCAATAACAACAATAATAACTACAACAATAAAACAAGGCAACAAAAGAGAATAAATAAATTTATGTTAAATATATATGTATATATATATATATATATATATATATATATATATATATATATATGAAAGAGTCTGATCACTTTAAAAAAAAAGAGGAAGGACTCATCTCCTAGATGCATATTTAAATACATATATTAATGAGAGAGATACAAGAAAACAGAGATAGATAGATGACAGACAGACAGACAGACACACTAACACTGCTCAACTCTGGCTTATGGTACTGTGGGGCATTGAACCAGGGACTTTGGAGCTTCCTCAGGCTTGAAGGTCTTCTTGCATAACCATTTTGCTGTCTCCTTTCCAACCCCCTTCCTCCACCCACATAGTTTCATAAATTTTAGACTTCCTTATTGAGGAAAAGGTAGCCCCCATCTGGTCCCCTCAGTCAAATGCTGAAACAAACATGTCTATGGTGTTAATATCTTAAGAAGAATTTGATGTTTTTTTAAATATTTATTTATTCATTCCTTTTTGTTACCCTTGTTTTATTGTTGTAGTTGTTATTGTTGTTATTAATGTCGTTGTTGTTGGACAACAACAACAACATAGGACAGAGAGACATGGAGAGAGGAGGGGAAGACAGAGAGGGGGAGAGAAAGACAGACACCTGCAGACCTGCTTCACCGCTTATGAAATGACTCCCCTGCCGGTGGGGAGCTGGAGGCTTGACCCGGGATCCTCACACCGGTCCTTGCGCTTTGTGCCACGTGCGCTTAACCCGCTGCGCTACTGCCCGACTCCCATGATATTTGTTTTTGGGTTTTGTTTTGTTTTGTTCTGTCACCAGGGTTATCACTGGGGCTCAGTGCCTACACAATAAATAGAACCTCCCATTTGCCACTTTTTCCTTTTTTTTTCTTTCTGTTTTTATTTGATAGGACAGAGAGAAATCGAGAAGGGGCAAGGGAGATAGAGAGGGAGAGAGAAAGAGAGACACCTGTGTCACTGCTTCACAATTTGTGAACCCTTGTTTCTGCAGGTGGGGACCAGGGGCTTGAACCCCAGTCTTTACATATGCATAGTAATGTGTGTGCACCACTGCCTAGCCCCAATAATTTGATATTTCAATTTTATTTATTTTTAATTTGATTTAATTGTTATTATTATTTTGCCACCAGGATTATCACTGGGACTCTGTACCTACATGATTCTATCACAGTTCCTGGCAACCTTGGCTGGCCTTTTTTTTTTTTTCTCCTCTCTTCTTTCTTTCTTGATAGAGAGGAAGAGACAGAGAGATAGAGAGGAAGAAATAGAAGCTTCCCCCATACAGGTGGGGACCAGGGCCCTGAACCCAGATCCTCATACATGGTAACGTATGTACTACCAGCTGTGTCAATACCTGACCCCTCAATTCATTTTATAAAATCATTTTATCTTTCACTGGGACTTCACCACTCTGAACCAACTTTTTCCAGATAGAGACAAAGATAAGACAAAGAGACAGGTGGGGGGGTGGTCACACTGAAGCTTCCCCTAGTGCTGTGAGGGCTGAATTTGAACCTGGGTTGTTTGCATGACAAAGCAGATGAACAGGTGAGCTACCTAGTAGACCATCACCTAGTTGAACTTAAAGAAAGAGCAAGGCCTTTCTTACTGCTGTTTACTTCTCCTCCTGTAAAAATAAGTTTTCATGCTACTTTCATGTCTAGAAGTAATGTTACCCTTGGTTAGCCGTTTCCTAATTCTTGAATAGTTCAAACTAAAATAACTTGTGTTTTCACTACTCATTGTCAGCTTTGCAAAAGTTAATACTGTTGTTTTGTATAGTCTTCCCTGTTTCCTTGCAAAGGAGAAAAATCCATCTTTTTTTTTTTTTAAAGATGTTATTGGGGGTTGGGCGGTGGTGCAGTGGGTTAAGTGCATGTGGCACAAAGTGCAAAGACCGGTGTTAAGGATCCCGGTTCGAGCCCCCAGCTCCCCACCTGCAGGGGAGTCGCTTCACAGGCGGTGAAGCAGGTCTGCAGGTGTCTGTCTTTCTCTCCCCCTCTCTGTCTTACCCTCCTCTCTCCATTTCTCTCTGTCCTATCCAACAACAATAACAACGACAATGATAACCACAACAAGGATAAAACAACAAGGTCAACAAAAAGAAAAGGGAGGCGTCTAGGAGCAGTGGATTCGTGGTGTAGGCACTGAGCCCCAGCAATAACCCTGGAGGCAAAAAAAATTTACTTTTATTTTCTGGATAGAGGCTGTCAGAAATTGGAAGTGAAGGAGGTGATAGAGAGGGAGAGAGAAAAAGAAACACCTGCAGCCCTGCTTCACCACTTGTGAAGCTTTCCCCCTGCAGGTGGGGGCTGGGAGGCTCGAATCCAGGTCCTTGTGCACTGTTACATATGCACTCAACCAGGTGCACCACCACCTGGCCCCAGATAATATATATATATATATATATATATATATATTTTTCTCCTCCAGGGTTATTGCTGGGCTCGGTGCCTGCACCATGAATCCACCGCTCCTGGAGGCCATTTCCCCCCCTTTTTGTTGCCCTAGTTGTTGCAGCCTCGTTGCGGTTATTATTGCCATTGTTGACGTTGCTTTGTTGTTGGATAGGACAGAGAGAAATGGAGAGAGGAGGGGAAGACAGAGAGAGGGAGAGAAAGTCAGACACCTGCAGACCTGCTTCACCGCCTGTGAAGCGACTCCCCTGCAGGTGGGGAGCCGGGGGCTCGAACTGGGGTCCTTATGCCGGTCCCTGCGCTTTGCGCCACGTGCGCTTAACCCACTGTGCCACCGCCCGACCCCCCAGATAATATATTTTTTAAAGATTTTATTTAGTAATGAGAAAGATAAAAGAAGAAAGAGAAAGAAATGGACATCATTCTAGTACTTGAGCTGTCGGGGATTGAACTCAGGATCTCATGTTTGAGAGTTCAACGCTTTATTCACTGCACCACCTCCCAGACCACAGGAGAAAAATTCTTTTTTAAAAATAATTATTTATTAATGAGAAAGATAGGAGGTGAGAGAGAGAAAGAACCAGACATCATTCTGGTACATGTGCTGCTGGGGATTGAACTCAGAACCTCATGCTTGAGAGCCCAATGCTTTGTCCACTGTGCTACCTCCCGGACCACAGGAGAAAAATTCTTAATTCTGGGAAATATGATGCTTGTGTTTCTGTCTCATTAGCATAAGCCAGATATCAGTTCTTTCCTTTTAAAAAAAGATTATTTATTTACCTACTTATGAGAAAGATAGGAGGAGAGCGAGAAAGAATCAGACATCACTCTGGTACATGTGCTATGGGGGATTGAACTCAGGACCTCGTGCTTGAGAGTCCCATGCTTTATTCACGTTACCACCACATCAGTTCTTTCTATTATTGATTTCTTAACTGGTTTCACAAGTTGTAAATGATCCCTCATCCAGTTAACGTCCAAGGAAGAGTATAGACTCCAGCACCTATCTAACCATTAGGTTCATTGCCCTGTCCAGTACTTACTGATAATGATACTTAGAGGGGCGTCCTTCACTCATCACTCTCTCTCCTCCTGCTCCTGAAAAGAGGTAAGAATTCCCTAATTCCATGGTAAACACTGGGTTATGCAGAAAACTTTAGGACTGTTTTTCATGGGGCTAGGGAGTGGCACACCTGGTTAAGTACTCACATTACAGTGCCCAGAGACCCAGGTTCAAGCCTTTGGTCTCCTCCTGCAGAGGGAAAGCTTCACAAGCAGTGAAGCAGGGCTGCAGGGGTCTCCCGACTCTTTCCCTGTCTACCCCTCCTCTCCTCTCAATTTCTCTCTGTCTCTACGTAATGATTTATAGATTAAAATATAATTCAGAAAAAGGAATTATTTCTATTTTAGGCCGTGAGTTGTGGGTGAATTCTCATGATAACAAGTTCTGCAAGTCAAGATCTGAAACCAAGATTTAAAATTCACTAAGTCTAGGGGACCGGGCAGTAGCACAGTGGGTTAAGTGCACATGGTGCAAAGCAATAAGATCCCGGTTCGAGCCCCCAGCTCTCCACCTGCGGGGGGGGGAGAGGTTGCTTCACAAGTGGTGAAGCAGGTCTGCAGGTATCTGTCTTCCCTCCCCCTCTGTCTTCCCCTTCACCCTTCCCCCTGCCCCCTCTCTCGTTCTCTCTGTCATATCCAACAACATTGAAAGCAATAACAACAACACAAACAACAAAATGGGGAAAATGGCCTCCAGGAGCAGTGGATTCGTAGTGTAGGCACTAAGCCCCAGCGATAACCCTGGAGGCAAATAAATAAATAAATAAATAACTAAAATTCACCAAGTCTGCAAAAATCTACTTAAGATTCCTCCTCTCAGACCAACTTCCCTTAGTTGACTTCTTTCCTTCTTTTGTTTACTTTCCACAGATAATCACTGATCTGTTCTGTGACAGGCACTATCTTGACTGAGCAGACACACAAAGAAATAAGCTGTGTGTGAGCTGGGACGGGGGTGCAGGCTAGTTGGAGATAGAGGCATATGTTGTGGGAAGATAGACAGCTGGGAACTCCCAACAGAGACAGACACAGCATTGGAAGTAATGTGCTCACTAGCAAGCCATCAGAAACTTTTTTTTTTAATTGAGGGGGGTTATTGCTTTACAATGAAGTCATTGGCACATGCACACAATTATGTACCAAGCCCCAAAGTCTTCTACCTCTCCCTTCCTCCCTCTCTCTCCCTCCCCAGAGTCCTTTGCTTTGGTGCCATACACCATATCTGGTCCATGTCTCACTTTGTGCTCTTTGTCCTCATCCCTCCTTTATTAAGTCCTCCTAATAAGTGAGATCATTTGATATTTGTCCTTCTCTTTTTGACTTATCTCACTCAACATGATGTCCTCACATTTCATCCAAGAGGATGCACAGGAGACACTGTCATCATTTTTAACAGCTGAGTAATATTCCATTGTGTGTATATATATATCACTTTTTAAAATTTTATTTATTTTTCCTTTTGTTGCCCTTGTTGTTTTTATTGTTGTGGTTATTATTGTTGTCGTCGTTGTTAGATAGGACAGAGAGAAATGGAGAGAGGAGGGGAAGACAGAGAGGGGGAGAGAAAGATAGACACCTGCAGACCTGCTTCACCACATGTGAAGCGACTCCCCTGCAGGTGGGAGCTGGGGGCTCGAACCGGGTTCCTTACGTTAGTTCTTGCACTTGGTGCCACGTGCGCTTAACCTGCTGGGCTACCGCCCAACTCCCCTATATACCACAATTTTTTTAGCCACTCATCAGGGACATTGGGGCTGCTTCCAGGCTCTGGCGATTACAAACTGTGCTGCTGTGAACATAGGTAGACACAGATCTCTTCTGATTAACATTTCTGTTTCCTCTGAGTAAATCCCCAGGAGAGGAATTGCAGGGTCGTAGGGTAGGTCCATTCCTAAGGTCCCAGTAAGTCTCCAAATCATCAGCAAATATTTATGAATGACTGAATACTCAGACTGTTGAGGGAGCCCAGCGTTGAACTTGAGGGGAGAGGCTAGACTGGGAGGTCTCCCAAACCTCTAGAAAGTCAACCCCTAAGTTGTACTTCCTACAACTTTTTTTTTAGATTTTTTAAAATATTTATTTCCTTTTTGTCGCCCTTGTTTTTATTGTTGTGGTGGTTATTGTTGTTTTTATTGATGTCGTTGTTGGATAGGACAGAGAGAAATAGAGAGAGGAGGGAAAGACAGAAAGGGGGAGAGAAGGATAGACACATGCAGACCTGCTTCACCCCTTGTAAATCGACCCCCCTGCAGGTGGGGAGCCAGAGGCTCAAACCGGCATCCTCACACCAGTCCTTGGGCTTTGCGCCACGTGTGCTTAACCCGCTGCACTACCACCTGACTCCCTTCCTACAACTTCTTATTAAGAGTTAAGTTATAAGAGACAACTAGTAAGAGATTCCTCCATCTCTCATTAAACCAGACTTCAGACTGCTATTATGTTTATGGGGTAATAGGCATCGGAACCAGTACTTAGCTCCACCAGATGAATTAACCCTGATTTTAATGTATATATATATATATATATATATATATATATATATGTTTATTTATTTTAAATTTTGGATAGAGGCAGAAGTTGAAAGGTGAAGGGGGAGATAGAGAGACACCTGCACTAATACTTCACCATTGCAGGGAGCTGGGAGCTTGAACCCAGGTCCTTGTGTGCTATAATGTGTGTGCTCTACCAGGTGCACCGCCACCTGGCCCCGTGCTTTTTTTTGCTTTTTTTTTTTTTTTATAAAAAGGAAACACTGACAAAACCATAGGATAAGAGGGTTACAACTCCACACAATTCCCACCACCAGAACTCCATATCCCATCCCCTCCCCTGATAGCTTTCCTATTCTTTAACCCTCTGGGAGCACGGACTCAGGGTCATACCTCACAGAAGGTAGAAGGTCTGGCTTCTGTAATTGCTTCTCCACTGAAGATGGGCGTTGGCAGGTTGATTCATGCTCCCAGCCTGTAGAGAGTATGAAGCAACCTCTTTCCCTAGTAGGGCAGGGCTCTAGGGAAGCGGGGCTCCAGGACACATTGGTGGGGTCGCCTGCCCAGGGAAGTCTGGTTGGCATCATGGTAGCATCTGGAACCTGGTGGCTAAAAAAAGAGTTAAGGTAAAAAGCAGAACAAATTGTCGACTAATCATGAACCTAAAGGCTGGAATATTGTAGATGAAGATTTGGGGTCCCTGTTTTGAAGCTAGATAGTAGGCCTGTTTTCTTTATAGTCCAAAGGGTGTGCTTTTGTTTTTAACGTGCATTCAGATCAGGGGTTCCTTTGCTTCTCAGAATTCCCTTTAGAGTTGATGCCAATACTTGCGCCATTGATAAATCAGGAACTTGTTTGGAAAGCTGCCTCTGCAGAAGCCCAGATACTCTTTGAAATTGCAGGAATAGCATTGCAGGAATAAGGGCGTTTACATGACTGATAACCCAACAGAGGGATTGAAGCTGTTGGTTTAAATACGATGCTGCAAGCCACAAATGCTTTGATTTGCTCATCTTTTTTTTTTTTCTTTCCTTTTCTCTACTGGCGTGTGTTATGTTCTATTATCCATCAAACACATTCCTTTGCAAGGCCATTTTTCCATCCAGCCTTTTAAATGTCCCAGTGTACAATTACACAGGTCCTAGACCCTCCTGTACATTTGAGAATTAAAAGATGTTCACAGCACAAGGGTAAATTTAGAAAGGCACAGCAGGGCACAGGTACTAAGGATAAAGAGATATCTCAGGCATGTCCTGCCCTTGTAGGGAAACGAAAGAAACTGTGTGTTCTGAGTTCATACTGTACTTAACCCTGCTGGCTGAATATGGTCAGGTATACCTAACAGAATGACACGTGACATGTTTGCATATGTGTCACCGTGACATCTATGCTATTCGTTCCTGGCATTTCATGCAAGGTGCTGTTACGGGGACAATATTTGCTCCCAGATACCATACAGGAAGGGCTCCCCTGTTCCAGGAAGTTCTATGGACAGAGAACATAGTAAGGAATGGAGTCGGGGGCGGTGCAACAGGTTGAGTGCACATAGCATGAAGAGCAAGGACCTGTGCAGGGATCTGGGTTCGAGCCCCTGCTCCTCACTTGTGGGGGATGCTTTGCAAGCAGAAAAACAGGTCTGCAGGCCTGCCTCTCTCTCTCTCTCTCTCTCTCTCTCTCTCTCTCTCCTTCCCTCCCTCTCTCCCTCTCCCCTCCTCTCTCAAGTTCTCTCTGTCCTGTCCAATAAAATGAAAAAAAAATGGCCGCCAGGTACAGTGGATTCGTAGTGCTGGCACCGAGTCCCAGCGATAACCCTGGAGGCAAAAAAAAAAAAATTAGGAAGAGAGTCATAGAGTCAAAGCCAGTGTCTGGGCCACTTCCTAGAAGCTTCTCAGTAGCCTCTATCTTTAGTTCCTGCTCTGCTCTAGAGTACTTGGCCTGCCTTTGCAGCACACGCCACTATGCTGTAATAATGCCTCGAATCTCAGTAGTCCAACCAGTCAGGTGTGTCATCTGCTCCGACTGTAGGGCGTTCCACTTCCCCCACGACTGACCAGCAGTGTCACTCATTCTAAGTCCAAGCTGTTGTGTAAAGGTCCCCTCCTCTGCATGTCCTCTCCAACACTTGTCTTCCCCACAGCGGCCATGCTCACAGGTGTTAGGTGATGCCACATTGCTGTGATGGGCATTGCCCTGAGAATAAAAGATGGAGACCAGCTTTTTGCATGCCTGTTAGCCACCTGTATGTCTCCTCTGGAGAGGGATGGCTTCAGCTCCCTGACCACTCTGTAACTCAATTGTATGGTTTTGTTTCTTGTTAATTGCTGCTGTTATTTTTGGTGGGGGGAAGAGGCTAATGGTTTACCGTTCAGTTGTTGGCATATGGCTACAGTTTTTCATCTTTCTGTCATAGGTGTCTGCAAAACACTCTCACCCACAACTTGGGTCCTTTTGCATGTGGCATTGTGTATAAGAACCATAAATTCTCCCTTTCCTTTCCACATGCCTCTCTCTCTTTGTCTTCCTTCCCCAGCATCCTTTGCTCTGGTGGAATAGACTAAACCAGCCCAAGTCTGTCTGTCCTTCCCTTCTTTTCTCTTTCCTTCCTTCCTTCCTTCCTCCCTCCCTCCCTCCCTTCCTTCCTTCCTTCCTTCCTTCCTTCCTTCCTTCCTTCCTTTCTCTTTTTACCAGGGTTATCACTGGGGCTCAGTGCCTGCACGACAAATCCACCACTGTAGCGGGGCCTTTTTCCTTTATTTGATGTGACAGGGGAAAATTGAGAGGGAAGGAGGAGATAAGAGAGACAAAACAGGGAGATACCTGCAATCTTTGCTTCACCACTTGTGAAACTTCCTCCCTGCAGCTTGGTAATGTGTGTGCTCAACCAGATGCACCACTGCCTGGCCCCCTAGACCCCATTTTTATTACATTTTCTAGAGATTCTTTTGCCTTACTTGTTGATGGTATGCGGATCAATCTGGAGAAGGTCAGGAAATGGCTGTGAGAATGACTATTTGTTACAGTGAGCAGAAATGCTGACTTCCTAGAGTAGGCATTTTTGCTTTCTAATGTTCAGTATCTCTGCTCTCTGTCCACATGGATAGTCACAACTGTGCAAAGGAGTGTGGAAGTGATGCCAATCCTCTGGAGATCCACATACCTTGGAGAATGCAAAAATCAGATGCAGATTAGAAGGCTGGGCCCTTGCTGCCACACAGATGACAGTGAACTTAATCACAGCTTAATGAAAGGGACGAGGGACATAAATTATTTCTAATAAACAGCATGATTATCATGTTTAAATTTCTGACACCCAGTAATTAGAAAAAAAAAAAAAACCACTTCAAGAAAATGGAAACTCCAAGGACAGCACAAACAAGAGTTCTTGGGTCTGTTACTCCTGGAAGATCAGACTATTGTTGGGAACAAGGAATGATGTTAGCAAGTAATGGGTGGAAACGCTCTTATTCTTCTAGAGCTGGTAACATTGCTGCAGAATTTATGTATTCAAGTGAGAACTCGAACATGGAGTCAGGCACTCATGGCTCTAGTCTGCATAGGCCTTTTCTTGAAAACACTGCGAGACCAGAACCTCATTTAAGAAAGTAGAGAGAGATTGCTGTGAAGTGTGGTCGTTGAACTGTCGTTCAATGATGGACACCCCCAGAACAACCCATCTGACGGGTAATTACAGACACAGACTAGCCTATTGGAAACAGAGTTCATTTTGGACATATTCACACCTATGTTCATAGCTGCATTGTTCACAGTAGCCAAAGAGTGGAAACAGCCTAAATGCCCGTCATCATATGACTGGCTAAAGAAGTTATGGGATATATATATATATATATATATATATATATATATATATATATATATATATATATATTCATTCTGTGGAATACTACTCTGCAATCAATTAAGATGATAGTGGGTCTTTGGGGGCATAATGGATGAAACTGGAAGTGATTATGCTTAGCGAAATAAAGAGATGAAAGACAACTCGTGGAGTCTGGAGAAATGATACACAAGAACTTGCAAGAAAGAAAAAACAAAAGCACATGAGCAAACAAACTGTTTCTGAGACTTGTGAGGACTGTGGTGGATATCTTTGAGAGGTGGGAGGATGAGGGTACAGAGCTTTGGTGGTGGGCACGGTGTGGAACTATACACTGTAATCTTTTTTGTTTTTAAAGATTTTGTTTATTTATTTTCCCTTGTGTTGCCCTTGTTGTTTTATTGTTGTAGTTATTATTGTTGTTGCTGTTAGATAGGACAGAGAGAAATGGAGAGAGGAGGGGAAGACAGAGGGGGGGAGAGAAAGACAGACACCTGCAGACTTGCTTCACTGCCTGTGAAGCGACTCCCCACAGGGGAGTCCGGGCTTGAACCGGGATCCTTACCTCCTGACACACACTCTCTCTCTTCCCTCCCTCCTTCCCTCCCTCCCTTCCTTCCTTCTTTTATTCTTTCTTTTCAAGTGTATTGATTTGGCTCAGTCCTGACTAGCTCCCCGCTGAGGAAGCCCTCTTCCTCGCCAGGCTGAACAGGTTGTAAGGCTGCTGCCAGCCCTCACCCCCCCACACACACACCACCCCCAGGCTCTCTGAGAGTTGTGTCACGAAGCTGCTTGAGCTTGAGTGGCAAAGCAGATGGTCTGAAGCGGTGGACTCATCCGTCCCAGGGAAGGTGGGGGCTGGGAGTGGGGGACACAGAACACACTGGCAGCCGCCCCCCCCCCCCCCCCGGGGCTGTGAGGCAGTACTACATGAGTGCTGTGGGGAAGACAGGCATAATAAAACATGGAGGAAAGGTATTGTCACCTGGGTAGGCCTGTTTTTGTTCTGTTGTTTGTTTGCTTTTTAAAATTCTGAGAGCTCCAAGTGCCTTTAAAGGAGACTAAAACCTAATTTCTGTTTATCCTGACCTCTAAATATAGCTGTGAACCTAATATATTTTCCTCCAAATACTCTGTGAAGTTTTAATGGGCTGAATAGGCTGAGAATGCAATATATGTAATCTTTATTTATTGGATAGAAACAGCCAGAAATCGAGAGGGTGAGAGACAGAGGGAGAGAGACAGAGACACCTGCAGCCCTGCTTCACAACTCAAAAAGCTTTCCCCTTGCGGGTGGCGACCGGAGACTCAAACCTGGGTCCTTGCACACTGTTCATATGTGCGCTCAAGCAGGTGCGCCACCACTGGCCCCAACTGAAGAGAATCTCTAGAGATTCTTGAGAGGCAGAACGACTTCAACTCTGGTGACCAGATTGCATCAAACGTTCTCTCATCTGAATCCTGACCCAGATGCTATTGTAGCTGGTGATTATTCATTTATAAAAACCTACCCCTTTTAGAGTAAGTGACCTCCCAAAAGGAGACCCTGTAGAAATCTGCGTAGCAATCCATAATACTTGATAAAAGATTTCAAATTTTAGCTCATTTTGTCTGGGTCACGTTGAATTTTCAGCACTGGTAAAGAGCTGTTCAGATAGTTGGAAATAAGAAAGAGCTTAGGTGTGGAAGATAGCTTGATTAAAAAAAGATTTTTTTTTTGGAGGGGGTCGGGCGGTAGTGCAACGAGTTAAGCGTACATGGCGCAAAGCACAAGGACCAGAGTAAGGATCCCGGTTCGAGCCCAGGCTCCCTACCTGCAGGGGGGTGGCTTCACAAGTGGTGAAGCAGGTCTGCAAGTGTCTATCTTTCTTTCCCCCTCTCTGTCTTCCCCTCCCTTCTTGATTCCTCTCTGTCCTATCCAACAACGACTACACCAATAATAATAGCCACAACAACGATACAACAATCAGGGCAACAAAAGGGGGGATTTTTAAAATTATTATTATCTTCACAAGAGTCCTGTGAATGGGAACTCTAAAAGCATTAAGCTGTATGGCAAAAAATAATCCTAAGATTGTTTAGAAATCAGTCTGACATAGACCTGGTTACTAAGTTCCTCTTGTAGAGGAGCTCTGGGATTTCTTTATGTTTGTTGGCATGTTGTATGTGGATTCTCATGTTACTTCATAGAAGACACTAGGTGGTGTTGTGAAAACACTGTTGTGCTCACAACAATGATATATTCTTTAGAATATATCATTAATCTTTGCCTAGTCAGCAATCTGGACCTAAGAGTGGATGCAACTTTCCGAATCTGTCCTAGCAATCATGGGAGGTGGGGAGGGGTGGAGGGGTGGGGTAGGGGTGCTGTGGGTATAATTAAGCCACGATGCTATCAGATAGGTCTGCACCATAAACTGACAGCAGGAAGGGGGAAAGCGGCATCTTCTAAATCACATACCGCTTGTTGTTAAGCCATGAGAGTGATCATTAAGGCATTTTTAGAAGTTTAATTTATTTTGATAGGACAAACAAATTGAGGATGAAGGAAGAGATAGCCAGCTAGCTAGAGAAATAGAGAGAGAGAGACTGACTGGCTGACTGACTGACTGACTGACTGACTGACTTGTGGCACTATTTCACCACTTGTGAAGCAGTCAGAGGCCTGAACCCACGTCCTTCCTTGCATATGGTAACATGAACACTCTGCAGGGTGTGCCACCACCCAGTTCTGGATCATTAAGGCATCCCTTGTAGCTGAAGCAGTAGAGACTTCGTCTGTTCCTATCTTTGAAGCCTCCCAAAGAATGCCCTGTCTCTTGAAGTGATTTGAAGCATTCAGTTCAGATGTTCTTGTTTTTAAGTTTTGTTTCTGTTTTTTTTTAAAGATTACTGTCAAGTTATTTAATCTGATATCTGATCTGTCTCCATAGCAAAAAGTTTCCCATTTTCTCATTTTCTTAGGATGCCTTTGTAAATGTTGTGAAAGGAACCACAGATATTTACATAATAAATGTACTACTTTTTGCACTTAAATTTTTTAATTGTCTTTATTTATTTATTAGATAGAGACAGCCAGAAATTGAGAGGGAAGGGAAAGAGACAGAGAGAGAGAGAGAGAGACAGACAGACAGACAGAGAGACACCGACACCACTTGTTTCACCACTCCTGAAGCTTTCCCTTGCAGGTGGGGACCCGGGGCACAAACCTGGGTCCTTGTGCACTCTTTGCATGTGCACTTTACCCAGTGCGCCCCCCCAACCCAGAATTGTGAATTCACCACGATAGGACACTGATAGAATGATCTTCTCCTGTGGAAAGGTCCGAGCTGCTTTCTCAGTTTTCCCTATTGGTGATGACATTTTAATGGCGAGCCTAGTTACTAACTTTTTATTAAACCACACTGGTGTCAGTAAAACAAAGTCACGTTTGAAGTCAGACTTCTGTTGTGTCCTGAAGTACTGAGGAAGTCACATCCCTTCTGTTCAGTGACTCAAACTGAACATGGGTGCTTGCTTATACATTCCCACACTTGGAAAGTTTATTGCAGGGCATAATGGTTATGCAAAGAGACACTTATGCCTGAGGCTCCAAAGTCCCAGGTTCAGTCCCCTATACCACCATAAACCAGAGCTGAGCAGTGCTCTGGTAAAAAAAAAGTTTTAAATAGATAAATAAATAAAAAGAAAAAGAAAGCATATTGCATTATTACAAGATACGGCATCCAGGTGTGGAGTGCTGGAACTCAGTATGCGTGTCCCCTTACATGTTGGGATCATCTTCAGATGCTCCAGTCTGCTGCCAAGGATCTTCATGTGGGAAGAAGGCCCCGTGTCCACCCAGCACATGTCCTCCATTCTGTGTTTGTCATGGAGCTAAACATCTCTGACTCATCACCCAGTTCCTCCTCCGCCAGCATAAGCATCCCTTTGTTTTCTGAGAAAGAAATCGAGACACATACAGAACACACCACTCGTGATTTGGCCAGCAGGGCTTTAGCTCATCTTCTCCAGCAAAACCTATTAAGGTTTTCCCTTTGAATTTTTTTTTTTTTGCCTTCAGGGTTATTGCTGGGCCTCAGTGCCTGCACCATGAATCCACTGCTCCTAGAGGCCATTTCCCCCCCTCTTTTGTTGCCCTTATTGTTATAGCCTTGTTGTGGTTATTATTGTTGTTGTTGTTCGTTGTTGGATAGGACAGAGAGAAACCGAGAGAGGAGGGGAAGACAGAAGGGGAGAGAAAGACAGACACCTGCAGACCTGCTTCACCGCCTGTGAAGTGACTCCCCTGCAGGTGGGGAGTTGGGGGCTCGAACTGGGGTCCTAACGCCAGTCCTTGTGCTTTGCGCCACGTGCACTTAACCTGCTGTGCTACCGCCTGACCCCCTCTTTGAATTATTTTTAATGCATTTCCTTGGAATTGCTGTCAGAATGTGGATCTCGGGATACACAGGAAAAGGGCACTCTTCTTGTGAAGGAATAACTGCATCCTGGGAAAACATGTAACTCCTCAAGCTTCACAGAGAGCATAGGCTTTACATAGGGTTAATCTCTCAGTAGGCCTGGCAGTATAGCTCAATTTGAAATCGAACTGCTTTTTCATGTGTATGACTGGGGTTCGAGCCTGACTCCTGCCACAGCGAAGAAAGCTCTGGTGCTATTCTCACTTATAATGAGCACTCCTCAAATGTCAATAATGTACTAATTCCTCTACAGATATATATAAAAAAAAGTTCTTGGCATCAGTGCTGTTGTTCTTGTATTACAGTGTCAATTTAATAAGTTGAAATAAGGTTCAGGGAGACAGCATAATGGTTATACGAAAGACTTTCGTGCTTGAGGCTCTGAGTTCTCAGGTTTAATCACTAGCACCACCATCAGCCAGAACCGAGCAGAGCTCTGGTCCCAGAGGGGTTAAGAATAGGAAAGTTGTCAATGAAGGGGATGGAACACGGAACCCTGGTGGTGGGAACTGGATGGAATTATATATACCTCTGTTATCTTACAGTCTTGTTAATTAGATAGCTAATAAAACATAATGATAGGGGCTGGGTGGTGGTGCACCTAGTTAAGTGCACGTATTACCAAACACAAGGACCTAGGTTCAAACCCCTGGTCCCCACCTGTGGAGGGAGGTGGGGAAGGAAGCTTCACAAGTAGTGAAGCAGGGCTGTAGGTGTCTCTGTGTTTTCCTCTTTCTCTCCATCTCCCCCTACCTCTCATTTTCTTTCTATCAGATAAATAATGTTTACTTAAAAGAATAATAATAAATGTAAAAAAATTGCTAAAAAGAAAGTTTTTCAGGGAGTGGGCGGTGGCACAGCAGGTTAAGCGCACGTGGCGTGAAACACAAGGACTGACTAAGGATCCCGGTTCGAGTCCCCGGCTCCCCACCTGCAGGGGAGTCGCTTCACAGGCGGTGAAGCAGGTCTGCAGGTGTCTGTCTTTCTCTCCCCCTCTTTCTCTTTCTCATCTCTCTTCATTTCTTTCTGTCCTATCTAACAATGATGACATCAGTAACAACAACAATAATAACTACAACAAGAATTTTAAAAAGGGCAACAAAAGGGAAAATAAATATTTTAAAATTTTATTTAAAAAAAAAGTTTTTCAAACTCAGTCTAAACAAGTATCGTTCAAGTGAAAGACATCAGCTTAACAGAATGGGTAGGCTTCTGAAAAACTGAGCCACTGATACTGGGTTTAACAGTTAAAAAAAAAAAAGACATCTGATAATTTCCACCTTAATAGCCTCTCACATTTCATTTCAGTAAAAACCACTAGTTCTTTTTTTTTTTTTTTTTTTTTTTTTGAGAGCGCGAACGCAGTCCCTTTTTGTAAGCATATTGGAACCAGACATTATGACGAAGCTTGAGAGTTAGTTTCCTGTTTGGGTATAATGAGATTTCAGGTTATAGTTTTGGTTTTGTTTATTTGTTTAATTATTGCAGAGACAGAAACTGAGGGGGGGAGAGAGAGAGAGAGAAAGAGATGGAGAGACACTTGCAGCCCTGCTTCACCACTCATAAAGCTTTCCCCCTACAGGTAGAGACCAGGGCCTTGAACCCAGTTCCTCTGTAATGTCTGTGATCACCCAGGTCTGCCACCACCTGGCCCTTGGCTGTAGTTTTAGTGGCCGCCATTTGACCGTCTCTGGAAGCTTGCTTTATTTTACATGACATTGAATTAGTTTTGGGATAGAGTTGTGCCTTACTCTGATGTGAGCTGGAATCGGGAGCTACAGGATGTGTTTTCTTTTCTGCTCACCTCTGGCACTGGCCATCAGAGTTAGGAGAAATAATATGTTTTTGTTTTTGCAAAAAGGAAACATTGACAAAACCATAGGATAAGAGGGGTACAACTTCGCACAGTTCCCACCACCAGAACTCTGTATCCCATCCCCTCCCCTGATGACTTTCCTATTCTTTATTCCTCTGGAGCATGGACCCAGGATCATTATGGGGTGCAGAAGGTGGAAGTTCTGGCTTCTGTAATTGCTTCTCCGCTGAACATGGGCGTTGGCAGGTGGATCTATATACACAGCATGTCTCTCTCTTTTCTTAAGGGTTCTTTGCCCAAGAAAGTTGGGTTGGCATCATGCTGTCATCTGGGATGGTGGCCTCACCGGAGGTTCCCAGGTTGGAAGCAGCTTCTTTGCAGAGCTCACACCAAGCGTTGTCTCCAAGCCACCCCCAGATAGATCTTAAATTGAACTGAGCCTTGGAGAGTGGATGAGAGGGAGGCCCGTGTGTGAGTACTTGTCAAATAGACGCTGTGTGTACATCATGCCTTCTGCTCCCTCTCGACAGCCTGTGCTGGAAGCTCTGTCCACCCTGCTTATCGAGGGGAAACTGAGGCTCAGATGGGGCTAGATAATTTGCTCAGGCCCACACTGTTAAGGGTATGCCTGTTAAGGGAACTCCACGGAAGCCAGGTGTCTCTTCAGGTGAACTTGGGAGTCGAGTGCTTATTTGCTATCCTGAGCATCTTGGGATCCATCATGTCTTTGCCCCGCCTGCCACATGTGATGCCCAGCTCTCCCATCATTCTCTGCACCCTGGTGGCACAGCCGGCATCTCATACATCTCTCTGCCATCTCTACCTGACTTGTGAAGCTCTGCAGAATAACAGGCATAAAGCCACGTTCACTTGGCTGTGCTCAGAGAAAGGGTAGCCCTCTCTTTGACTTGGAACATACTCACATTTTTCTTAGTGGGGGCATAAGGACACTGTTTCAAAACATATGTAGAGGGGGCTGGGCGGTAGCATAGCGGGTTAAGTGCATATGACTCAAAGCGCAAGGACTGGTGTAAGAATCCTGGTTTGAGCCCCCGGTTTCCTACCTGCAGGGAGGGGAGGTCGCTTCACAAGTGGTGAAGCAGGTCTGCAGGTGTCTGTCTTTCTCTCTGTCTTCCCCCCCTCTCTTCACTTTTCTTTGTCCTATCTGACAATAATGACAGCAATAATAATAACAACAACAAAGGCAACAAAAATAGGGAAAAATGACCTCTAAGAGCAGTGGATTCATAGTGCAAGCACTGAGCCCCAGCAGTAACCCTGGTGGTAACAATAACAACAAGAAACATGTAGCAAACAGCTCATGGAGTTGGGGTTTGAGGGGAGGAAGCACCTGTTTTGTCTTGTGCACGACCCAGGTTCAAGCCCAGCTCTCACCACACTCAAGGAAGCGTCAGCACTCTGGTATCTTTCTTTCTCTCCCCCTGTCTCGCCATCTCCTTCTATCTAAATAAAATAGGGCATGCAGTAGCACATCGGGTTAAGTGCACAAGTGCGAAGCGCTCGGGGACCCATGCAGGGATCCCAGTTGGAGCCCCCGGCTCCCCACCTGCTGGGGAGTCGCTTTGCAAGCGGTGAAGCAGGTCTGAAGGTGTATGTCTTTCTCTCCCCCTCTCTGTCTTTCCCCTCTTCTCTCAGTTTCTCTCTGTCTTAGCCAACAGCAGCGGCAGCAACAACAATGGGAAAATAATGGCTACTAGGAGCAGTGGGTTCATAGTGTAGGCACTGAGCTCCAGCAGTAACCCTGGAGGCAAAACACACAAACAGACAAACAAACAAGCCAGCCTGGAGTAGTGAGCTGAGTCTGTGGCAACAACAACAAAGTGTAACTTCTAACTCCTGGGACTCTGGTTATGCCTCTGGATTCTTTGTGGGGAAGTGTCTTCTAGGACAAGACATGGCTCCCCGACCACACCTTCCTGAATGCCTTATATGCCTGCCCTCTTGGGTTCTGAGCTAGTGTTTTCTGTATTTCTAACTTCCAGATTCAAAAGTCCATGCAGAGCTCTATCAAGAAGCATTTCAGGGGAAAGTTGTTTTTTTTTTTGATCTGGAGCTGCCGCAGTAAATATTAGAAAGGGGGGAAGGTTTTAATGGCATCCATGTATTGCAAAATGAAACGAGTGGGGCTCAGTATTTATTCTCTTTTTTAAATGAGGTGTTGAGGAATGGGTGAATTGAGAGCCGTGTGCGCTCAGTACTACTGAGCAGCTTCCCTGACCTAATTTTTAGTGTATATCCAGAGAGAGAACAGCGAAGGGAGTGGGGGGAGGAACTGAGAAAGGGGAGACAGAGAAAGAGAGAAGAATGAGGAGAGATACCAAAGGACCCCTCCCCCACCCATGGAGTGCCACTGCTGCTGTCCGTGGTGCTCCCCTGTGTTGCTGGAGATGGAACCGGGGGCCTCGTGTACGGTAAGACGTGCTCTTTACCCACTGAGCTCTCTCTCAACCCCAAGGCTTAGCATTTGCAGTCTTTGTCCAGAGTCATTTTTCCAGGCAGAAGTAAAGTGGCTTTAGGATTTGAGAGTCCTAGGAACGTTGTCTTGCATTGGTTTCATACCTCCCCCGAAAGGTGCTCTGTGACGTCCTGCTGTCCTTACCACACTGTTGTATGTCAGTCTCCCTGTTAAGCCACAGCACAGCCGTCTGTTTTGGAAGGATGCTATTCTGCTCATCCCCTGTGAAATTTTAAGGGTTTTTTTTTACTAGTAATGTAGCATGATAAAAATTACCAAGCATCTCCACCGGGAGTGTCCGAATCTTCTTTTCATCTTGGATGCTTGAAAGAAACCAGGCAGACTATTGTTTATCCTAATCTCTTGTGTCAAGAGCTTTAATTACAGATTGACCTCATTGTGAGCATAGTGTGTGCATGTGTCTGTTGTGAAGAGAAAGAGAAAAAGGTGTGTTTCTATGCAGCGACGTTCTTTTGACCTTCAGTCCTGTCGACTTTCTTTGACATCTCATCTTAATTTCATTCTGGAAGTCTACATTCTTGGGTCAGTGTATAATAGCACTTTAATTTCATGCATTTTCTCACTTTGGGAAAGCTAAATTATTCCTTGCCAGGATTCTAGAAGAATTCAACTTAGAGCAGAATCTGCTATGACTCAGATGTTGAAGAGATTCCCTAGTTGAATGGTCCACATGTCTAGGTTTTCACTGGGTCCAGTCCCTCTAGAACCTTGGGAACTTTTTTTTAAACTAATATTTCAGGGGGAGTCGGGCTGTAGCGCATTGGGTTAAGCGCACATGGCGCAAAGCACAAGGACTGGTGTAGAGATCCCGGTTCGAGCCCCCACCAGGCTCCCCAACTGCAGGGGAGTCACTTCACAGGCGGTGAAGCAGGTCTTCAGGTGTCTGTCTTTCTCTCCCCGTCTCTGTCTTCCCCTCCTCTCTCTATTTCTCTCTGTCCTATCCAACAACGACAACAACAATAATAACTACAACAATAAAAAACAACAAGGGCAACAAAAGGGAATAAATAAAATAAATATTAAAAAATATTTTTTTAAAAAACTAATATTTAAGGTATTAACTAAGTCTTTTGAGTTCTATCCACTTTTTATAGTAGTTTTACTCAGAAGAAAGTGAGCCTGTTAGGAAGACACGGAATAATGACAAAAACAATCCTTAAGGTCAAACTCACTGCCTGGGGAAGGTTCTAAGAAATTCTATTAATCCTTTTTTTTTTTTTTTTTTTTTGTCTTCAGGGTTATTGTTGGGACTCAGTTCCTACATTACGAATCCACTACCCCGGTAGTCAGTCAGTCAGTCAGTCAGTCTGTCTGTTCGTTCCTTCCTTCCTTCCTTCCTTCCTTCCTTTTTTATTGAATAGGACAGAGAAGCTGAGAGGGCAGGGAAAGATGGAGAGGGGAAGAGAAAGACATCTACAGACCTGCTTTGATGCTTGTGAAGCATCCTTGCTACAGGTGGGGGGACCTGGGAGGCTGGAACCTGGATCCTTGCACGGGTCCTTGTGCTTAGTACTATGTGTGCTCAGCTGGGTGTGCCGAAACCCAGCCCTTCTCCATCTTTCTAGTGACATCTATTGCCTTCTTCAGACCGACACCCCCCAAAGCCTGGAAGGGGGTGTCTCCTGATGCTTCCGCATTCCTTCTGCCTTCACCTGTTCATGACATTTCTCCTTTGCACTTTTGTTGTTTCTTACTGGCGTATCACTGCATTGGCATGTTATGTAGATTACAGGCACGTGGCACTGAAATTCAGCATGCACAACGCCCCCTTTCTCTTGGTCTAGTTCCCCCCTCTTGAGTTCCCAGACCATCTCCCTTCCCTTGTGGCCACCAATCATCGGTCTTAGAGTCCAAATGTTCATTACTGTTTCCGTGTGTTTTCTCTGTATGCCACATACAGATGAATTTACACAGTGTTTGTATTTCTCCATCTGAACCCAACACACTCTTAAGGTCAGCCCTGTATTAAATACGATAGGATTTCATCTTTTTTTTTTTATCTAGTGGCAACATACACATTCTCTTTCTCCAGTCATCTGTTTTTTGCGCACTTAGTCGCCTCCAGTTCATGGCAATTGTACGTACAACTGCAGTTAACAGAGAAATGTGGTGGTTTTTTTGTTTTTTTTTTCTTTTCAGATGAATGTGTTTGCCTTACAAGTGAATCCTGTGGATTTTTTTTTTTTTTGAGGAATTTTCCATACTATTTTCCATAATGTCTGCACTCATTTACATCCCCCCCCCAACAGTGCCAAGGATTCTTTTCTCTCTACAGCCTCCCTGTGGCTCATGTTTTTATGTCTCTGGGGTAATGGGAATGCTGAAGCCGACTGCCCTTAGATCCAGGTTTCAGCATATTGAGCTCATAGGGGAGACAGGCAACGGGGGTTTGAGTGTAGCAAGCACTTTACCACCTACTCCCTCACTCCCAAAGGAGCGTATTTCCACAGAGCTGGTCTCAGTCCAGCTCCTTTATTTAAAGTTAATTTTTTTTAATTCTTGTTTATTTTTGAATATTTGTATTTATTATTAAGACAGAAATTGAGAACGGTGGGAGTTGGGCGGTAGCGCAGCGGGTTAAGCACACATGGCACAAAGCGCAAGGACCGGCGTAAGGATCCCGGTTCGAGTCCCCGGCTCCCCACCTGCAGGGGAGTCACTTCACAGACAGTGAAGTAGGTCTGCAGGTGTCTTTCTCTCCCCCCTCTGTCTTCCCCTTCTCTCTCCATTTCTCTGTCCTATCCAACAACAACAACATCAATAACAATAATAAAACAACAAGGGCAACAAAAGGGAATAAGTAAAATAAAATAAAATTTTAAAAAGTTAAAAAAAAAAGGAATTGAGAATGGTGGGAGAGAGAGAGGGAGAGAGAGAGGGGGAGGGAGAGAGGGGGGAGAGAGAGAGAGAAAGGGAGAAAGAGATTGAGAGAGAGAAATCTGCAGCCCTGATTCACCCTCATGAAACTTTCCCCCTGCAGGTGGGGACTAGGGGCTTGAACCCAAGTCCTTGTGCACTGTGATGTGTGCTGTCAACCAGGTGCCAGCCACGAATTCCTGCTCCAACTGGGACACTGTTTAGCAGGTGTCTTTGATTTATACAATGAGTGTGTCGACTATAAGGGTATAACTTTGGTGCTGACCAGAGACAACTAACCCATAGCTCACAGGCTGGGACTCTGTACTGTCTGCTTTGGGAGTGGGAGCTGGGAGACCATTCCAGACTCTCTCTGAGCTGGAGAAGCAGGACGTAGACCATGCGTCTTCCCCTGAACGTTTTGTGTGACCTTGGAAGCTCCCTAGCCTCTTTCTCCAACTATTCACTGAGCGTACTAAGAATGTGAAATCATAGGTGTTACTGATTGAAGGCACATGACTCCCTCGGCTGTGCCCTCTTACTTTCTCCCAGACACTCAGTTAATGTGCCAGTGCTGCTTAACCCTCATACACGGTTCAGAAGTCCTTTTTGGCCTAGTCTTTGATAGAATTTCTGGCATACTGCTTTAATGCTTATGTAGCTCTACATGGGAGAGGATTCTCATTGGGTTTCCTCTCTGTGACCCAGACATTTCATTCCTCTTGTTTGATACTAACTCATGTTTCTTGTGAAGTACAGACATGAGCTAATACACAGGGATGCCTTCCACATGATTATTATTATGATTATGATTATGATTATGATTATTATTATTTATTTTGCTTCAAGGGTTATCGCTGGGGCTCAGTGCCTGCACTATGAATGCACTGTTCCTGGAAGCTATTTTCTCCATTTTGTTGCCCCCTATTTTCTCCATTTTTGTTGCTATTGTTGTTATTGTTGGATAGGACAGAGAGAAATGGAGAGAGGAGGGGAAGACAGCAGAGAAAGACAGACACCTGCAGACCTGCTTCACCACCTGTAAAACGACCCCTCTGCAGGTGAGGAGCCAGGGGCTTGAACTGGGATCCTTGTGCAGGTCCCTACACTTTATGCCATGTGCACTTAACCCGCTGTGCTACCTCCCAGCCCCATTTTAAATGGTTTTTAATGTCATTTTATTGAGGCGGGGGAAGTAATGGTTTACAGTACAGGTGCTGACATGTGGGCTCTGTTCCTCATCAACTTGTGAAAGGAGCCTTTCACTCTGAAGTGATGGGGGGTGAGACTCGAAGGGAAAACATCTTCCTGGAAGTTAACACACGTGCCTCCTCCTCTCACACAGTCGACATTTTCCAATGAGTCACAGCTCGATGACGTGGCATCACAGATGTCCTTAGGCTCTCTGCCACAGGACACAGTCCTCCCTTGGGAACCAGGGACAAGGGGCATGAATGACAACAGTGGGGGGAAGGGAAGAGCAGGACGCACAGCTAACGGATCAGATCACGGGGCCAGGCAGTGGCACCCGGTTAAGCACACATAATACTAAGCGCAAGGATCTGGGTTCAAGCCCCCCCAACTCCCCACCTGCTTGAGAGGGACGTTTCAGAAGCAGCAAAGCAGGTCTGCAGGCATCTGTCTTTCTCCTTCTCTATCTTCCCCTCCCCTCTCAATTTCTCTCTGTACTACCCAATAAAATGGAAAAAATGACCCCTAGGAGCAGTGGATTCGTAGTGTTGGCACTGATCCCCAACAGTAACCCTGAAGGCAAAAAAAAAAATCAGATCGCAAAGATGTGGTCTGTCCCCACCTGCAGGGTGAAGGGGAGAAGCTTCGTGAGTGGTGAGATAGTACTGAAGGTCTGTCTGTCTCTGTGTGTATTTGTCGGTCATTCTATCTCTATTTTCCCCATCTCTCAGTTTTTCTGTTTCTACCCAATTAATTTAAAAAAATAATAAAAGTTGAAAAAAATAAAGATGTAGTCTGTGGATGCTGAGTTCTAAGCAAAGAGGAGGTCTGATCTTTCTATAGCCTGGGTGGAGCTGGGGCTGATTGTGCTAAGCAAAAGAGGGAGAAAAGCAAATGCCAGAGAGTCTCACTCACAGGTGGGGTCGAAGGAACGAAATCAGGGGAAACTAGGAGGTAAAACACTACGAAGCCCATGGTGAATTTCAGCAGCTCTAAAGATTCTAAAGAATCTGACGGGAGGGGACTGGAAGGGGCTGAAAGGGAGCTAAGGACCCAGTGCTCTGTGCTGGAGGGAGGTGTGACAATTGGGCAGGGGGCTAAGGTGACTGTTGGCACCTGTGGGGGGCGGATGGCACCCTGTATCCCTGAGACGCCAGCTGTCTTATAAAGTAACAGTTTCCCAGTTAAACAAAGCCAGATCATACATGTCACTCCTGCCTCTTAAATCTTCATTAGCTAGCTATCCTGCCGTGGTGGTGAAATGTAGATTCATTAGACCTTGAGTTTTAAGTCTTATTCTGTGTCTGCCATTTCCACAGCAACAGAGTCATTCTAGATGTGAAATGCCCAGAGAAAACACCTCCTTTTAAAAAATATTTATTTATTTATTCCCTTTTGTTGCCCTTGTTGTTTATTATTGTTGTTGTTGTTATTGTTATTATTGATGTTGTTGTTGTAGAGGACAGAGAGAAATGGAGAGAGGAGGGGAAGACAGAGAGGGGGAGAGAAAGATAGACACCTGCAGACCTGCTTCACCACCTGTGAAGCGACTCCCCTGCAGGTGGGGAGCCAGGAGCTCGAACCAAGATCCTTACACCAGTCCTTGCGCTTTGTGCCACCTGCGCTTAACCCACTGCGCCACCGCCCGACCCCCAATTCTCTATTTTAATAGAGAGGAGAGAGGGTGAGACTGACACACAGGACAGACTCCACAGCATTGCCACCATCCGTGCTGCTTCCACGCAGTGCAGGGTCTCCAACCCAGGGCCCGACCTACAGTACGATGTACATGTGTTCTACCCACCGGGCTAGCTGCTCACCTCTGTGGCATTTCCTTCTCTCTCTTAGATGCTGCTTCCGACAGTAGACTCCTGAGAGTGGCGTTGAGGTTCGGTGTACCAGACACGTTTCTGACTCCAGCCACACATCAGTTCTCTCTGTAACTCACCAACTATCTTTGCTTTGCAGTCTGACAGCAATGCCAGCTTCCTCCGCGCTGCCAGAGCCGGCAACCTGGACAAGGTGGTGGAGTACCTGAAGGGAGGCATTGACATCAACACCTGCAACCAGGTAGGCGCTGGGCAAGGTGGGCTTTCAGGCGGCTGCGCTCAGTCCCCTTCCCAGGTGTGGCTCTGCACCTGCAGCTGGGAAGGACCTCCGGGCTTGGAGGCAGGGGTATCCCCTTTGCAGGTGTAGCCGCAGAACCTGAGCATTAATTTTTAGATGTTTTATTTTTATTTATTTATTTTTTTGCCTTCATGGTTATCACTGGGGCTCGGTGCCTGCTCTATGAATCCACTGCTCCCGGAGGCCATTTTTTTCCCCATTTTATTGGACAAAACAGAGAGAAATTGAGAAGGGAAAGGGAGGTATAGAGGGAGAAAGAAATACAGACATCTGCAGACCTGCTTCACCGCTTGTGAAGCGACCCCACACACACACACAGGTGGGGAACGCGGGGCTAGAACCAAGATCTTTGCACAGGTCCTTGCACTTCTTACTATGTGAGCTTGACCTGTGTGCACCTCCACCCAGCCCCCTGGTGTTTAGCTTTTATTGAGACACACACACATACACGCTGTTTCAAATGTCTTGTTTTAGTGAGTAGGGGTTTCAGGGTAGGTGGGGTTCTTGTGCTTGTCCAAAAATGAATTCGGCCGTGATGCCATACTGGAGAGTAGAGTTTATGCCTTTTAGAGTGAGAAAATCCTTTTGAGGAAGAAAATCTTCCTCAAGGCTGATTAAGAAGCTCGCCAAGGAGGACTGGCTGGACCAGCAAGGGTTTAACGGGCCTGATACTCCAAAGTTCATCTAAATCTAAGCCTGGCCAGTGTCCCTACATCCTGTCACGCTCTTACACTTGATGACAGTCCATTTGTATCCACTTGCCAACTTTTGAAACCTCCTCCGTTTGTATCTGGAGTGACTAGTGCTGGCAAAGTAGTCAGAGCCCAAACAATGTTCCTTCTTGGCATGGAGTGAACTGGAATAAGAATGATATTTCACTTCTCCGTTCCCACCTGACATTCCTCCCCCCACCCCGACTCTGACGTCCTCTCCTTGTGCCTCTGACTTGTAGGTCTTGGGGACAGAGGAGTAAGAGGAACCAGGATCGAAATGGCTCCCTTGTTTTGATCAAAATGACTCCCTTGCTTTGAAATTAGCTTTACAATAATAGATTAGAATGAGAAGAAGTTAAAAACATTGGATGGAAACAAATTTGGTGTATTTATTTGTCATACTCATTCAGTAAAGAGGTTGAGTAACATGACACCTGCTGGATATATTTGGCTAAGAATTTTTTAAGATTTTGTTTATTTGTTTTATCTTTTTTTAAAATAGTATTTATTTATTATTGGATAGAGGCAGAGAGAAATTGAGAAAGGAGGGAGAGATGGGGGGAGAAAGAGAGAGAGACACCTGCAGCCACATGTGAAGGGTTCCCCTACAGATGGGGACCGGGGGCTTGAACTCAGCTCCTTGTACATTGTAATGTGTGTGCTTAACCAGGTGCACCATCACCTGGCCCCTATTTATTTGTTAATGAGGAAAAATAGGAGGGAGGGAATGAGGGAGGAAGAGAGAGAGAGACAGACAGACAGACAGACAGACAGACATCACTTTGGTACATGTATGTGCTGCCAGGGATGAACTTGGGACCTCATGCTCGAGAGTCCAGTGCTTTACCACTGTGCCACCTCCTGTATCACTGGCTAAGAATTTTGAGCAGGGAAGACACCATAGCCCCAGAGCTTCCTCTGGTACCATAGCACCTCCTGTGTGGTACCAGGGTTGAATCCTGGGGCAAGTGCATGGCAAACCATCACCCTACCCTCTGAGCTCTCTCTCTAGACCCCTAGTGTTTTCTGACTAAGATTTTTATACCATGCATTAAACTACAGAACTTGCTGTAATTTTCACTATTTCACACTAAATGCCTGTGTGGCTGGTCGAATGGGACATGAAACGGTCCTGGCTGGCTTTGAAATAGCAAGAGGGGGCCTTGTAAAATAGCTCACTTGGGTAGTGCGCTGCTTTGTCATGTGCACGACCCAGGTTTGAGCCTGGCCCCCACTGCTTTGAAAGAAGCTTCAGTGCTGTGGTCTCTTTTATTCTCTCTCTCTCTCTGTCTCTTTCTCTCTCTCTCTCCCTCTGTGTGTGTGTATGTGTGTGTGTGTTCTGTCTCTATCTAAAAAATAATAAAAAGAATAAAATAAATAGTTAAAGTAACAGGGAGAAAATTCCATTATTGGATTCAGAACCACCCAGAGGATGTCTGTTTCTCACCTGGAACAGACTGAACCCAGTTACTTATATTCAACTACAGCCGCCCTGAAATTAGTGCATCTTGTAAATACAGCTTATCAAGGACTCTTGTGCTCAAACTTGCTCTCCTTGACATTTCCTGCCTGCTGACTTTCTCACGAATGTGACACTTCCCGCAGCCGTCCATTCCTCCTGCCTCAGCGAAGCTCCTAGGCCTCCCCTCTCTGCCTGTGTTCAAAGGTACTCAGACCCCACATAGGGTGGTCACTCACCAGGGCTGCCCTCACAGCTTCCCTGGTTACACCTGCAGCCTTGTCCACCCCACTCATTGTCCACACTGTGCTTTGAGCTACTGCTATAAAGTAAGTATATACAGGGCACTGGGCAGGGGCACTCCCAAATTGAGTACACGTTACTATGTGCAAGTGCCCCGGTTTGAGCCCCTGCCCCCCACTCCTGATCCCTACCTGCAAGGTGTGTGTGTGGGGGGGAAAGATTCACAACTGGTGAAGCAGGTCTGCAGGTATCTCTCTTTCTCTCTATTTCCATTTCCCTTCTCAATTTCTTTTGATCCTATCAAATAAAATAGAAACAAAAAAAAAAGGAAAAAAAATGGCCACTAGAAACTGGATTCCTACTACTGGCATGGAGCCCCAGCAATAACCCTGGTGTGAATAATTTTTTTCATTTATTTTTTTAAGAATTTTATTTATTTATTAATGAGATAGAGGAGGAGAGAGAAAGAACCAGACATCAGTCTGGTACATGTGCTGCCAGGGATTGAACTCGGGACCTCATGCTTGAGAATCCAGTGCTTTCTCCACTGCACCACACCAGGGCCACAACTTTTTAAAAAATAGTATCATGGCATTTCCCTCCTTCTCAGTAAAGCTTCCTGTGTCAGGCTGGTGAAATAACTCACTTGGATAGTGCACTGCTTTGCCGTGTGTGTGACCCAGGTTCGAGCCTAACCCCCACTGAGATGAAGGAAGCTTTGGTGCTGTGGAGTCAGTTGTCTGTCTGTCTGTCTGTCTGTCTATCTATCTATCTCCCTATCTATCTTTTTATTATCTTTATTTACTTATTGGATAGAGATAACCAGAAATGGAGAGGGAAAGAAGAGGGAGAGAGACAGAGAGATATCTGCAGCCCTGCTTTACCATTCAGTTTTCCCCCTGCAGATGGGGGTTGGGGGGGGGGGGCTTGAACCTGAGTCCTTGTGTATTGTAACATGTGCATTTAACCAGGTGCACCCCCACTACCCCTTAACCAACCTCAATTAAAAAAAAAAAGGCCTTCCTATGTCATATCTGGAAGTGGTTGTATAAAAGTCAGCCATAAACTTTGGCAAATGTGCAGGGTTCCCTTTGCTCTTCTGGGGCTCTTCGCCAGCCAAAGGCCTCATTATTCAATATGCTTTATTCTCAAGAGGAGTATATCTTTTGGAATCGGGGTCGGGGAGTCACAGAGAGCTCCTTGCTGTCAGGACAGACCCTGAACATCCCTGTGTCTTCTGTGGGCATGGCAGGAGTTCGAGTGCTCTTCCCCTTTTGGATGCTTTTGGTGTGTATGATTACAATCTTGAGATACTAGCTATCACACACCCCCAACTCGCTGCCATACAAAAAACAACTTGTTTCTGTCTATTGGAAAGGCTGTGGATTTCTGGAGGCCAGCACTCTTTGTTGACACGACAGTCTGCATGTGCAGACACCTCTGTTCCTGGTCCTTGGTGTTACCCCATGAGATTGGCATGTGGACTATCGTCTCTGACCCAGGAGACGCCTGTCTTCTGCCAGCATTCCACAACAGTAGCAGTTTGGCAGGAGGTCAAAGAAAAATCCTGTCTGAACACAGTTCCTGACACTGGCCTTTGGGAGGAGGTCACTATACCTTTATCCCAGGATGCAAGTCTTCTTGTTCCTCACCTTGCATCCTTGTGACTGTACATCTTTTCTATCTGCTGATTTTTTTAGTGTTATCTTGGAGAAATAATTCACCTATAGGCTACTTTAAAAGAAAAAATATATATTTGGAGCCAGGCAATGGTACACCTGGTTAAGTGCTCACATTACAGGGCACAAGGACCCAGGTTCAAGTCCCTGGTCCCCACCTGCAGGGAAAAAGCTTTAGGAGTGGTGAAGCAGGGCTGCAAGTGTCTCTCTCCTTCTCTCTCCCCCTCCGTCTCATGATTTCTCTGTTTCTAGCCAATAAGTAAATAAATAAATACCATTTTTTAAAAAGAAAATAATATTCAAATTCCCTTATGAACATATTCCAAAAAAATACCTCTGAGGTAAGATGTGAATTAGTACATACTTTTGAAAATATATTTACTTATTTATTTATTCCCTTTTGTTGCCCTTATTGTTTTATTGTTGTAGTTATTATTGTTATTGTTATTGATGCTGTTGTTGTTGGATAGGACAGAGAGAAATGTAGAGAGGAGGGGAAGACAGAGAGGGAGAGAGAAAGACACCTGCAGATCTGCTTCACTTCTTGTGAAGTGACTCCCCTGCAGGTGGAGAGCCGGGGGCTCGAACCGGGATCCTTATGCCAGTCCTTGTGCTTTGCACCACCTGCACTTAACCTGCTCTGCTACCACCCACCTCCCCAGTATTTACTTTTAACAGGTTACCTTGAGTTTCTGAAGTCTATTCCACAAATTTTTGTATCAATTCATGAACTTTCTAGATTTTCCAAAACGCTACAGGATAGGCAGTACAACTTAGCTCATTTAGGTAAAACTATCAGAAATAAGCCCCCCCCCCCAAGGAGCCCAAGGAAATTGTAGTTATGTACTTGACTGTATGAAAGATCTTAGAGGCTGGCTTTTGCTTGTCCAGAAAAACTTCACCACAGTCAGTACTGAACTCTTACCCTCTTTCCAGATTTGCCTCACTCTGAGTTACTGCAGGAAGGCTTTCACAGCCTGACATGATGTTCTCACAGCAGATTACTCTCTGCTGACATGTCCCTATAAAAAGGAAGAACATTTAATGCCAGCAGAAGATGACAAAATGCGAGGAAACACACGAAGCTTAAAGCCCAGACGCTCAAGGATAAACTCCACTTCTGCTTTCCTCATTTCAGTTTAGGAAGTGGCATCTCTCTCATTGCCACATAGGAGAATTATTGTCACTACAGTGCTTACATGTGAACTGAAGTTCCAGTGTCTGTGTGTGTGGGGGATGGTCCACCTGTTAGCATACAAGATGCCATGTGCAAGGACCTGAGTTTGAGCCCCTGCTCCCCACCTGCATGAGGTGGGGGTTTCATGAGCTGTGAAGCAGGTCTGCAGGTGTCTCTCTATCTCTCTATTTTCCCCTCCTCTGTCAGATTTTCTCTATCCTATCAAATAAAGAAAAAAAGGAGGTGCAATGTGCATTAGGGTAGGAAAGCTGAGAGAACTTCCTAAGGTCACACTTTCTAAAGGTAATTACTGTCTGTAACTCATCAACTCTCTGAAAAATTAAACTGACTACCCCCACCCCAACACACACACACTGAAATCAATGGTCTTTGTTCACCTGTACTCACTAGGCATGAAGTCAGTGTTTGGTACCATTTCTTTATCATCTTTATTTGAAAATATATGCTAAGGGATACAAAAAATGCCAGTATCTCTGATGAACATAGATGCTAAAATATCGAACAAAATTCTAACCACTGGATATAGCAGTAAATTAAAAAGATTTTTCATCATGACCAAGTGGGGTTTATCCTCGGGTTGCAAGGTTGGTTTAATATACTTAAATCAATCAGTGGGATCCACCACATCAATAAAAGCAAGACCAAAAGCCACATGGTTTTATCAATAAATGCAGAGAAAGAGAGAAAGCCTTTGACAAAATCCCCTTCTTCTTCTAGCGTTTGTCGCAAAATCCCCAACATCCATTCATGATCAAAATGCTACAAAAATGGGAATAGTTCCTCAAGATAGTGGAGTCCATAAATAGCAAACCTACAGCCAATATCATAATCAATGGTGAAAAAACTAGAAGCATTCCCTCTCAGAATAGGTACTAGACAGGGCTGCCCACTATCATCATTAACTATTCAACATCATGTTGGAAGTTCTTGCCATAGCAATCAGGCGAGAACAAGGAATTAAGGGATACAAATTAGAAGAGAAGAAGTCAAACTCACTATTTGCAGATGATATGGTAGTATACCTAGCAAAACCTAAAGAACCCAGCAGGAAACTTATGGAAATTATTAGGCAAAATAGTAAGGTGTCGAACTACAAAATTAACATAAAAAATGAGCGGCATTTCTCTATTCTCTATGCAAACACTGAGGTAGCAGAAGAGATGTAGAAATCAATCCCTTTTACTACGGTAACAAAAGTGATAAAATATCTCGGAATAAGCCTATCCAAAAAATTGAAAGATTTGTATACTGAAAATTTTAATGCACTATTCAAGGAAATAGAAAAAGACACAAAGAACTGGAAAAATATTCTGTGTTCATGGGTTGGAAGAATTAACATCATCAAAATGAATATATTACCTGGAGCCACATACAGATTTAATGCAATCCCCATCAAGATCCCACCCAATTTTTTTTAAGAGAATAGAAAAAATGCTACAGATGTTTATCTGGAACCAGAGAAGACCTAGAATTGCCAGAACAGTCTCAAGAAGAAAGAAGAAAACTGCAGGCATCACACTCTCAGATCTCTAATTGTATTATTAGGGTCAATGTCATCAAAACTGCTTGGTACTAGAACATGAATAGACACACTGACCAATGGACTAGAATTGAGAGCCCATGAGTAAACCCCCACACCTACAGACATCTAATCTTTGACAAAGGTGCCCCGGCTATTAAGTGGGGGAAGGGAAGTCTTTTCAACAAATAGTCTAGGAAAAATCGGGTTGAAACATGCAGAAGAATGAAACTGAACTACTATATTTTACCAAACAAAAAAGTAAATTCCAAATGGATCAAGGACTTGGATGTTAGACCAGAAATTATCAAATACTTAGAGAAAAAATACTGGTAGAACTCATTTCCATCTAAATTTTAAAGGCATCTTCAGCGATGCAAATCCGGTTACCAAGATGGCTAAATCAAAAATAAACCAGTGGGACTACATCAAATTAAAAAGCTTCTGCACAGCAACAGAAACCATCACCCAAACAAAGAGACTCCTTACAGAATGGGAGAAGATCTTTATATGCCATACATCAGATAAGAGGCTAATAATCAAAATATATAAAGAGCTCAGCAACAAGAAAGCAAATGACTCCATCCAAAAATAGGGAGAGGATATGAACAGAATATTCAACAAAGAAGAGTTCTAAAAGGCCAATAAACATACAAAAAAAAAAAAAAGCTCCAAGACATTGATGGTCAGAGAAATACAAATAAAGACAACAATGAGATACGACTTCACTCCTGTGAGAATGTCATATATCAGAAAGGGTAGCAGCAACAAACACTGGAGAGGTTCTGGGGACAAAGGAAGCCTCCTGCACTGCTGGTGGGAATGTCAATGGGTTCAACCTCTGTGGAGAGCAGTCTAGAGAACTCTCAGAAGGCTAGAAGTGGACCTTCCCTGTGACCCAGCGATTCCTCTCCTGGGTATATATCCTAAGGAACCAAACATACTCATCCAGAGATCTGTGTACACCTATGTTCGTAGCAGCACAATTTTTAATAGCCAAAAAGCTGGAATCAACCCACGTGTCCAACAACAGATGAGTGGCTGAGTAACTTGTGGTATATATACACAATGGAGTACTACTCAGCTATTAAAAAAGGTAGTTTCACTTTCTTCACCTCCTCTTGGATGGAGCTTGAAGGAATCATGTTAAATGAGATAAGTCAGAAAGGATGAATATGGGATGATCTCACTCATAGACAGAAGTTGCAAAAATGCTACCATGACGCCTGCCTGACTTCTCTGGGCAGATGACCTCACCATTGTGTTCTGCAACCCCCACCTCCCCAGAGCCTAACCCCACTAGGGAAAGACAGAAACAGGCTGGAGGCTATGGATCCACCTGTCAGTGCCCATGTCCAGTTACAGAAGCCTGACCTTCGATCTTCTGTGCCCCATAGAAACCTTTGGTCCATATTTCCAGAGGGATAAAGAATGGGGAAGCTTTAAAGAGGCTGGGATATGATACTCTGGTGGTGTGAATTGTACCCCTCTTAACCCACAATCTTGTTGATCATTATTAGATCACTAATAATAACATAAAAAGAAGCTGAAAAATAAGAAAACACAAAGCAGAACTTGGACTGGAGTTGGTGTATTGCACCAGAGTAAAAAGACTCTCAGGTGCCGGGGAGGGTCAGGTCCTGGAACATGACGGCAGAGGACCTAGAGGGTGTTGAATTGTTATGTGAAAGACTGAGAGATGTTACATGTGTACAAACTACTGTATTTTACTGTTGACTGTAAACCATGAATCTCCCCAATAAAGAATGTGTGTGTGCGTGTGCACGTGCGCTAAAAGAGATCGGGAAAATAAAGTGACTTACATTAATAAGCAACAAGTCTCACACACTATGCTGGGCATTCTGCGTGCTGTTTTATCAGTCAACAAAGACAAAATGCCAGGGAGTTGACATACTGCTGGTGCAGAAACGGAGCCCACAGTAGCCGAGCGATGCATCTTCACAGAGCCCCCTCACATGTGTCTGTCTCCCAGGTCTGCCTTTTATCAACTGCAGGGCATCTTCCTGAGAAGTTTGTACTGCCCTTCAAAGTGTATAGTAGGAGCTGTGTGATAGCACACCTGGTAGAGCACACAGATACAATGTGTGAGGACCCAGGTTCAAGCCCCAGTCCCCACCTGCTGAAGGTAATACGAGTGGTGGAACAGTGTGCTGCAGATGTCTCTCCTTTCAATCTTTCTCTCTCTGTCTCTTACCCTTTATCAAAACAAAAGAGAGGGAGGGAAAGTCTGCCAGGGGTGGTGGTGTCATACAGGCACCAAGACCCAGAGATGACATTGGTGCCAAAATACATACTTACATACATACATAAAAGACAAAAAGTTGGGAGTTGGGCAGTAGCGCAGTGGGTTAAGTGCAGTGGCGCAAAGCATAAGGATCCTGGTTTGAGCTCTCGGCTCCCCACCTGCAGGGGCATCGCTTCACGGGTGGTGAAGCAGGTCTGTTTAACCAGATACGCCACTGCCCAGCCCTCAAATGATTTTCTTTATTCATAAAGCGCCCCACAAGGGAGCCTATTTTAAATTCAGATACAGTAAAGGACAGGAGGTAGTTCTGAGCCACGTGGAACAAGTGTTCAGACCCAGCGTCACCGTTTCAAAGCAACTCTTCACTGACAGAGCTTACCCAGCCGAGGGGAGGGAAGCCTTGGCTTTGCCTATGAGCCTGTGTTTCTGACAGTGGACATGGGAGCCAGGACTTGGTGTTCTCCATTTCCCTTCTCAATGAGAGACAAGCTGCTCTCTCAGCCTGCCAAAAATACCGTGTGTGTGTTGGCGGGCTGAGTTTCCCTCAAGTGGAACTTGGATGGAAATTATTTCTTTGTGTGTAAGGTCGGTCTCAGAACAGCCATGAGAATTTTGAACTTCAATCACCAAATCCCACTGCTGGACTTTGAATCATCATTGCAAGTTTGGTGTGAAGATTTTTGGAAAGGGAACATCTGTGTTCATGTTTCTCTCCCGGTTGGCTACAGATCTCTCACATTCTCTGTAAGTTACTTGGCTTGTCACGTCTTGTGCATTCAGAACTGAAAACAAACCCCAGAACTGTTTCTTGCTTCTAAAATTCACATGTATTGTGCCCCTTTCTTGGTAAAGAATTGTCCAGAGTTTAAGGATGTGAGGAACAAGGTTACCATCCAGGCATTAAAAATAGACTGTAATATTTTCATTAAAAAAAAAAAAACCTGGGAGTCGGGCGGTAGCGCAGTGGGTTAAGCGCAGGTGGTGCAAAGCGCAAGGACCGGTGTAAGGATCTGGGTTCGAGCCCCCGGCTCCCCACCTGCAGGGGAGTCGCTTCACAGGCGGTGAAGCAGGTCTGCAGGTGTCTATCTTTCTCTCCCCCCTCTGTCTTCCCCTCCTCTCTCCATTTCTCTCTGTTCTATCCAATAACAACCACATCAATAACAACAACTTTAATAACTACAACAACAATAAAAAAAAAGACAACAAGGGCAACAAAAGGGAAAATAAATAAATAAATAAAATTTTTTTAAAAAAGAAAAGGTGGGGAATTAGGCCCCCCCAAAAAAAAACCTTCATCGTTTACAAGAGCTAGGAGATATCTCACCAGATAGAGCTCTCTTTACCATGTGTGAGGACGTGGGTTAGGGTCCCTGGCCACCACCACAGGGAGCCATCATGCACTGCAGGAAGCTTCATGAGTGCTAGAGCAGTACTGTGAGCCTCTCTCCCCACCCCGTTATTGAAAAGAGGAGAAGAATGTTCAACAGGGGCAGCTGCTTTCATCAGACCTCAGATTCATTAGTTCCACTTAGTATTGTCTAAATGAGAAATTCACTCATCATTTGTTGGATATAACTGTCCATGGGACACTTGTGGTTAGCAAGGTGGTTTTTTGTTTGTTTGTTTGTTTGTTTGCTTGTTTATTTGTTTTTTGCTTCCAGGGTTATTGCTGGGGCTCGGTGCCCTCACCATGAATCCACTGCTCCTGGAGGCCAGTTTTCCCCATTTTTGTTGCTCTTGATGACCTTGCTGTTGTTATTGTTGTCATTGCTGTTGTTGCTGGATAGAACAGAGAGAAATTGAGAGAGAAATTGAGAGGGGGGCAGACAGAGATAGGGAGAGAAAGACACCTGCAGACCTGCTTCACCGCCTGTGAAGCGACTCCCCTGCAGGTGGGGAGCTGGGGGCTCTAACTGGGATCCTTACATCAGGCCTTGTGCTTCATGCCATGTGCGCTTAGCCGTCCAGGGTGCTGCCATTTGAGAAAGACACACACACACACACACACACACACACACACACAGTACCCCCTCTCCCCTTTTTTTTTAACCAGAGCACTGCTCAGCTCTGGCTTATGGTGGTTTGGGGGATTGAACCTGGGACTTTGGACTCTCAGACCTGAGAGTCTCTTTGCATAATCATTATGCTATCTACCCCCGCCTGTGGTTAGCAGTTCTTAAAGTGTCCTGATTTTGATTTTTTTTTTTTTAAGCAGGCGCAGATGCAGTTATCAGCTAAGTCCTATGCATCCTTTCTTGAGAACAAACCAGCCTTCTTTTTCTTTTTTTGCTTTATTATTAGCTTTTTAAAATTGCCAACCAGGGGGGCCGGGTGGTGGGGGGCCGGGTGGTGGGGGGCCGGGTGGTGGGGCACCTGGTTGAGCGCACTTATTACAGTGCACAAGTGCCTGGGTTTGAGACCCCGGTCCCCCCCTGCAGGTGGGGAAGCAGGGCTGCAGGTGTCTCTCTCCCTGTCTATCTCCCTTCCTTCTCTCAATTTCTGGCTGTCTCTATCCAATAAATAAAGATAATAAAAAAATTTAATTGCCAACCAGGATATTGCTGGAGCTTGGTGCTGGTACTATGAATATACTTCTCCCAGTGACCATTTTTTCCTTTTTTAAAAAAATATTTTATTTTGATAGGACAGAGAGAAATTGAGAAGTCCAAGTGCGTGTGTGTGTGAGAAAGAGAGGGAGGGAGTAAGGGAGGGAAGGAGAAGAAAAGGGGGTACCTACAGATCTTCTTCACCATTCTTGAAACATTCACACCCCCGCCCCGTACGTGGGGACTGGGGACTCGAACCCAGGTCGTTACTCATGGCCATGTGTGCGCTCAACCAGGTGTGCCTTCCGCCTGGCTCTCCCCAAGTCCCCTTATTCAAAATGCCATCAAGATTCCTCTGGGATTAGAGACACCCAACAACTTCAGCATATGCTCACAGAGCTATGACTCAAAGCAGAAAATATTTTTGGAAGTCACGTTAAACATGTGGGCAGTAGAATCCAGATTCTTATTTTTATCCATTTTCCAGCTAAGCGATCTTGGGTGACTAATTTCTCTGGGACTCAGTTTTCTCAGCCCCGAGTTAGGGACCTAGAAGACACTGAAGCCAGGAGTGATTGATGGTGATGCTTCAGTGAGATTATCTGAAACATGCTTAGCAGAGCTCCCCTTGATAACTGACTACCCACTGGTGCTCATCTTTGCCTTCTCAGTATCAAGTCTTAACCTGATCTTTAGGGGAAAAGCAAGCAAGCAGACAAACAAACAAAAAAACCCAACACTGACTCTCCTTGGCAGGACAGAGCATAGAAGACACCCACGCTACCAAGAGGAAAGATGGCCAGTGCCAACAGTTTGGTACGAGGACACTGTGTGTCCAGGTTGCGTTGAACAAGAGTCCTTTGCTGGCGTTAAAGTCGTTTTCACAAATGCCATTTGGATCCATCTGGCTGGGACGGCTCTTTAGAAAATGCCAAGTAAAATAAAATAAAGTAAATCCCACTAGTCTGAAGCTTTTCTAGAGGCAGCCAAAGCAGGTAGCAAAGTGTTGGGGAAGGGGCCAGGCGGTGGTGCACCTGGTTAAGCACACATATAATACAGGCTACAAGAACCCGGGCTCTAGCCTCTGGCCCTCACCTGCAGGGGGAAAGCTTCATGAGTGGTGAAGCAGAGCTAAAGGTGTATCTGTGCCTCTCTCCCTCTTTTTCCCTCCCTCCTCTCTCAATTTCTCTGTGTCTCTAATAATAAATAAGTAAATAATTTTATTTTTAAAAGAGAGAGTTGGCGGGTAGGCACAGTCCTTGGAACAGGTGCGACCAGCGGCAGGCAGTGTGCGTGCAGAACACCTGCCTGTGCTCTCCCTCTGCACTGTTGTGACTCCTCATTCAGGAGAAGTGGAGGCACTGTGTCTGCCTGGTTCTGCCTCTCTTGTCTTTGGTGGAGGGGGGTTCCCTGATTGTCTCCTGTGCATTAACACCCATTCTTGCTCTTTACCAAGGAGTGTTGATTCCGGTTGGAGCTGGATAATATCTGCCTGCTATTTGCAGCACTCAGAGTGTCCCATAGCTCAGGTGCTGGTAGTCACACAATGGACAATAGGGGGGATTCTAGTATAGGCTTCCCCCGGCAGCTTCCCCTGAAGACTGACAAGCTGCAACTCTGTTTATTTACTCTTTAAATCTATGCTTGGGGGCTGGCAAAATAACCCACATGGACAGTTCCTATGTGTGCACTGGCATTTCAAACCATGTAAAACTCCGTAAGTCACTGAAAGAGAGAACAGGGGCTAGTAAAAATCAAAGTGATCCAAGGTTGAAGCTTTGAGACACCCTGATTTTTGAGGGGTCAGGGAAAGGTGAGGAGGAGGAGAATAGATACAGAGAGTGGGAGGTGGACAGGCAGGGGCACACCTGGTGAAGCGCTTACATTACAGTACGCAAGGACCCAGGTTCAAGCCCCTGGTCCCCACCTACAGGGGGGAAGAAGCTTCACAAGTGGTGAAGCAGGACTGCAGGTGTCTCTCTGTTTCTCTCCCTTTCTATCTCCTCCTCCACTCTCGATTTCTCTCTGTCTTTGTCCATGCACAGCTTTGTCTCTGGCCATGCATTCAGCCCAGCTTTGAGACCCAGCACCACATGGGAGGTGCTGTGATCTCTCCCTCTCTGCGTCTCTCTCTATCTCTCTCACTCACTCACTCATATATAACCTTTAAGGTAGGAGGAGGAAGCCAAGCTACAGAGGACAGGAAGCTTCTAAGAGCACAACACAGGCTGGGCCTCTGTGCAGGGAGTGAGCAGTGGAGACTGCCTGCAGCGAGACCCAGGGCTTCTAGGGAAGCCAGGTCCCTGTTGTCCCTGTTGGGACTAGTCACAGTCACTCAGTGCCCTGGGGAAAAG